>NW_026596057.1:10593064-10625030 GCF_907164565.1 Psammomys obesus | reverse complement strand
AGAAAGAAAGAAAGAAAGAAAGAAAGAAAGAAAGAAAGAAAGAAAGAAAGAAAGAAAGAAAGAAGCCACATTAGAGAATGATGATTTGGTTTGCTGGTGGCTGCAGCCAGAGGGTGCTTGGGCCCTTGAGTGTCCACAGGGACTTCCTCTGAACTTCCAGATCTGCCTGCAGCCAGACTCTCCAAGTGGCTCAAGGGTAAGCAACCCCTCCCACAGAAGAAAAAATCCACCATAGAAGAGATTGGAGGTAGAAATGCCCACAGGGACTTTGCCACAGGAGGTTACGTTTCTGAAGACCTATTTATCCTAATTAGAAGTTACTTTCTGTTCCCTGTTGCTCACAGTCTCCTCTGCTCTCCAGTAGACAGGGTACCTGAGTGCCTAGACCTCCCTGGACATATGAATGTTTGCTTCTTCTTGTTCTTCTTATTCTTGTTCTTCTTGTTTTTGTTCTTTTTCTTCTTCTTTCCTTCTCCTTCTTTCTCCATCTCTTTCTCTCTTTCCTCCTCCTCCTTCTTCATGGCATGGTCCCATCCATCCAGACTGGCATCTCTTTCCTCTCCTTAGTCTTTTATTTTTTGTTCTCCACTTTATTTTTTAATTTATTACAATTTATTCATGTTGTATCCCAGCTGTAGCCCCCTCCCTCATTCCTTCCCTGTCCCTCCCTTCCTCCCTCTTCTCCTCCCATGTCCCACTTCCAGTCCACTGATAGGGGAGGTCCTTCTCTCCTTCCATCTCACTCTAGTCTATCAGGTCTCATCAGGACTGGCTGCATTGTCTTCCTCTGTGGCCTGTCAAGGCTGCCCCTCCAAACGACCCTGAGATTTCACCTTACACCCATCAGAATGGCTAAGATAAAAAACTCCTTAGTCTTCTTATGCTCACTTATGTCATAGGCTCAATCATAAATCTGCAGAGGACAGAAGGGGGGTGTTCACTCCCCAGTCCGGCCTGCAAGGAGCTCATACCTAGACCGATAAAAAGACAAAGCACACATCTTGGAAATCCAAAGGTGTGATGCAAGAAACAATTTCATTTTCAGCCTCCAAGAATGCTTTTGTGATTTGTAATTCTACACTTCTGGCAATGCCTAACTTCAGTTGTGCTTCTGTGTGGGAGGAGAGACATCCCTCAATGAACCTTCACACTTTTACTGGTACAGTCCCCACTTGCAAAGGCAGCACTATTTATTCTTTTTGTCACTAACACCTAGTGTTTGAATGTTTAGACTAAAATACTTTAATGCAGTTCCACTGTATCCTGTCTGTCTGCAGGGCACAGAAATTCTTTGCAACTTTCTCTGCCAAGTTAGGAGGTATTAAGTTTGTGAGCTATGTCACAAACAAACACCTACAAAAAAAAAGTACAAGTATCCATGGTAGCTACACTTTTTTAAAATTATGAAGTATTTCAGACATGCCTATATTTGTTTTAGAGGAAGCCAGAAGGGCTAATCTACACAACAGATCCCTCTCATCACTGATGCTCCGCTATGCTTCCTAATGAGCTAGACAGGGAGGGCTAGAAGAGCAAACAGCCTTCTGTGTGTGTGGTCTCCCAATGGGACCTGCCAGCCTTAGGCACAGGACATAGGTGGGAGACCAGAAAGGTGCTGCTTGGGTAATGTCAGGCTAACAAGTGGAGGGCAGGTCCTGATGGTCCTCAGAACCTTTGCAAGGACTCTGGTTGCAAGACCAGGAGTCAAGCAGCCAGAGCCTGTTCAGAAAACCCAGGAGAGTTAAATTTTCATCCACATAGACTACAATGACAACCTACCGTAATATTTTTCTTTAAAATATAATTACATTTTCCACTCACCTTTCCTTCCTTCAACCCCTCCATGATTCCCCTCCGTCAGTTTGCTCCCTTGACCATAATATGTTTGCTCAATCCTGCAGGCTGGAATGGCAGAATCAGAGTGCCGCAATGGCAAAGCTCCATCGAGGACTCTCTTCTGGGTTACAGTCAGGGTTTTTTTGTTTTGTTTCGTTTTTGTTGCTGTTGTTGTTGTTTTGTGTGTGTGTGGCTCCAAATGATAGAGAGACAGTAAGCAGCTGCTGCTGCTGGTGACCATAGTGGTGGGGGGTATTTATCTTTAACCTATTTGCACAGCCTCCATTTTCCCAAGTAATCAGCTCCCAAAGATCCCACCCACAAACCATCACATCAGATGATGTGATGGATGAGGGTGCATTCAGTCCAATGTAAGAGGGCTCTCCTGCTTGCTTCTCCTTTATTCATCCACATTCTTGCAGGGCAGGTTCTTTTACTCTGCTCTTCCAGAAGCCATCTGTACTTATGAGTAAATGTCCACTGGCCTACCCATTGTCATCTGTTAAATGGACTAGCTGATCTTCAAGATACTACTGGTCATTTCAGTTAGCAAATAGTCCCCTGAACCTCCCGTGTGTGTGTGTGTTAGTTACTGTGTGCATTTCTGCCTCTGTGGGGGCACAAATAAGGGAAAGCACTTGGTGGTCATGTGATAAGGAATTCCCCTCATGGACCCTGCCGCATGGTACTGAGGTCTGCAGCACAGAGTGCGTGGGAGAATCCAGCGCTGCAGCCATCTGGCTTCTGCTTCTCATCCTCCGATATGAGAGGACACATGCTGTTATTCTAAACCTTTTCTTGGCTATCTTTTGAGTGCCAAGTACACTAATGGGTGCTGGAGAAGAAAAGAGAACAAAAGCATTAAGGGAACACGGGGCCTATCCCTGGAACACTGTTCTGATGTGTGAACTCTGGCTAGGAATGAGGGAGAGGTTGCAAGAAATCTGTTGGCTATGACTTTCCCAAGCTGTGGTAAAATATAATACCTTAAACTGTTAAACAGACAAACAAAAATCATTATAGTCTTTGTATATTTCCCTGTTGGGTGTTTTCTTGTTTTGTTTTGTTTTTGTTTGTTTATTTCTTTGTTTGTTTGTTTTTCCAGAGTTTCTTTGTGTAGCCCTGGCTCTTATTGGGTGTTTTAAGACCATATAGGTGGCCAAAATTCACAACTTTTTTTTTTTTTGTCAAGACCAGTAGAAGGTATGGTCCTAGGGCAATGGCTCTCAATTTTCCTAATGCTGTGACCCTCATAAATTGTAATGTAAATATTTGATTTGAAGGATGTCTAATATGCAACCCACCAATGGGTCATGACCTACATGTTGAGAACCACTGTCCTGGGAGCTCACTTGGTCTTGGGAAGAGCCTCCGGTTCCCTTTATCCTTCCTTTTACCAGTTGTTACATCTATGTGATGGTAAGTCAAAAGCTTCGCTTGGATATAGCTTCATTTGTAAGTAGAGATGAAATTATTCCTGTCTGTTGACCCTGTATGTATATTGAGTCTACTTGATGTGGTCTCTATGGCTTCCCCAAACAAGAAGACAGTTGACTTGCCATAGGTGCAGGACATTTTGACAGGTGATCCCTAATCACCTGGGATCTAGATGACCTTGAAGAGCAAGGGACAAAATATTGTCCTTTAAAGCCTTTGACCAAATTAGTATGGCTTACAGGGTGTGAGCCTAGAGGCTGTGTTCAGAACACAGCAGGTCTGGGAACCCAGCTCTTTATAGAACAGTGGTGTTGACAGCCTTGTGGCTCCATCAGGTCCTGCAGCTACCCAAGGACCCAACCTTTCAGGTCCAGCCTTCTTTTGGCACTTCCCCATTCACAGAATGTGAGAAGAAAGTGAGAGAGGGAAGAAGGTACCTCCAGTCATTTATTTATTTAATCCCTTTACAGCTGGATCTCAATCCCCTTCTCTCCTTTCCTCCAAGTCCCATTCTCATGTGCCCCTTCCTTATTCCCTCCTTTCCTTCTTCTCAGAGAAGGGGAGGCCCCCAAAAAGGTACCACCCCACCCTGTCACATGAATCCCAGCAAGTGTATCCTCTCCCACTGAGGCCTGACAAGGAAGCCTAGCTAGGGGAAAGGGATCCAGAGGCAAGTAACATGGTCAGAGACAGCCCCTACTCCCATGGTTAGGGGACCCACATGATGACCAAGCTGCACATCTGTTATGTGTGTGCAGGAGGTCTAAGTACAGCCCATGAATGTTCTTTGGTTGTTGGTTCAGAGTCTGAGACTCTGGTGCGCCCAGGTTAGTTGACCCTCTAGGTCTTCTTCTGGTACTCTTGACCCCTCCATCTTCCTCAATCCTTCCTTCCAGTCTTCCACAAAACTCCCTAAGCCTGGCCTATTTTTTGGCTGTAGATCTCTGCATCTGTTTCCAACAGCTGCTAGATGAAACCTCTCAGAAGACAGTTATGCTAGATTCCTGTCTGCAAGCATAGAAGAGTATCATTAATAGAGGCAGGGGTTGGCCCTCTCTCTGATGAGATGGGTCTTAAGTTGGACCAGTCATTGGCTTGCCATTCCCTCAGTCTCTGCTCCATATTTATCCCTACATTCTTGTAGACAATACAAATTTTGGGTTAAAAATTTTATGGGTGGGTTGGTGTTCCCCTCCCTCCATCAGAAGTCCCACCTGGCTACATGAGGTAGCAGCTTCAGGCTCCTTTACCCCTCTGCTAGTAATCTCATACACTCCAATGGGCCTCACCTGTCCCAGAGGTCCCCCAACCCCACCCCAATTTTTGTTCTCTCTCCTTGTCTTTCCCACCCTATTCGCCTTCTCCCCACACCTCATTCCCACCCCTGTTACCCACCCCACCCTTACGGCAAATTGGGAAAATGAGAATAAATGTTAGCTTTAATACTTGACTTAAGTTTTATGTGCCTCAACCACCATCTATACAAATAACATAGATGTGAAGTCTTGAACATTTCTCTCTCTCTCTCTCTCTCTCTCTCTCTCTCTCTCTCTCTCTCACACACACACACACACACACAGAGGTGTCTTATAGGAAGTTTGAGGTGGTGAGGAAGTGTGGGGTGTGACTTTTCCTGCTCCACATGCCCTTTGAAATCTGAGTTCCATTTTCCTTAGAGCTCCCTAGAAAAAAGTTCAGAATGCCTGACCCTCAGGGACCACAGGGTGAGTATGCCAGACTCCACATGCACTTGGCATGTGGGCCATGCACTTGGCAAACCTGAGAGACAAAAATCTCTTGGGGAAACAGAAAAGCCATATTCTTAAGGTTCCATAATGGAACCTCTAATTTTAGAAGAGGAAAAAACACCAGAAAACACATTTCAGAAAAGCCCCAGGCCTGCATTTAGTGATCAGTACATCTCAGAGCTCTCTGCTCCTCCTGGCTTGCCCCCCTTCCTCATCTTCAATCCCTCCTCCCTTAAGATTCATTCAGTATTTAATTGTTGCCAAATGCCTCTTACCTAAACAAACAAAACTGATAACCAGCCACATCATTGAGTATCTGCTCAACTTTCCTTCCCTTCATAACCAAAGCCTGTGTGTAAAACATACATTCATGTCACATATTACTGGAGATGAAACCCTGGGTCTCATTCTTGCAAAGCAAGGGCTTTATTACAGACCAATAACTCCAGCTTGGCCAACTGCTACTACATCCTCCTCCTCCTTCATTTCTTCTTTTTGAGATTTTTCTTTGATTGAGAATTTTTAGACGGTATATTCTGTCTAAAATTTTAGACAGTATATTCTGATTGTGGTTTCCCTCCCCTAACTTTTTCTAGGTTTTCCACACCCTCCCTCAAATCCAAAACCCCTCTCTCTCATTAGAAAACAGGCATCTAAAAACAATAATAAAATAAAATAAGATAAAACAAACCAGAAGAAAACAAACTAACTAGCAAGAAAAAGAGCCAAAGAAGCACAACAAAACACATATAGACACACACACACACATTTTATCACATGTAGGTCCCATAAAAACGCAGCACTGAAAACCGTAATATATACACAAAAGACCTGTGTGATGAAAAGGAGAATAAAAGCCTTGACAAAACATTACGAGACAAAGAACCTGGGGCCTGCCTTAAGAGTTGTTTGTACACTCAGTCAGAATCCATTGAAGAAAACTAACTTTCCTTTGTGAGCAGCTATCAATTGGAGATACTTTCTGCATTAAGGATGGGGGATTGTGTCCATTTCCCAGTTCTGGGATCCCATCTGTAAGCTCTGTGCATGTTTTAATCAGTCTCTGTGAGTTCATATGTACATGAGTCCTGTTGTATCTAGATGCTTTGTTTCCTTGGTATTGTCTATCCTCACTGGATCTTATAATCTTTCACCTCCTTGTCCACAGGGTTTCCTGAACCCTGAGAGGAGAGATTTGATGGAGACATACCATATAGGATCGAATGTTCCAAGGTCTCTCATTGTTTGCACATTTTCCAGTTGTGGGTCTCTATATTTGTTCTCATCTGCCACATTAAGGAAGATTCTTTGATGATGGCCGAGTAAGACACTGATCTGTAAGTATTGCAGAATGTGATTAGGTATCATTTTGTTGCTATGTTCCTTTACCTTAGGTCCCTGGTCTAGCCAGACTCAGGTTCTTGGCCACCTGAGTAGTGTCGGGTAGGAGTTCCATCTCATGGAGTCGGCCTAAAATTCAATCAGATGTTGCTTGGTTACTCCCCACAAGCTTTGTGCCGCTGTTGCATTAGCATATCTTACAAGCAGGTCCCTATGGTTGATCAAAGGATTTGTAGCTGCATTGGTGTCTTATATTTCTCCTTTGGTAGCGAGCAGAGTACCTTCTAGTTCCATGAACATGAGTCCATAGGCTCATAGACATGAGTCATAGTCCAAGGGTACCAGCTTGACTTCTCTGTTTGATGAGTTGTGTAGGTGTTGTCTTTGGCAATAGAGCCTTACCATCATCTCATAAAGCACAACCAGTAGCCTTGGGTTATTCAGTGGTTCCCATGGGATCTGGGATCCCATTTTGATCAGACTTATTAATAGTGCCACAATGTGCCTATCTCTATTATTTACATTCCAGGTCTTGTTTCTACCCCTTCTGCTAGGCAACAGGACACTGTGGGTCTATTTACCTCTACTCACTCACCAATCAGGGTAGACTGGATGGCTAGTAAGTCTCAAGGAACCACCTCTCTCTACTTCCACAGTCCCAGGACTACTAACTCATTACCTTACCTAGTTTGTTAAACGGGTTTCGAGGCTCAAACTCAGATAGTCTTGTTTACAAGGTAAACACTCTCCCAGCTGAGCTATTTTACCAAATCTTCTAGTCAGTTTTATGAGACATGGTCTCATGTAGCTCAGACTGGCCTCAAACTTGAGGATGACCTTGCAGTTCTGATCTTCCTGTCTCTGCCTCCTTGGTGCTAGGATCACAGGCATGTGCCACTAAATCTGGCTGTACCTGTCTTTAGTTGTCTCTCATCCCCGCTGCCAGTTTTGTTGGGATAGGGACACATATCAGAGGCTCAGCTTTGCTTCTTACTTTGTAGTTAAATCCTGAAACAAAGGTTTTCTGGTGAATCAATGAAAGGGCTCTTCTGCTTCAGGGATTTGCCTTTATCCAGAGAGGCATGCTGCGACAGCTGGCTGCAGAGGTGTGTGGGAGCATAGTGAAGGTTCAAGTCTTGCAGAGGGCCAGGGGAGGACCAGGCTTCACAGCGCACAGCTTGGCTCAGTCCAGAACACAAATCCTTTTCCACATAAATCTGCCTGATGATGGCTGCACACCAGACGTTCCTGCGACAGACAGCGCTGGCAGCTGGTTAATGCGCGCCCGGTGCTTTGGATGTAAACGTATTTGTGTTTGTGTGAGTCAAGGCACTATTCACAGTTGTATAGGACACCAGAGGAGGAAAATGGCCTGATGGCACAGCCCATCTGGCAGCCTCAACACTGACACATGCACTGTACCAGCTTCTTCCAGCAGGCTCCCAACCCTGCTTATCAGCAATCAAGGGTCAGGCCGTGGGCCAGGAATCTGCTCTCAGGTCCCAGGACTGCCTGGCTCTGCCCTTCTCAGACCCGCATCTCAGTCCCTCATGTGCAAAGGAACATGTGATAGCATTTGCCTTATGTTTTATTAATGGGATTTAAATGCATTGATATATGAAAACAGGTCAGCAGCTAGGACAGTGCCGGAACCATAGCCGGGCCTAGAAGGCAGCAGTGTGCTAGCTGAGTTTTTGTGCTCCTAGTATTGTTGCGATCTGGGGCTGTCTCCCATGAACCATACCCACTTCTGAGCAAGTGCACTCTGCAAGATTGGAGAAATGTCGGTCATGTTCTTGTTTTGTTTTTTTGTTTGTTTGTGCGGTGGCGGCGGCATGAAATAGGAAGGAGTGTACTGTGGGAGATGAAGTTCTTAGATATAGCAAAGAAAACTACCAACCCACCTTATTAAACTTCAAGTTCTGATAAATGAGTCATTTTTAAAAATATATGCAATGTTGGGGACATACATAGATGTACATCAGGACAGTGGTTCTCAGTGGTTCTCCGAATGCCGCAGCCCTTTGATACAGTTCCTTATGTTGTGGTTACCACACCACCAGTTATTTCATTGCTGCTTCATAACTGTAATTTTGCTACTGTTATGAATCGTACTGTAAATATCAGAGAGCCTCTGCAAGAGGAGGCACTGAACTCAAATCCGCCCAGCCACCTGTGTTGACTCTCATTCTTGCTCATCCTAGCTGTGCAGGCTTCATGAGGTCCCTCTCGGGCCCCTTGATGCAGGTCATCTGGCCCCAGTATAGACAGATCGGCAACAACTCAGTTAATTGAGTGCCCTGGGCTTGGCATTGTTCTATATTCCTTTCACTGGGTCCTCCCAGTGGTTTCTGTTTTCTCCATGGGAAAGTGAAGGAGGTCTGCAAAAGCCTCCTTTGAAGGCTCAGGGTTAGAGGGCCTTACTTAACGGATAAATTCCCTTCTAGTTTGAGCAGATGAAGACTAGAATTTGAATTCGAGTAAATTTAGAGAAAATTAAGGAGTGTGGTATTTAGTTTGCCAGCCAATACCCAAACTCCCTGGTCACACCCATTGTAGATGCTTATTCTTTCTTCTCTTTCCTGCCCTGGGGTACCTGGCTGAGGCCAAGTGTGAGGTGGCAGAAAGTGCAGGCTTCACATTACTTCTTTGGTCTTCGCTGCCCGATGGAGGCTCGAAGTAGGAGCCCAGTTCTTGAAGCAGCCTGGTGCCAGAAGGCTCTTGAAAAGCTGAGACAGCCTTCATACAGTACCCCTGACGGACACTAGGGGCGATGTCAGACTGCGGGTTTCCAAGGCCAGCCTAAGCATCCTAACGCAGCAGATGCTGTCACAGATGCGGGAGGTTCCGATTCAGTGGGTCTGCCGCAGCAGAGCACTTCCAGCACAATCCGATGGCCTGTCAGAACACCCACAGAACATATATAAGAAGTCAAGCTGATCCAGGCCCACGCTCTCCCGGTTCAGCCTTCCTGATGTCCCTCACCAGCCCCAGCCCCAGGCTCAGCTACACAGCCTCAGCTTGGCTTTTTGTATGTGTGCTGTGGGTGTCCTAAGCCCGGCAAAGTTTGTTCTTCTGATCCAAAGGCAACTCTCCAATGCTATGCTCTGGACCATACAATCCCCCTGGGCAAGCCACGCGCCCACATTCCCCAGCACCCTTCACCACAGGCCACCTCTTACATGCAACCTGGAGTACAGAGCTCCCCAACTCTAAGCACTTGTTCCTGGACATAGTTGCTCATCTACACAGTCAAAAGTGGGGTTGTCCCTCCCAGAGGCTGAGAGTCTATTAGCCCCCCACAGGCACTGCCTTATTTAAGCGCTTACATATTTAGATCTAAAACTAATGATACCACTAAGGTAAGCACGTAACAAACATCTCACGGCCTAACTCTACAATGGCTCTTGCATTAAAAAAAAAAAAAAAATTACCTTCAGACAGCTGTTCAGTTGCAACTGAGTTAATTATACTCTGACTTTTTGTTTTATTTTGTTTTACTGAAACTGGCTTTTGCACATCTCTGCAGCCTTCTCATCTGCCTTGAGATGGCTGCACTACAGCGCACCTGGTGGCCTGAGCTCCATCCATCAGTGGCTGTGGACAGCTCTCAAGCCTTTGTTCCACGTCTCCATCAGAAGATCACATTCCTGTACACCCAGCCATATGTGCATTCTCCTATAAGCCCTGTACCCATAACACTCTGTGTCTCTGCCATGGGAGGGGGGGGCGCACACTCTTTATACCAACATCCCGAGGAAGATCTCAAAACTGGTATTTTTTTTTTTTTAATTTTTTGTGTTTTGTTTTTGAAACACTATGTAGCCCTGGCTGGCCGGCCACTCAGTATGTAGACCAGGCTAGACCTAATTAAGCCTGCCTCTGTCTCCAGTGTGCCATGTCTTGCCGAAAACCCTGACTAGGGATGGTGAGGGAATGAAGGAAGGACAGACAGACATGTATACAGAGAACTGAGGTCAGATGGGCTGTGTATGTTCTGATGAAGTGTGTGGCACCTATATGGCTGCAACCCAGAACCTCGCTGTATTTATTATGTACAGCACAGGGGGAGGGGCTAGCTAGTCTTGGTAGGAGTTCTCGGAAGTGACGGTCTCAGGCTGTACAGATCCAGGAGAAGGAAGCTGCAGTGGTTAGTTTTTGTATGTGCTGCTCAATTATTCGAACTCAGACTCCTGAGGAAAGCTTGCCCCTGAGCCTTACCCAGGGAAGGGGCTGCCACTCTCATGGGGCTGAGGCATGGGAGACCTGGACATGGCTGTGCTCACGTCAACAACACACATCACTTGAGACTTCACTCACCCCAGGCTTCCTCTGTTCCCCACAATGCCTCCCTAAAACAGCTTGTTTGTTTGTTGTTAGGCCATTCTTTGCTAATAAAGTATATGTGCATATGTGTGTGTGTGTGTGTTGAGGTTAGGTGTTTTTCTCTATCGCTCTCGATTGTATTTTTTGAGATACGGTCTCTCACTGAGCCTGGAGTTCACCATTTCAGCTAGACTGGCTGGCCAGTGAGCCCCAAGGATACTCTGGCTCCTGCCTCTCCAGAACTGGGATTACAGATGTGCCTCACCACATCAGGCTGGGATGACAGGTGTCATCAGGTTTTTATATGGACGCTGGTGACTGAACCCCAGACTTGTGTGGCAAGCACTTTACTATCTCCCCAGCCATAGCCTCTATTCTTATGGATCTGGGTGATTGCGGGCCAGCCCTAGGCAGGGAATTTGACATGCAGTTTGGAAGCCTACCCAAAGAGCTGTTCATGTACAGTTCAACATCACAGATGAAAAAACTAACGCTCGGGAAGGTTAAGCAAATTATCCAAGACCGCACAGTTCCAACATACAGTAAGGAGAAAGGCTGAGATTGTGATGGTTAAGTCTCTGCTTATTCTACTGTCCTACATGAAATGGGACCTGGCGTGGGTGTGTTGGGACCCTTGTGAAAATGAACCCCAACATAACAGAGCCGCAAAGCATGCTGAGCTTTCACTTCTCTTCCATCTCAGCAGCATGCCTTTCCTCTCCTGGGATAGATGAGAGATCTACCCTCTTGTCTCCTGTGTAGAGCAAGCGGCTGACTCACGAAGGAGGCTAGTAGGTCAGAGGAGGCCTGGGGGACTGAGAACTTGGATGCCACAGAGTCAGAGCACAGGTGGAAGGCCAGGTGTGATGGGTCCTCATGGGGAGACGCCCATGGCAGGAAGGTCTGCTATCCTGGCTCCAAGGGGTGGCTGGCACTAAGGTGAAAGCACTCCTCTGTGTTTTGATCTCATACAACCATTCAGGAGTACCTCTGCGACCCCCTCCTCGCCAGCCCCGGACAAACTGCTCTCTCTGCAGGGCCAGGACATTCAGCCTCCTCCTGGCCTCTCCTTACAATTCTGGCCTGCAGCAATCATGCATTCCACTGAAATTGCAATTTCAATAATTCATTTGGCAATTAATCATCTCCTGCCTGGTGACATCCCTTTCTACTCCGTGTTGAGTGGTTATTTAGAAGCGCAATTGTTCAACTTCCCGCAGCAGCATACGCTGCCTTGCTAATCTAGTTGGGGTGTGGTGGCGGGGTTGTTGTCTCTCTGCTGCAGTCAGTCAGGCTGGAGGAACTGTGCGAGGCCCACACTGGAGGGGCCAGGGTGTGGGCAGGGGCACTAACTCTGCAGGCAGAGAGAGAGAGCAGGAAGCAGGAGCCTGTCACAGACATTGAAGCAGCCAGGCAGCCCATCCCACGCACACAACCTTCTTCCAGATTCCCTAGTTATAAAACATTTCTGGATAGAAACTGTCTTTGGAATTTTCCATGCATCTGCGCTGTCTCCTTGCCTAGATTTCATTTCCTGTGGGCACGGACCATTCATTTTACTTTTCCTAAGTTGCTTAATGGGATACAGGGAGTTCTGAAGTTATACACACAGGTCTCAGACTTAGGCCTGGGCTCTGTGCTTACAAACTATAAACCTGAGCAAGCCATTTCACTGCTTTAAGTATCAGTTATCTCTCTCTAACATGGGGAAAAGGATGCCTATCTGAGTAAGGTGTTATGAGGATCTTAAAACCAGCATGTCAAACATCCCTCAAATATCTGCATTTTCTCTCACAGAATTATTTTTATTATTATTCCCATTTGTAGATGGAATTCAGGGGAGAGGAGCAGAGAGAGCAGGGGGCAGATATTTTGGGGTACACGGGGAGGTCCTTCCAAGGCAAAGGTTAAGGATTGAGGTTCATGCTTGTGGTATCCGGGCATGGTGGGAGGATGTCTGGAAGAAGGGTCAGGAGGAAGAGGTTATAGCAGGGAGTGGGGCATGGTGGCTTGCAGGAGACCCCAAGGCTGAGATGTCCTTGGCTTCTCCCAGCTTAAGATCAGCATGTTTGCTTGAGATGAACTTGAAGAAGAGCCCCAAGGAAGGATGCAAAAGCCAATGGAAAGAAAAATGGATGCAACATGGCTAAGGGGTGCTTTCTCCAATTCTGTTCTGTTCTGGATCGTAGACACTTCCTTAAAGCCAACGATAAGAAGAAGCCATTTTTACAAGCCAAGCCCAGGAAGGATTTTCAGGGTTTCACTATAATAAAGGTTGGTGTGCCCAAGCAAGAAGATGATCTTTTCTGGCCTGGAACCTGGTCTAGCCTGAGTCCCACTGTCCTATTGCTCAAGTGTCACTGTCAGGGTTGGGTGTGTCTGTTCTATTCTCCCTACATGCAGTCATCTGGCCACATAAGCACCTAGAGACTGATGTCACAGGTCAGGCTGGGTTGGAGCAGAGCACGTCTAAAAAAAAAAAAAGAGGAAATTATTAAAGAGGATCAAAGAGATTCATCTCATCTTCCAGAGAGCTTTCTTAAACACAGGAAGCCTGGGATTTGCTCTCTAGCATCACTCAAAGAGGTTATGGTGGCACAGATCTGTAATCACAGTGCTTGGGAGGTTGAGACAGGAGGATCGGAAGTTCAAAGTCATCCTTGGCTACAAAGTGAGTCTGAGGTCATCCTGGGTTATGCGATAGCCCTACTCAAAAGAAAAAAGGCAGTGTGGGACTTAGGCGAGAGGAGAAGTGGATGGAGTTGTCTCTTGACTGAGGACATCGGGGAGAAGTATGCTCAAGAATACAGAGCTGGCTTAGAGGGTAAGTGCATTTGTGGACACGTCCGAGTTCGATCCCCAGAGCCCAGATGATAGAAGGAGGAAACCAGCTCTCACAAGTGTTGCTCCAAATACATCCCACCTCCCCACAGTGGTAAGGTGTGGGGATGGGGTGGGGTGGGGATTCAGGACCTGGTGGTTTGGGGAGCAACCGGGCAGGGAAGGCTAGCCTACCCCAGATTGATTCCTTTGTGGCCCAATAGGTAGCATTAACCCTGTGTGGCTTTTCTCACTGAGCGGTGGTGTAAACATAAATCGCACACACCAGATGATCCAGCACAAACAAAAGGGACAGAGTGTCCCCTTAGTAATTTTTTTTTCCGTTCTAACTACAAGCTCAAGATGTATTTAGGATATATGAGATTAACTAAATTATTAAACTCACTAGGACCTGTTATAATTTTTTTCCCTACTTACAATGAACTTTAAAGCAAGATGCAACATGGCTTATGTTAAATTTCCCTTGAGCAGCATTGCTCAGCCCAGAAAGCCTGCTGGCTGATGGGAAAGTGTCTCCCATGCTGAGTTCCTGGGGAATAAAAGGACTAACTATGGTGCATGGCCTCCACTTACAGAGACAGGACATTGTATAACTTGTTCAATCCCTTCCCCCCATTCATTTCCAACATCCCATGTTTAGGACTTTTTACCCCCACCTCTGAGTTTCCAAGCAGTATCCAGAAGATAGGAGGCTTTTGGAAATTGTTTTTTTTTTTTTTTTAATAAATGGATGAATAAATGAATGAAAAAAAATGAGTAAGGCAAATTGAGCTCCCTCCATCCTCCTACCCCAGTACTACTAGCAGAAGCTATTGTGAAAATTTAGACTGTTGCTTAAACCCACATTCTTGAGCATAATATCTAAACCTCCCCGTTCCCAGAATAAACAGCTCAAAACCAGAAAGGTGCCCTCCCACCTTCAGTGGTGGCCCCACAGCTTTGCCAGGTCTTCTTGGAGGCTGGGTGTGTCGGCCCCAATTGAGGCTGGGCATATGGGTGACTAGGGCTAGATCAGGGGTTGCTGGAAGAAGTGTCTATCCTCAGGAGAGGGCTCCTGGGTGGGGGCTGGAGGGGGGGCGGCTGGGGGAAGAGGTCCTGTCTTCCATCTTCTTCTCACCTGTGTGATGAGCAGCAATGGCACTCCACGGGCTTGCCTCAGGCTCCAGACACCCTGAGGTCTGAGAGCAGAGAGTCACTGGGACAAAGCCACAGATGAATCTTTGTGTTTGAAGGTAACCCCAACTTTCCATTTCCTGCAAAACAAGAAAATGAGCTCGAGGGGCATGGAGTGAAGGGATGTGGGACAGCTGGCTGCCAGGGAGAGGCAGGGAACTGACTGATCCTGACTCTCTCAGGCTGTCCTCAAAGCTCACGAGTCTTATATTTCAGAAAGAGAAGTCAGAGCTCAAGGTGGAATTAATTTCCCTAGAACTATGGAGCGGGATTCAGTACAAATCTCTAGCTCTTGGATTTGCTCCTGAATGTGAACTGAAAGGTCGCCAGTGCACTCGGACTCATCTTGACTCTTCTCTTCCATTCATTTGCTGTGTGTTCTGAGGTGGACGGCCTCACACCTCTGGGCCAACATCCCTTCAGGGTAAAATGAAGAGGGGGAGCAGAGAACACCAGCAATCAGGCTTCACTCGACGGTATGTTGTGTAATCCTCAGGGGACGGTCACACCTCCTGTTCCGTTGACAGCACCACCTGTTTACCCTATAAAACGAGATCATAAGTGACTGAGCCAGGTCCTAGTAGAAGCGGTTAAGAGCCTTTGCACGGTTCTGTTATTGTTTCTGTCTCCACCAGAGGGCACTCTTCGATCCTGTAATGAAACCAAAAGGCGGTCCACTCTGCTGTAACTCAAACTGGCAAGGTGCCCACCTGAGCCTAAAGCAACTGAGACAGTGACTGCGTGGAGGACAAGTCCCTCAAGGAAAGACTGCTTTGGGGCTCGCTGGTACATCAGGGAGCCCCTGAGATATAAAGGAAGTTTGGCTGTGGAGTCACCTGAACCCTGCTTTACACACTTACCTTCTCTCAGCTGTCATTCCTGTCCTATGGCCCAGGAATCCTGATTCCCAGTTCACAGAAGAGCCGGCTGAGGTGCAGGGAAGTTTGCCAAGAGCTTACAACTTCTAGGTGGCAGAGTGTGGATTTGAACCTATGTCCATGTGACACTGGCATTCCTCCTGCTAAGAGCAGGTTTTCTCCACAGGACAAGAACAAGGAGAGAAAGCCAGAGGAGGTATTGCTTTCCTGCAGAATACCTGATCCCCAATAGCCTTGACACTGAACAGCTGTTGGAGGCCACAGCCACTGGCTTCTAGCCAACATCCTCCTACAGCTCATCATACCTGGAGATCACCACATTAGCCTGTGCTTGGAGTCTCCCCAGAGGTACCCACATCCCCCTGGCACCAGCTGAGGAACATCCCATAGAGATTCTAGAAGCTTCTATACCAGTGGTTCTCAACCTGTGTGTTGTGACCCTTTGGGGGGGTGTCAAATGACCCTTTTACAGGGGTTGCATACCAGATATTTATATTATGATTCATCACATTAGCAAAATTTACAGCGAGGAAGGAGCAACAAAATAACTTTATGGTTGGGGGTCACCACAACACGGGGAACTAAAGGGTCACAGCATTAGACAGATTGAGAACCACTGTCGTTTACCACCGGCTCATGTCAGCTGGCGCATCCACCAGCAAGGGATTCTGGAGAGAAGAGACTGGACCAGGGAAAGCTTCTCGGAACTAGATTCAGCTCAAACACACACTTGTGCCTGGGCATTTTTTCCAGTTAATAAACAGCCAATCATTATTTTTCTCTGGCCAAATGGAAGCTGGCCTTGGAGTCCCCAGCAGGAGTACAGTAATCTGGGTAATTGAGAGACAGGAGGAGTTTAATAATCCCTAGACTACTGAGGATTATGGATGAGGGCTTTGCTATGGAGGATCGGAGCCTCTCCTCCCTGTCTGAAGGTTGCTCACCCAGCGTCTCCTAGAGGCAGGCTCCAGCTGCTCGCAAACAACCCAATGTACCATGCGAAGGCTTGGTCCCGCTACCCAGATTCCTAGGGGCGAAGAGTATATTTATAATTGTGAGAAACAAAATAGACTAGAGAAAGTACATGGCCGCAGCGACAAAACTTGAGTATGTAAGTCATGCTTCTATTTTTCTTCTGTAGCGGAGCAAAAATAGTTTTCATTAAGAGAGGAAGCAAGTGCAATAAAGCCTCCCTCACCCATTGCATCCCCTCAGAGACAGACGAATAGGCAGAAGGCGACGCCGTGGGATATAATGGTTGGGCTTAGGGACCTAGGAGTCCTGCGTACCAGGTGTTGAGTGAAGAGGAAGGAGGTACATGGATCACAGATCTGCTTTGCACAGGCCGAGCATATAAGGGCATGGATAAAGGAGACCATGCAGGCAGCCTTTAGGATCCGGAGTTTTGGCAACAGCCTTGAAATTGTAGGCAAAATAGTGTGTGTGATCAGTACGCTTTATGAGGTTTTCGGAACACCCTGTGCGACTGAAGTATTAGGACCTAGTCTGCCCCCCACCTCGTACCCACAAGAGTGGAGGTGTCCTCTGGCATTTATTGGCACAACTGTGGGAATTCCCTGCTCTCTGGCTGCATCCTCTCCTACTCTTGACTTCCAGTGCCAGTGAGCGTGTCCCATCCCACTTCTGGAACATGGATGCATCTTCGAGCCTAATCCCACTGCCTCGATGGCCAGGAAAGCCCTAGAGCACCCATCCTCCACCTTTAGCATGTGGAAGGCATGCTTGGCCTTTCAAGAAGCAGGCCCCACCTCTGTCTACACAGTTCATTTAGGTTGTTCAGGAACCCCTTGTGAGCTTCCTGGGCCCATTCCTGCACTAGACATGTGGGGACTTTGTGATTCTCCTCCTGCCTGGGGGCCTGCTTCCCACCAACCCACAATGCAGTAGGGGAAGGAGACGAGGCATAGAGCTTGGAAGTCCAGCAAGTATAAACACTCTGGGAGCCACTTCAGGGAGCCAATTCAACTTTACTTCCAGAGAACAAAGGAATGTTCTTTGAGGAATGGGTGGGTAGCTCCAAGGATAGGTGTACATAATTGATTAAAACTAGGCACTTCAAGGATGCTTGATTTGCATTAAACAGCACACTTCTATCATATGAATGGGAACACAGTACCTAATTATCCTATAGGCACAGGGAGCGGAGACCTAGCAGGGAGCTGTGTCAAAAGGCCATATATCAAATGTGTCTATGTCTAGAGGCAGTCTCCAGATGAAGTCAGGCAGAGAGCAGGAGGCCCTGCTGGAGAGAGGGAGTCCTGCACCTTAATGCTGAGCTCAGAATGGCTATATGGATTGGGAGGACTGCAACCTCCAACAGCAGGGTCCTTCCAACAGGACTTGGAAAGCTGAGAGTTGAGGTCCTGGCTGAGAAAACGCCTCATGGTCCGGTGAGGCTCGGGATTCTAGAGTCTCCATTCAGGCTGTGTGAAGCTGAGCTACATTACAGGCTCTGTTGTCTTCACAGAAGTGCTTCTGGAATGATTGGATGGCTGGAAAATGGCCCCAAGGGTGATAGCAAAGCTGTAGTTACCCTGAAGAGGGGAATCAAAGATGGAACACTAAGGATTTTCCAATAGGCAGAGGACTCATTGCTTGTATCCTGTCCATCAGGGAATCCTGGGCTTGAAGGTGAAGTTGGGAAGCTGAGCACTTCTGATAATGATGCTTTCTTCCTCACAGGGGCCAATGAGGTGAACCCCCATTGCCCTTAGAAGATCACTTTTACCAGGTGAGGGCACTTGTGCCACAGTGATGCAGGCACAGGATGGAGAACTGGGCAGAGCCATTTGGGACATCTGCCAGTCTGGATCATGAGCTCCCTACTGGGCTGATGGCCAGAGGATGGCTGTGTAAGGGGTCCCCAATGACAAATAACAAGGGCTGCCACATTCCCTTCCCCTTCCTGTGTGGCAGCTGCAGGGCCAGGAAAGTCAGGGCAAGCCCAACAGGAACACCCTGTAGAAAACCAACAGCTGTGTGAGCTAGTGAATGGGGAAGCCGGTGGTTTTGTCTCTTGCTGGGGAACAGGAGGGAGTAGTGACATGAGCCTCATTTAAGAGCAGAGAAGCCTAAGTGTTTCATGGCTGCATAACTCCATGGTTCTGTGACTCACCTACCACTTCTCTTTCTTAGGTCCTAGCTTTTTAACTAAGAAGAGGGAGTTGCTAAGTGACCAAGGGCATA
Source organism: Psammomys obesus (assembly GCF_907164565.1). NCBI lineage: Eukaryota > Metazoa > Chordata > Mammalia > Rodentia > Muridae > Psammomys > Psammomys obesus. Next base: position 10,606,243 of record NW_026596057.1, on the reverse strand, counting down.
GCCTATAGACTCTTTCTCAGAAAATGCTCTGTAAAGGATACAGTGATGCTGAGATCAAGGCTTGAACATTTCTGAGCAGCCTTCTAAGCCTTAACATGTTACCCAGTGCAGAGTCTGAGTCCAAAGGAGGTGAGGGGAATGGGCAGGTGCAGTGTAGAAGTGGATTATGCAAGGTGGGACAGCAAGGCTGAAGAGGCAGATGGGACCCATCTGGCTTTGACTCTCAACTTTGATTTTGAGGAGATTTTGATGTCCACTCTTTCAACATCTGAGAGAATGGGATGAGTTGTAGCAAGGGCCTTAGTTTTAACATAAGCTGAAACTGATATCTTTCTATTTAGAACTAGTCTGTTATTAGAAAGTGTTAACCTCTGTTGCCCAGGCTGGCCTAGAGCTTGCAGTCTTTCTGCTTCGGTCTCCCATGTACTGGGATTACAAGCATGCTCTACTGTACCCATGTAGAAAGTCCCGCTCTTGTTGTTACTGTTTTACATTACCACCATCTGACACAAGGATGCTACACCAGGCCCTAGTGAGGTAGTGTCTCCATGGTGAGTTCTCCATAGCTTGCCTAACATGACACCTGTTCTTTGAAGAACACTTCATGGTTCTTAAAGAGCCACTTCAAGGTTGACCTTGGTGTTCTTTATGGATCACTCTCCTGTGTTTGGAGGAACTGGGCTTGCTTCAAGGCTCTTAGTGTATCTTTGGTCCTTGAAGATGAGTGACAGACATATGGATCTTTCTTTTCCTGTGGATATGAATCCTTTTGACTTTGACCTTTTCTTTTTTTCTTTTTTTTTTTTTTTTTCTTTGCTGGGCTTCAGTGCTGGGGAGAGACAGGGCTTTCCTTTTTGATTTTAGCATTGTGTCCAAAGAAAGCAGACTTAGGGCTGAAGAGAAGGTGTAGAAGCCCCATCAAGACTTAGCCCTCAGTGTTGAGTATATAATAGAAGGGCTTCTTGGTACCCTGGCAGAAATGGACAGGAGAAGACCATATAGTGTTCCCCTGACCCTGCGTGATACCAGGGGGAAAGAAAGGTGCTATAGCAGAAATTCCCATTTCCTAGGAACTTTGAGGAGAAGGCAGCATCCTCAAAGATGAAGATGTCTTTCCCACCTTTGGTAGTGGCTGGGTCAAAACAAACAAACAAACAAACAAACAAACAAACAAACAAACACCAACTAGGCTATAATGCATTGGCAATGGAGGTTAGAGTTAGTAAAGAGTGATCACCCTGTGCAAGTCCATGTGAACCTTCAGGGCTTGCAGATACATCTGGCAAAGACATTAGAAAAGGGAGGGTCAGTGTGGCTGCAATCACAGGTGAAACCTGAGCCGCAACGTTCAAATGAGCATATAGAATGGGTTCCATCAGAATACAGACTACAATGGGGCTTAGAGAGCATCAAAAGCAGCCCACTTTAGGATTTTACTTTCACACTTAATGACCAAAAGCAGTCTGATTCCAGGGGAAAATACATTTATACTTTTGGGGGGATGTTCTGTAGGCTTAGATTTTGCAAAAACCTACATTAATTAGGGTTCGTAAATGCTTCTACCTCCCTTCCAACCCACTGACCAGAGGTAGGAAAAGAGGGTTGTGGATCTTTTCAGATGTGGTTCCTTGGGGCAATTCCACTCTTTGTTGTCCAGATACTATCAGTCCAGTCAAACAGCAAACAGCAACATGAATCAACAGTGACGGCACGATTCAGCAGAAACAGCAAGACTCCTCAAGAGTACACGAGAAGTTCTCTGGAGCATTTCTCTCTGAGAAGTGAAGTGTAGAAAAACAAAGAGCAGCGAACCGATGTGAACCTTACAAAGTGTAGCAATGCAAAAGCAAGCATTGTCTCCCTGTCTGTGGGCTTCTCTTTACCCCTTCTCAGAGCAAGGCTGTTTTTCCATCTGGTAAGGTCCATGCCCCTTGCATGAGACAGTTTCCAGCAAAATATTGTGGGCCCTCTCACATGTCTGTTTTCAGCTGACCAAAATCACGTGTCCTCTCATGAGTTTGTTTTTAACTGAGGATCAACTAAAAACATTTCCACATCCAACATTTGGGACCAAAACAAACAAACAAAAAAAATGAAGTACACATAAAAGAAACCAAAACTTTAACTACAATGTTCAGTCCTATGATGTTTTAATGTCAGTTGGCAAGTAGAGAGGATCTAGAATCATGTAGCAGACAAACTTTGGGGCAAGTCTATAAGAGAGTTTCTAGATTGGGTTAATTGAGGTGGAAAGACTCACCCAAAATGTAGGTGACACCATTCTATAGGTTGGAGTACTGCTCTGAATAAAAAAAGAGAAAATGGGGCCTAGAGAGATTGATCAGTGGTTAAGAGCACTTGCTGCTCTTGCAGAAGACTCAGTGTTGGCTCCCAGACCCCCTGTGATGGTTTACAATAATCCATAACTCCAGTTCCAGTGGATCTGACACCCTCTTCTGGCCTGAGGGCACCAGACACATGTGTGGTACACATACATACATGCATGCAAAATATTCAGATGTATAAAAAATATATATATTTTAAATTTTTAAATGAGAAAGTGAGTTGAGCACCAACGTTCATTGCTCTCTGCTTTTTCAGAGTGGACAAACTGTGATCTGCTCCTTCATATCCTGTTGCCATGCCTTTCCTGTCACAATGGGCTGTTTCCCTTAAACTGTGAGCCAAAATAAATCCTTTCTTCCTTAAGTTGCTTTCATCATGGATTTTTGTCACAGTAAGGAGAAAAGTATCTAACACTGCTGTAGGCAAGTACATTAACTGGTCAGTTTGGCTTATTTTTATTCTATCTATCTATCTATCTATCTATCTATCTATCTATCTATCTATCTAATCTCTCTATCTATCTATTTTTAGGCTGTACTTCAATCTCAGCCCTTAATGGTCATTAGGAAATTATGAAGGGGCTTGGACTTCAGGACTCTGACCACTGATACCATGGATCCCTGATACCACTTACGTCTGTAGGCTCTTGTGAGGTAGACCAGCAGGCCTTCCTACCTATACTTAGCTTTTGCCTGCCTTGTCATTTCTGCATTCTTATCCAATCTGTTTCTTTTGTTCAAGCTGGCCCAGAATGATGATTTGCTCCATAGTGGCTTTCTGATTAGACTTTCCTTATCAACATTTATTAAACCTGAGGTCTAATATAGCATCTAAGAAACTTACAGAATACCCATAGTTTCACCTTGATGCCCATTTCCAGCCAGCACTCTTAGTTCTGACCTCCAAGGTCTACCTGAGATTCTAGACAGGCAGTACAACCTTATGTTTAGCAGATCTCCCTAATAGGAGTGGATTCCTGGGGGCCACCAGGCACCAAAGTAATGCTACTGTACACTTCACTCTCGGGACCCGAGTACAAATAGAGGGGCATCTGACATATTTGTGTTTCTCTTTCCTGATGTGAAAACAGGCATGTGTGCATGGCGCCCGTGTCACAGGGCAGAAGCCACCCTGAAAGATGAGATAGGACACTGCTTTTTCTAGTAGCAAGTGGAGCATCCAGATGCTTATAAGTCAAGTCAGGGAGAAAGGAAAGAGCTGTGACCAAATCTAACCAGCTTAACATTTGCAGCGTGTCTCTCTTTGTGGTTATTGTCTTATCCAAGATTTATATCTGTCTCCTAAGTATCTTTAAATCCTTGGTCTCTTGCGAGGCTTAAAGCCAAGAATTGACATTTCTTCAATGTAAATAGGAAATATTACAGAATGAGTTGAGGTTGGTTTTTGTTTTCTGTTTTTTTGAAATTGCTTTTTTGGCTTTTAACTCTGCAGTCTTGCTGATTATTTAACCCCCCCCACCCCCCACCCCCTGCAGAAGTTCAGGGACAAGCCTGTATGGTCTCTTTAAGCTAACACTGGGCTGAAAAGCCAGGTCTCTGTACTTCCAAATAGCAGGTGGAGGCTGCTGGTCCCAAATCACAAAGCTCCCTCAGATTACAGAGATCATCCCAGAGGGTCCTAGGGATTGTCCCAAGGGTGTGGGGAAGGGCCACAGTCCCCACCTGTGTTAGGATCTCAGTCACAGCCCTCTAGCCAGCCAAGAGCTGTCCCTTCTTAGAGAACGGTGGTATCCTTGGCTATGGCCACACAGGACACCCATATCTTCAGACCAGTTCTGCGGTGACTACTCAGCACCCTTGACCCACACTTGTGCTGTGGCCCTGAAACACATGACTCAGCATTATTCTGAGACACAGGGAGGGGCCAGGACTTGCCATGATTGCACAGCCATGTGCAAATGCAACTCTCTCAGAGTATGGCCAGGGGGCCAGGCATGGCCCATGTTTTCACATCCATGATGTGGAGCTTGGTTCTAGCATATGGTACACCTGGCACAGGGTATGTGTGTGTGTCCAGAAAGGTAGGGGCTTTGGGTTCTAGCAGGGTGAGGAAAGAGGGAGAACTGAGGACATAGGGCAGAAGATGAAAACTGATGATGTCTATTTCTACACTGTCTCTTTTATTTAAATTTTTTTTTCTTTTTTCTTTTTAACTTGATACAGATTTTCACTGTAGCCTGGGCTGCCCTGGAACGCACTATGTATCCTAAGCTGGCAATCCTCCTGCCTTAACCTTGGTGGAATTATAGACATATGCTACCACACCTAGAATTCATTCCTTTTCTGTCCCACTTGAGTTACATACCTCACTTTATCCCTCCTCCTCCCCCTGGCCTTACTTCCATTTCTACTACTTATTTACCACAGTTGATGAGAAGGAATGGGGAGGGGGAATTCTCATAGGGGTTGAGTGGCCACAAGACGGACCCTCCCCAGTGCAAGCTTACAGCGAGAAGAGAACACTTAAATTGTCATGACAGGAGCCTGCGAGCCTTTTGGCTCATGAGCTGTGTCTGTCTGGTATATTGTGTATATGTATAGCGTATGTGTGTTTATGTGGTGTGTGCAGCATATGCAAACGGTATGGGATGTATGTGTGTGGTGTGGCATGTGTGGGAGGCGTATGTGATATATTAGTTTGTGGTATAGGGGCTGTGTGACGTAGACATAGAGATGTGTGGCATGTGCTCTATAGTGGTGTGGGTTTGGCCTAGTGTATCTATTTGTTGTATGTGTGTGATATGGTGAGTTTGTATGCAGTCTGTATGTGTGGCATGTATTGAACAGTGTGGTGGTGGTGGTGGTGGTGGTGGTGTGTGTGTGTGAGTGTGAGTGTATGTATAGTATGACAAGCGTGAAATGTGTGGTGTTTTATGTAGTTGTGTGTGTAGCTGGGCATCTAACACTACATTGCAGATAACCTCCCCTCAGGCCACCTTAAACACATAGTTCTCCTGGCTCATTTGAGCATTGTCGTTCAAGCAGGAGACAGTCCCTTTTACAGAGACTGCACAAAGGCATCTACATACAAGAAAATGGAGGGAATACAGTCCTTCTTGGCCTACCCCTGCACCTTCAGGCTTCCTTTTCCCCCCTCACCCCAAATAGCTCAGGCATTCGCCTTTCTGAGCCTCATTGCACAAGACTTACCTGTTTGCTTATTTGTAAGCTAATTAGACACCCTCAGCGGGGCTGTATCTATCTTCACTACTATCCTCAGTGCTTGGGCCACTGCCTGGCTCAGAGCAGGAGCTCTGAAAATGGCTGCTGGAAGAACGAACCCTGCCTTGTTCTTCCCATCCTGTCCTCTCCTCTTGCCTCTCCTCAGTCCTCTGTCATTCTTCCACCATGCTCACCATCAGTGATTTCACTTCCTCTCTGTGGCCTTAGTGCTCCCTGTTCCCAGATCCACAGTGAATTGGTGAAGTGCAGCTTGGCTTTTGGGGGTACAGAGGTAGAGGAGACCTGACATCCAGCGTGTTTGGGGCTCCGAGCTGGAGCTTTCGGCAGCTGATGTCTGGGAACAGAGTGAGCCACAGAAAAGAGAGGAGGGGCTATTTCTGGATCAGAGGAGAGCTGCTGAGGCCGGGTGGGAGGGTATTTATAGAGTCAACCTTGAGAGCAGAGATGCTCGCATCCCCAGAACAACCTTCCTTGGGTTAGAATTTCTAAAGATAGAGCAGTGTGGCATCTGGTATGAGACAAGGTACAGTAATTTCACTTAAATCCGCCAAGAATTTTGTTTTTTCCTAATAAGCACTAGCCATTTTCTCAGAATCCTTTGCCTTCCTTCTTCCCATCTCAGTCTGGCCTGATTCTAGTCTTAATGTGAGTAGCGTCCCTAGTGCCAGGGACATTTGACGGGACAGCTACTTGCTCAGGGAACCTGGCATCTCTGTGATGGTCTGGTCAAAGGCTGGAATAAGCAACAGGTAAAAGAAAGGGGATGGCGACTAATGTTATTGTAAAATCCTGTTGCATCGGCGTTGTGCTAGGAGACTTAAGCATTCTGTACCAAATCCTTGTTCTTTCTCTGTGGAGCAGGTGCCATGACACCTGCTATACCGGCAGTCATCAAGGCTAAAAGAATTACCCAGGGTAGCTTAAAGTTGGGGTACTATTAGGCCATGTTATTACCCAACGTGGCCTAACAGACTGCTCAGATACACGTTTACTGTCACTCTGCCCAGATTGGGTTAAAGTCACTCACTGTCCTCCTGTCTCTTCCATCAGCTGCCCTGAAACTAGATCAGTTCCCTCAAGCCTGCAAATCAGCCTGGCTGGGCACAGCTTTGAGTGGCTGACAGATACTCTTCCTATACCAAATGCGGTGCCCTTCTTTAGTATCTACCCCACTACCGTCTATCACTCTGGCTGAATGAGGGAGGAAACTGAATAGATGGTTATTTGTGAAGCACCTGCGCTGTGGGATACACTGTCTTAATCTTATCTCATGAGATAGACACATTATTTCTGTTTCATCTCACCATCACGGCAACCCTAAGAGATAAGGATTTCCTTCCCTGTTCAGAGATAAGTGAATTTGGGGCTTGGAGAAGTTAAGTAACTTGCTGCATGTCCCGCTATATCAAGGAGCTCAGATGAGTCTACCCAGCTTTGGGGCTGTAGGGAGGGGATTGGCCTCCATCCACCCCAGGCTCAGCTGCATCTGGATGCAATGATTGACCCAGAGACAGCTTGTTTGCACTGTTTTTTTTTCTCTTCTTTCTCTGCATCTTAGTATACCTACTAGCAACAAAGGGTAATGGGATCCAGATGATTAAGGTGACCCCACTCAGCCAAGCCATAATTAACTCATCCCTACCTACATGCTTTTCCCAGCACTCAACTCCTATGTTGTGTGAACAGTGGCAAGAGCTGCTGACGGCGGCTAGCATTAGGAGATGCCTGAAGTCTTGACAACCGTCTTCCATATGCTGAGGAGCAAGTCTGAACACTCTCCTGGAGAGGCAGGAACAGGAGGCCCGGGTGGCAGGACTGGGCCATGACAAGTGGAACTTGTGACTTACAGTATCCCGGCTGAGAGTCATGCCCCTGCCCTTCCTGGTAAGTTCCATCCTGTTGATCTCTGAGTGCCTGTCTGAGGCCTATTCCTTCTGGAGAACTTCTCATTGCCTTCTCCTGCCAATGCACATGCCTACACCATTGGTAACTACAGCGTTTGTGAACCACAGCACATATGTTCCCACCTATGATTCTGGGAACAGGTTTTCTGTATCAGCCCCATTGAGTCATTTTTGTGAGCATCTTTCCTTTTGAATCATCCTATTCCTTGATGAGAAAGCTTTCGTATTCAATGATCCCTCCCCTCTTGGAGCCTCTGGTACTTGTCTTCCAGTGTGCCCTACCTTCTGGATCAGAGTCCTCTGTTGCCTTCATATCTGTGAAGAAAACTATTGTGTCCCTTAGTTCTTGTCCTTTTCCACACAGGGCATGGAGAACATCAAGTGACACTGTCTCCCAACCTTTTGCCACCTAATGAACATGGCCTCTCTGAGTCCCTATGGACTAGGGGTAGGGAGGGATGAGGTCGCAGGTGGCTTTCCTACATGGCATGAAATGAGGCATATGCTTTCAAGGGATGGCAGCAAATGGGGTCATTCATATTGTACTGGGGTATGGACATTACAAAGGTGTCAATGGCATTATTTTAGCAGTAGCTCACAGAATTCTGGAATAGTCTCCATTGCTCTCAATAATTACCAGGTCTCATTAAAACTAAGAAACATATAAATTAAGTAACAGTAGTTTTTAAAAAAAACAAACCCCACCTTTCCATGCTAATGATTATATCTGTTACCAGAGGCTCGGCATTAGGAGATGAGGTCTGAGCAGAATTGCAGAGATTTGTTCTTTACCTCAGGCTGTGATCTAAATGAAGAGCCTGCAGAGCTGCACAAGGGTCAGGCAGGCTTGGCAGGTGGCATTTTGGCTTCCAGAGAGGAGCAGGTGTGGTGAAGATGTAGAGAGGGATGTGAGAGCTTAGGGAGAGGAGAACAGTGGGACTCTATTGCAATCAGCTACCAGCTGAAAATATTAGACGGGAAAGCCTAGAAATGCATAATTTACAGGTTTTATATCTCATATCGTTCTGTGTGGCATGAGAGAATCTTGCTTTGTTTCCCTTTCATCCAGGCTGGGTTACTGATTCCTTTGTCCCAACTGCTGCTTGGTATATATGACCCACCATAAGTCACCTAGTAGCCATCTTGGTATCAGATTGGCGTGGTTCCGTGCCACTGTGGTTGTGGTCCAGTGGTTCTTATTTCACTTGGTAATAGGCACAGAGCACAAGGGTTGTGAGGTGGGCAGTGGAGACACGCAGACAAGATGCTAGAAATCATTATAAAGGTGAACATTCTCCACTTAACAAGGAAAGAAAAAAAAAAAAACCCTGTATGCTGAGGTTGCTAAGATTTACTGTAAGAGCATGTGCTCGATCTGTGAAGTTGTGAAGAAGGAAAGAGGAATGCATGCTAGTCTTCTATCACACCTTAAAGTGCTGAGGTTTCAGTCACAGTGCACAGGAGGCACTTAGTTAAGATGGAGAAGGCATTGCACTGTGTATGTTTAGGGAGAACAGCAGCGAGTATTTGGCTTGGTACTATATTGAAATTTGAGGCTTGGGAGTGCACCTACCATGGAAAAGGGAGGGGTTGCATAACACTGAGTCCTCAGAGCAATATGGTGAGGGAGTTATTATTATCCCCATACTATGAATGAGAAAAATGGGGATTAAGGGACAAGATACAGCTGTTCTGTTTGCTCTAGATTCATAACCCTCTCCTTCACTATTCTATTCTTTTACTTGTTTTTTTTTTATTTCATGTGTGACAATCTCATGTCTTCAGGGGATCATATGGTCCCTGAGACCCCAAGCATGGCTTTGACCCCTGCCACCCACCCCAGGAGCAAGGCATTCAGGAACATGTATTGGTAAATGAAGAGGTGTGCTTTAGGAGCTCTGTAGATTACAGCCTTCCCATCATCCCTCACAGAACTCTGGGGTAATCAAGATCTGCTTTCAATTTAGTAAAGGAAGAAGGACCCCTGCCTCCACCCACTCCTCGGGGAGGGTAGGAAGAGGATCATAAAAGAAAGGTGCTGGGCACAATGACATCATTATTATGGTTGTCATTAAGACAATAACAATTACCAAAGCAGCTTCTGATTTTACAGGCTCCACAGTCACTTGGGAGTCTTGGCTCATCCTCCTTGGGGCTTTCAGTTCTCTGCATGAGGTCTCAAGCTGAGCAGGGGCAGGAGGATCATGACCAACCTGGCATCAGTCAACTCTGATCTTTTTGAGGTTTTTTTTTTTTGTTTTGTTTTTGTTTTTTTTTTTTGCCTCTGTCTTCAAATGTCAACACTAGGCCTGCCTCAGTTGTGTGTGTGTGTTCCTTGAATTTATGCGGCGGATTCAAGAAAGTCATGGCCAGTGAAACCAGTTGAGTCCCAGATGCGATGAAAGCAGCAGACCTGATCTTTGCTGTTCTGCTTTCCTAGCCACAGTCCATTCCTCCACTCTGGTGTTCTGTGTGTACTTTGCAAACCTCCTCCCAGCGATTTTGCGCTCTCTGAGCCCTACCTCACAGCTATTTACTTAACATATTTTAAATCAAGTCATACCTTTAAACAATTTACCATTAATTGTTTTGAAAAGAAACTTCTGTGCTAATTATATCTATTTCTCGGTGCACAGCATAGAAATTCCCAAGCCTAGGAGCTAGCCAGGAAGTGAAAATTTTGTCACTCCGATTGTCTGCACGGCCCTGTGGGACAGAGGGGGAGGGGAGGCTTGTGGGTAGGGAGGGGATTTTCTCAGCTGCAGGGGATGAGCGCTAAAGGTGGAGAAAGACCAAAGGGCAGAGTTGGATGACCCAGGTTAGGTTAATCTCTAGACTAAAAGCCACACTTTTAGAAACATTGGTGGGCTCACACCAGCTCATGGATTTGGAAGGAGCCACACCGATCTGCCCCTCTGAGCACCTGGTGGCCTTGCTCTCAGTCTGCCGGGCCCTCTTCCTCTAGAGTCTGTTCACATGGCCTCTTGCTAATGCCATCCTGGACACTCCAGAGCAACGTGTTATACATTTCCAAGCTGTTATATATCCAAAGGCAAGCCTAAGCACGGAGACTGGCAGATGAATACGTGTGTCCTCCCAATGCACAAGTGAGTTACTTTTTTTTTCATAAAATATAATTCCGGGGGGGGGGGACTGGCAAGATGGCTCAGGGGGTAAAGGTAAACCTAACAACCCGCACATGGCTCCTCAGACCCACGTGTTGAAAGAAGAGAAAGAACTCAGAGTTGTTCTACACCCTCCATAGGGGCACTGTGCCAGAGGTGCACACAAGACCAGATGACTGGACCATGCAGGCCTGCCTGGCCCTGCTCCTTGCTGTAATGGGTTCAGACTGTGAGCATTCAAAGCAGGCCTTCCTCTCAAGATGCCAGTCCTCTAGAACGAAGGCTGGGGAAACACGAGACCACTGGATAGGTATAGCCTCGTTTCCACCAGCTCACAGGCTCTCGGATATCCTCAGCAGGATATCCCTGAAGCAGACCAGGTTACTATGAATTCATATATCCCCCCTCCTCAACCCACTTACTCACCCCAGGTCTCATGTATGCCAGGGTTGTCTCACACTTGCTTGTGTAGCCAAAACTAGCCTTGAATTCCTGACCTTCCTGCTTCTACCTCCTGAGTCCTGAGAACATACATAGACACATACACTGTAACACACATAAATAAGTAAAAATGAAATAAAAAGTAAGTACACTTAAAATAAAAATGTTAGAATACATATAAACACACACATGGGATTTTTTTTTTTTTTTTTTGCTCAACCATGTTCATAGCACTTTTATTCATAATAGCCAGAATCTGTAAACAACATAGATGTCCTCAGCCTAGAAATTCTATACAGAAATTGTGGTACATTTATACAATGGAATACTACTCAGCAACTGAAAACAAGGAAATCATGAAATCTGCAGGCAATTGGGTGGAACTAGAAAAGATCATCCTGAGTGAGGTAACCCAGAGCAGAAAGATAAATATGGTAATCCTCACTTACAAGTGGATATTAGCCATAAAATATAGGATAAACATACTGAAATCTATAGTCCTAAAAAAGCTAAACAACAAGGAGGACCCTGGGAAGATGCTTAAGCTTCATCCGGATGGGCAAACAGGATAGACATAAGAAGCAGGAGAAGACAGGAAACAGGACAGGAGCCTACCACAGAGGGCATCTGAGAGACTCTACCCAATAAGGTATCAAAGCAGATGCTAAGACTCATGGCCAAACTTTAGGCAGAGTGCAGGGAATCTTATGGAACAAGGAGGAGATAGAAATACCTGAAGGGGACAGCAGCTCCACAAGCAGATCAACAGAACCAAAAAACCACACATGGGATTTTGGAGTAGCCTCATATGCTAGGTTTTGTGTTAAGAGTTTGTTTGTTTGTTTGTTTGTTTTATTTCCTGACATAATCTTGTACCAGCTTTGCCTCACTTCTCAGGTGAAGAAAATGAGGCGCAGGGTTAAGAGCTTCCCTGCAATGTACAGAGCACAGACTCAGACCAGTGCTGGGACAGCTTGTACGTCTCACCTCTATCCCGTTTAGCAGTGATTACTGGAGGGCAGCACAGGTTTGATTATTGAATATATGGCAGCGACGAATGAATGGGTGAGCACAAGACATGATAGAGAATGTTGTCCTTTGACTGTTACGTAAGTCCATTCTGAATGGCTGACTCTATGTTAGCCCTCATTTAGTAGGTAGGAAGTGATTACAGGGACCTCTTAAGAATGTAGCCAGGGTACAGTACCGGGGACATAGTTCAGTTGGTTGGGTGCTTGCTTAGCACAAAGCTCTGGGTTTAATCTCCAGCACTCCATGAACCTGGCATGGAGGTACATGCCTGTAACCCCAGCACTCAAGAGGTGTAGACAGGAATATCAAGGCTACCCTTGGTGACCTAGTAAATTTGAGAAAATCCTGGGATCCATGAAATGCTGGAGAGAATGGAAGTGAGAGGAATGTAAACAAACTGAGTTAGACCATGCTTCTGATCCCTCTGCCTTTATTCAGAGGACTGACCTCTGGAGGGGAAGGCCTGCTTTGCGATCGCAAGGTCTAAGCCCATTCTAGTGAAGAACAGAAACCAGCGAATGCCTGTACAGTCCACTCATCCAGTCTGAGGTCAGTCATTTTATTCCTTTGCCCATTCATCCACAGCAGGGCAAAGGTTGGCTCCGTAGTCTGACTAGATAGATGGTTCCCTGGTGAAATAGGCATCGTGGTACTGCCCTTTCCAAGCTCCCTTTCCCTCTATTGTAAAAATCCCATTGTTTGATTAGCTACTTGGATTTCTTTCCCAACGTGCCATTCTCCAGTCTAGAACCCAGTTAGAGGGGTAGGGCTTGCAGATCTGGCTCTTCCACAAGGCTGCCCTGGGCCATTACAGCTCTGTCCTATGGCTTCTGCAGGTGACTCCTGACACAGCTGGGAAAGTGAGCCATTTCTTCTGCCCAGACAGCAGGCTTTGGAAATTATTCAGGAATAACAAATAGACCAGAAACATTTGCATAAGGAATCACACAGAACAATACATGTTATTTAAACCATCTCTGGTTGGCAACAGAAGCAAAAAGCAGCTGAGATAAATCTGCATTGCAGATCAGCCTCATTTGGAGCAAGCAGGCTAGTGCAGGGGTTGGGCACCGCTTGAGGCAGGGAGGGAAGAAAGCAACCTTGTCCGGGCACCCCTCCCCAAGCATA
>NW_026596057.1:10550176-10593054 GCF_907164565.1 Psammomys obesus | reverse complement strand
CTTCCCTCCCTTCTTCTGAGATTAATGGAAACAATTTGTCTTCTAATGTGACTACAGCTTATGAATTCTTTGTCCCACTCTAATCCTTTAAATTATCCACATAATAAAATATGTATCCAGTGATTTCAGGTCATAATTTGATCTTCTAGGGGAAGTGGGGAGAGGAGGGAGCTGAAGCCAAATGTTCTCTGGGCTTGTTCCTCTCCATTTGTCTTTATTTGTCATCTTTTAATGCTTAACCAATTCCCCCTCTCCCTCTTTCTGCTCTTGTGCACATCATAACTTCCTTGGTGGGCCTGGGCCCTGGGCATGGGAAGGGGTGTTGCCAGAGCCTGGGTCTGAGAGATTGTATTTGAGGTCTATGAGATGAGGCCACCCTCCTTCTCTCCTCTGTTCTGGCATTGATGGTGGCCTCCCTTCAGTAGCAGCAACTGGATTTCATTTTTGCAGAGCAACCAGGCTGAAGATTGCCTGTAACCACTAAAGGTGTCAAGGGATCATTAAACACCCAAGTCTCCCAGTCACAGGCAGCAAGGAGGTGGCAAGTTAGTGTTTACCAATGAAGGCTGACCGCCCCCTACCCCCCCAACCCCATGCATATGCTTAAAACGGAAGGGCAAGTCTCTTCAAAAAGATACTCCCTTGCTTCTGGAGAGACTTACCATTAGTACTCCAAGATCCCAAAAGCTGACTGTTCCCAAAGTCACTGAGGGCTGGACACTGCTGCTGCCTGAAACCCCCTCACTGGACCTACTTGGAGGGTAAAGCTTTCCTCCACTTCATTACAAGAACTTTGAAGATGCTGGATAAGTGCTACACCACCAAGCTATAACCCTACCCCTTTTGTTAATTAGCTTTTATAGTCTCCCTGAGTTTCCCAGGTAGGCCTTGAACTTCTGATCCTCCTGTTGCAGCCTCCTGAATAGCTGAGATAATAGACTGTACTACCAAGCTTGGATGGGGAGGTTTTCTATAATTTGCACTGGTCCCGCTGGTGCTGGAGAGCTGTCTCAGCAGCTGAGTACATGTGCCACTTTTTTCCCAGGACCTGGGTTCAGTTCTCAGCACCCACGTGGTGCCTCAGAACCACCTGTAACTCCAGTTCCAGAAGATTCAGAGCCCCCTTCCACAGGCACCAGGTACACATATCACACACAGATATACATAAAAGCAAACATTCATCCACATCAAAAGAAAAAAACAAATAAAATCTTAAAAAAGCAAAAAGCTTGGCTTTGCCCTCAGCAGTATTCTGGTGACCTGTATTTTGGCTTCCAAAGTGCCCTTGCCTTTCCTCTGGTAACTTCCCACCTCACCTCCCTATGTTCAAGGCATCTTCCTGGCCTCCTACGGGAATTCTTCCTTCTCAGCTGGCTCTTGTCTATATTCTACCACAGGTCCATACTCCACCATCTGTGTTCACCCTTCAGTGACAGAGGGGCTCGAGGATCTTGTCAAATGAGAGACCTGTTTGGGAAGGAGGCAGTGGCTGTTGGCCTGGGGTGAGAGGGAATTGGGATTCCTTGGGGCAGTTAGTAATGTCTCGGAATAGTGGATTGTGCTGTAGTTGACCATGGGTGACAGAGGGCACACATGTAGACTAATAGAGAGGTGGCAACCAGGAGGGGTGAGTGAGGGAATTAGATGAAAGCAGGAGTAACTGAGTCAGGCCCAGCTTCCCCTATCTGGAACACAACCAGAAAACACAGTCTTTATGTAACTCATCTAGAGGCAAAACTTGCCCTGAGCTGTGGCTATTTATAGTGTTTTATTTATCCCGCTTGGTGTGAATATTCATGCCTTGCAGTACAGAAGTCTTAATGCACCTGATGGCAGGGAGTCTGCCCAGACGCAGAGGGGCAGAAAAGTAGCACTTCACCGTCCCCAAACCTGGACCCTTATCAATTCAAAATCACATCAGGGTTGCGTGAGGGCTCATGGGCTTCGCACGACATTCGAGAACACCCCGCATGAGGGGTTTGTGACAGGAGCCAGAGATCAGGCACAGAGGGGTCAGTTCCTGATCAGATGTGGGAGTGAGGAGGGGTAAGAGTGGGTAGGGCTTAGAGTGAGTGCAGGGCTGGCATGTGGTAAGTTGAAGCATAGGCATTTCCTATCAGAAACTGTAGACAGAAGAAGACTGTCAGTTGCTTTCTCTCCCCAGAGAAAACAGGCTTGTATCATAGAAGATGATCAGCTAGGACCAGGATGGTCTACTGAGGACTGACCATGTAGGAAATACGGCTCACTGTAGTTGAGTTTGCATCTTGCCTCCTAGGCCTGTCTGGAGAAAGAGCACCACCTCTTCTGAGGAGTTTCAAAGCGTGGGTATCAGGAAGCAAGGACAGCTAAGCACTTCAGAGGCTGTGCCCTAAGAAAGCCTGACGAGGCAACCACAGGTGGAGACCGCAGTCTGGAAAGGGGAAAGGTCCGGAGTGGCTGAGCTTCAGGGTCCTATTGCGGGGAAGTCCAGAGCTGACAGGTACATGCTGGGGGGGAGGCTCTAGAAGAGGAGTGACGGAGGGGCATAAAGGAGGAGGTTGTGAAGACAGGGGCCCGAAGTCCTGGCTGCCCCACTGTCTGGTTCTGTTTGTGTGTTGGTACAAGAGTCTTGACTTCTCTGTGCCTTGTCCTGTAAACTAGAGATCCTAAGACTCCCCACCTTACAAGACTATTGGTGACGATGATGGGGTTTTCAAATGCAGATAAGGGGACCTGAAATGTACCTAATTCAACATAAATGAGTCCAGCCACTGGATGAAACGAGCTCTGATGCTTGTGACTTGGATGAACAATGAAAATATGCTAAATAAAGTGAGCTAGGCTGAAAACTGAAGGAACAAAACAAAACAAAATGAAAACCAGTACTGCCTGATTTTGCTTGAATAAATATCTAGAACATGCACATTCATACAGACAGAATGTAAAAAAATAATCAGAGACTACCAGGGCTATGGAAGGAAGTATTAGGGGGCTGGGCTATGGCTTAATGTGGGGCAGGGTCTTTGTTTGCTGAGCATGTGAGAATCCTGTGCCTGTCATTAGTGCCGCTGAAGTGGTTAAAATGACAAATTTTAGGTTACAGCTATTTTACCACAGTTTAAAGAATTAATAACATAGTAGACCAAAACCTTTTGAATTGTGCACTTTAAATGGGTGAATTACATGGCGTGTGAATAACAGCTCCAAAGGCTGTGTGAGAGACAGGGGAGGGAGGAGAGAAAGGTGTGTGTGCCTGTGTGTATGTGTGTGCCTTCCTCAGTCCTGGCAGCTCTCCTCAGCCCAGGGCCTGTGCTCTCTAGTGTTTTAAACTTTATGGTCTTGAATACAGCTTTCATTTGCTCTCACGGGTAGGCACGGCTGACCCTGGGAGGTTTATGCTATCTCCCTGGGGCTTTCCCAGCCATCCACAGTACTCAGACAGAAGGTGTTGGATGTGGTGTTTGGACCTCAGCCTCCGGTCTTCTGTTGCAGGTGGCTGACACCTGGTGCGACCCAGATGTGCAGAGGAGCTCAGGCGGCATCTTGCCAAGACACATGGTGACTCTCTTCCCAAGAGCTTTTCTGCTCCCTCAGCTTTTGGGCTCTGGGGGCTGAGTTCTTATACAGCCTGTCAGCATCGTCTCAAGCTGTGCGGCCAGGCTGTTGTTCCTCAAGGCCAGAAAAGCCACTTGACTGTGGTACACATGCCTGGTCCCCTCAAGGCATTGTTATATCCTTTCTCTTTCCTTCCCTCTCCACGCTACCAGCCTTCCTCCACCCCTTCCACTCCTTGATTGGTCTTTCCCAAGGACACACATATCTTCCTGCAGGATTGAAAGCTCCTGATGCTAAAGAACATTCTTGAGGTAGAGTTGAGTTGGTTCTAATGCTAGAGAACACCCAGGACAATCTCCTCTGGCCAACTTTTCCAAGGCAAAATAGGGCTGAGTGGATCTTTTCCCCATTCACTACCTGTTCAGTTGCTCCACCCCTGTAGCCTTGCCCTGCTTTCCTCTTCATGCCCCTCTTTTCATTCCAAGCTCCTTCTCTAGGACTTATACATTTAACATGTTTGGAGACTGTTGTCACGTGACCCCACAGCACTGCTCAGCCCAACGACCCAGCACTGTGTATTTGGAGGCTTTTTCTTCCAGATGTGGGCCTTGCTGTTACCTTCCTCCGTCCTCATGGCCAAGGGTTGCTGCGAGAGAGAGAGGCTCCCTCACTGAGGAAGGCAGTGGGTGTGGGAGGATGGAGAAGAGGTTCTCAGAGGTGAGGGACACCAGCAAGATCCTAATGGGACAGGACTGGACTTAAGCTCTGAGCCACACCTGAACCTGGTCACCAACTGTGGGAAATCCAGGCCTTCCAGAAAGAGCTTCATCACTGAGGAAGTATGATGACAGTGGTTAATGCATCCAGAGAAAAGGCCATGTGATTCTAGCTCTTTCCTAATTCTGGCTACTCTACATCTGAGTCTCAGTTTTCTCATCAGGGTAATGAGTTCCACCTTAAAGAGAGGTCAGATCCGGGACCTCCATCGTTACCCTGGTCTTATGTACTCAGAGTTTTTTCTGATCCCCAAAGCATGACAGGAGATAAGACAAGTGGGTAAGGGTTCTTGAAATAGTTGTTTTCGTGTGCTGTTGCAACTTGTTTGCTTGTACCTTAACTAATTGGTTAATTCATCACCCTTTGCCATTAGACTGTAAGGCTTTTTAAGGAAGGAACTATTCCCTGTTCACCTTTGTATATGTAATGTCGAGCCTATGCCTGGCCCATATGAGGCCCTTAATAAGTGTGCAATCGCTGGGTAGATGAAGGCATTTAAATTACTATGGACAGGTTCTCTCTTCAAACCCAGAGTCCACTGATTGGCTAGTCCGGCTGACCAGCAAATTGAGGGTTCCACTTATCTCTGCTCCCACCCAGGGCTGGGGCTACAGCCATGTCTGGTGACACGTAGGTACTTGGGTCCAAACTCAGGTTGGTGTGATTGCATGGTCAACATGTTACCCCTGGGCCCTCCATTGTATAGCTTTGCTATTTCTCTTAAAAAGTCAGGATCACGTTGTAATTCTCATAATACAATGTAAAAACAAAACAAATACTCTAATGTAAGAAAGAGAAGGGGAAGAGATCAAATTTGGCCACGAGCCTATTTCTCCCTGGGTTTTGTGTTCTGAATAAGAAGATACCGTCGTTTGCTCTTTGGCATATAATATAGGGGAAGTTCAGAAGCTGTGAGGTTAACACGGGAGACTTGCACACCCCATACCTTTCAGCCTCTGGCACGATATGAGCGAATGGATAAAGTCCTTACTAAGCTTGCCATGACACCCTAATTAGCACAGCTCAGGGGCCACCTCACTGGCTGCTGGCCTTGCAAAGGGTGAGAGCTACACCTGCGGGAGACGGGTTGCTGGCAGGTGAAGCAGGCTGGAAATGGGGAACAGGGCAGAGAGCCTGAAGGCAGAAAACTCTCAGCAGAGGATTGCTGGCACTCAGCGAGGACCAGATGAGCAAAGCTTGGGCAATGATGGAGTGTTTCCCTCGAGTCCTGGGATCGGTGCAACAAAGTGTGTGTGTGTGTGTGTGTGTGTGTGTGTGTGTGTGTGTGTGTGTTTGAAGACGGCAAGGATTCAGTGTCTGTGAAGTATCATTAGTGCATTGGGAACTGGAGCGGCCTCTAAAGCCAGGCTCTGTCCCTGGCTTGTGAGCTCACCTAGTAAATGACCAGGGGATTGCAACTCAATAACACTTAAATCAAAATAGCGGCAACTGCAACAGCAGTCTTCAAGGTTTCTTACTCAAGCTTATCTGAGAATAAAAACCCATCGATACCCCAAGGCCTTTTTTTCTCTCTGGCAGACTGCACTGGATTGAATAAGAATGGCCTTCGTAGCCTCATAGATTTGAATGATTGGTCCCTGGGGAGTGGCGCTTTTAGGAGGTGTAGCCTTGTTGGAGTAGGCGTGGCCTTGTTAGAGGAAGTGTGTCACTGGGGCCAGGCTTTGAGGCTTCAAACTTTCAAGCCAGGCAACATGTTGCTATCTCGCTTCCTGCTGCCTGCCAAAGAACTCTTAGCTATCTCCAGCACCGCATCTGCTGTCCACCACCACATTCCCATCGTGGACGAAACCTCTGAATTTGTAAGTCAGCTCAAACGAAATGTTTTTCTTTATAGGCATTGCCGTGGTCACGGTGTCTTTTTACAGTATTGGAAACCCAACTAAGACACGAACATATTAGCCAAGTAAGCCACAAAGTACAGGGCAGGAGAGCCCAGGGGAAAGTATGGGGCAGAGCAGGTAGCATGTTTTCTTTTTTCTTAAAAACAAACAAACAAAATAAAAGTCAGCTACTGGCTCTGAATAGTAAGGGAACCAAGCATTAGGTAAATTTTGAGATTGGGAGGAAACTGTCTTTGTTCTCCAGCGATGGGATGATTTGAGGTTGGAAAAGGAATTGGAAGGTAGTATGGTTGGTTTTAATGTTAACTTGGCACTAATTAGAAACACAAGGAAGACTCCTGTAGACCTGCCCTGATTGCCTTAATGAATGTGAGCTGGCCCACCCTGATGCACCTTGTAGCAGTCCAGATAAAAAGATATTTCAAGAGGAAAATTCTTTTCCTCTTGCCAAGAGAATTTATCTGCCCCGTTGCTGCTGCCTCCACCTTCCCTGACAGCAGAAGTCAAGCTTTTATAGTAGATTGAGGGACCAGTTGCTCTTCAAAACTCCTGGCATCGAAGTGGGACTACTGAGGCACTCTGCCACTTATACTGAGTAACGCCTGGTTGTCAGTCCCCTGGTAGATGGCAACTATTGTGGGACTACTTCTAATGAGTAGAGAGCCCTGACTAATGCAGAAGGTCATTTGAAAGTCAAAAATCAGAAGGGATGTCCTGGAATGGTTGGTGCCTGCTGTAAGTGGGCGGTACCACCAAACCTTCAGTGGAAAGTGGTATAGCATGTACACTGTTCAGATCCATGACAATTTGAGATGACCACTGGAGTTGGGAGGTGCACAACCTGCATGATTGTGCGTGGGCGATTCTGGGAGGGGCTGAAAGGTAGCAGCATGGAGCTGGCATCTGTCAAGCTGCATCAGGCTCTGTGCAGAGGTTTTCTTGGATGGTATCTGATACTCACAGCCATTTAGAAAGTTGAGATTTCTTCCTACCTCCTGCAGGGCAGATTCAGATCTTTTCCTCCCACACAAAAGGGAACTGCTTTTTTCAATGGCAAGTATACATTTCAGTCAGGTTTTCATTTTATGTTTGTATCTTTGTGTATGTATGTGCGTGTGTGTGCACATAGATACATTTCTACAAATACATATACATAGTCTAGCTTTGTAACCCAGGCTGGCCTTGAACTCTCAGCTCTCCTTCTGCCTTAGCCTTCTGAGCTGGTTTCAGCCAGTTTAGAGCTTGTGTTCAGTCTGTTTTAACTGGGATCTATGTTGGGATTCATGGGTATTTCATTCATATATAAAAGAGAAAGATTTAACAAGAGACAGCATAAGCTTTGGTGTGTTTCATACACTGACTGTGGGAAACCTAAGTTTTTGTTCTCCTGAGACCTATGGCCTCTGTCAGCCCATCTTTCTGTGGCTTGAGTGTCCTTTCTCTTTCTTTATGAAAAGAAGGCAAGGTCCTGTCTAATGTCCACTGTGTTCTTGGGGCTGTGGTGAGAATATCATGGCTGTTTTCCTGCATGCTTGGCCATACGTAGGGACAGGAATGTTCAGCTGGCCTCAGCTGGCCTTTCCCCACAGGCTGAGGATTCTGGTAGGGACCATGATGTTGAGGACTCTGTGAAGCTCTCTGGCCACAGCAGCAGCCTGGTCTGGCTGGGATAGGGTTCTGGGACAGCAAAAGATATGTGACTAAGATGTTCAACAGTTTGCCAGCAATGTCCATTTATACATGTCAGAGACCAGACCCAAGTCAGGGTGGAAAATCAACTCTGTATGACACTTGCCTTTTCCAAAGTCTGTGGGTGTCTATAATGCCCAGCAGGAACATCATGGGGGCCTGCCTCTTTCATGTGTGTCCCAGGAGCCACGTAGGGGCAGCTCATTGACTCTCAACACTACCCATGAGAGTTTTGCTCACATTTACCCCGTGTTCTAATTTAGAATATCCAAGGGAGTGGCTGAGCTGAGTGATATAGTGTAATAATTGTCCACAGCTCCACAGTAGCCGCTGTAGAGTATACACAATCTTCTTTTTCTTTCTTTCTTTTCAAAGACAAGGTCACGCTAGGTAGCCCATGCTGGCCTGAAACTTGAGATGATACTTCTTCCTCAGCCTGAGTGTAGTAGGAACTACAACCATGAATTGCCATGCCCTGCTAGTTCCAAAAGTTCTTCAGTCCACATGGCAAGTGTGTAGGGAGGGATTATGCTCACTAAGCAGATGTAGGAAGATGCCCTTACTTCCTACAGGCAGAACTGAGTGGGACTTCGTGGACTAGCCATGTCAGATGGTGGGGGAGAGGAGAGGCTACCACCTGCAGCTAAGGAAGATTGACAGCCTACAGTGCTTTGAATAAGAATGGCCCCCAGAGGCCCACACATTTGAAGATTGGTCATCAGGGAGTGGTACCACTAGGAGGGGATTAGGAGGTGTGGCCTTGTTAGAGTAGGTGAGGCCTTTTGGGAGGAAGTGTGTCACTGGGAGTGGGTTTTGAGGTTTTAAGAGCCCAAGCCAGACCTAGTAGTCCTCTCTTCCTGCTGCCTGTGGGTCTGAATGCGAACCTCTCAGCTACTTCCCCAGCACGGTGTCTGCCTGCATGATGCCATGCTCCCTGCTGTGGTAACACGGACTAAACCTCTGAAACCGCAAGAAAACCCCCATTAAATGCTTTTCTTTATAGGAGTTACTGTTCTCATGGCATCTCTTCACAGCAGTGGAACACTGACTAAGACACAGCCCTTCAACACCCACACTCACAAGCAGCTCTACCTCCTGTTTTAATATCTTAGAATAGCATATGAGTCAACAAGAAACCCTCCAGGAAAGCCTGTTCCTACCAGAGACCCCATTTTTCAGGGGACACCAAGGGAAGAATGTCATCCCTTTCCTCATCACATTTTGCTGAAGCAGCTATTTGGGAAGCAGGAATTGGTTAGTGAATGGAGAGAACATTGAGGAACAGCTCACAAACTCTGGTATAGCTAGGATGTTAAATGTCTTTCAGAGGTCACTGTGTTGAAGGCTTGGTTTCTTCCTTGGTGCTGCTGAAAGGTGGTTGAGTCCTTGGGAGGTAGGGAGAAGGTAGTAGGCACTCTTTAGGTCATTGGAGGTATGTCTTGGAAAGGAATTGTTGGGCCAGAAACTCTTTCTGTTTCTACCTCTGCTTCTTGGCCATGAGGTGGATGGTCTTGCTCTCCCTCACACTCTTACCACGATAGGACACCCCAGTCCCAAACAATAGGATCAAAGGCTCATGGACCGGAGCCTACAAAAACCGCAGGCCCAAAGTTAGCTTTCTTCTTTGCAATTTGATGTATTTCAGGTATTTGTGATAGTGACAATTTCAGTGACAACTCTTATTTAGCACTTCATCTCCTCAAAACTTGACTTCAGGTTTCATATATATCTTTACTGACGGATCCGGACACACAGGATATTGTTTTCCATCATTGGTTTGCAAAGAGTTACTCTCACCTTAGTGAATCAGAGCTCCACACATACAGGATGATGTTTTTCTTAAAGAGTTCAGAATATATTGGGATGAAGGACCCCTATATTTTCTCTGTAGTCTAGAGCACAACAGGGAGGAAGGGAATAGGAAGATTTCTCTTTCCCAACCTTGCTTGCCAAGGTGTTAGTTATTTGACTCCAGATACCACGGTAATTAATAATGTAATAAGATGCAATTTGTAGGCACTCATGCCTGAAGGCCTCAGGTCCCAAGGCCCTTGGTAAAAGGGGAAATTAAAAGCATCCATAATCTCAAAGAGGATAGCCTGACCACAACTCATAAGGCTAAGGATAACCAGGGGAGGCCGGCTGTATTCCCACCCAAGGGACAAATGTTTAGGCTTTCAGCTCCTGAGAGGCTCATACCCACAAGCTGCAGATGCAGATGCGGGGGACATAGCCATACCCAGTGGACTGTTGCCCCCCCCCCCCAACAGCTGCCCAGCAGATCTCGCAAGAGCCTCTGTCTTGGGCTTTTGTCAGAAGTCAGACTGGGGTGACTTCTGGGGTGCCGGCTTCAGTAGCCAGTCAATGGTACTAATGCCTGTTTGTCTTTCAGTTTCCACTCTACAGAGCTGCTGTTGGGAGAATGGGAACATCTGCAAAGCCCAGCTGAGTTTACAAGGCTCTCCCGCCCGCCCCCATGTATTATCTTCTGTAATTCTTTAACAACCCCAGAGAGTTTGCAGTAGACACCACTTACCCTTTATCTATTCTCAACTGAACGTCCTCTGCCAGATTCCAAAGTGACTTAGCAAAGTTAAGACAGCCAGGAAGGTCAGAGTGACATAGGCAGACATTGCTTAGGGGTGGAAGAGAGTCCTAGGAAAAATTTCTAAAGGT
The DNA here is from genome assembly GCF_907164565.1 of Psammomys obesus. Classification (NCBI taxonomy): domain Eukaryota; kingdom Metazoa; phylum Chordata; class Mammalia; order Rodentia; family Muridae; genus Psammomys; species Psammomys obesus. The sequence continues at coordinate 10,582,513 of NW_026596057.1, read as the reverse complement.
GTTGACTCAGTTATTAGTATTTTCTTTTTGTTTATCTTTTCTTTATAATTTCTACCTAGAATTCAGACATGATGGCTGGTGCGTTAGCAGCCATCTTGACCTAAGAGCTATTTTGAAAGCTCTTGGAAGCCATGTGCCCAGGCTGGTATGACAAAAACAGAACATAGAGTCTCCAGTGACTAAGAAGTTGTCATAGATGCTTGGAACGGTCTGTGCAGATTTTTCTTTACATCAGCGGTTCTCAGGCTGTGTGTCTCAACACTTTTGGCAAAACTCTAGCTCCAAAAATAATTTACATTATCATTCATTACAGTAGCAAAATTATAGTTATAAAGTAGCAACAAAAATAATTTCATTGTTGGGGGTCACCACAGCATAAGGAACTACATCTACTAAAGGGTCGCAGCATTAGGAAAGTTGAGAACCACTGCTTTACATGAAAAGATAATAGATGTCTCCCTTGTTTAAACCAATGTAACTAATGTTATGCAGGTGTCTATTATTAGCCTGTTTTTCAGAGGAGAAAATAGGCCCAGCAAGGTTAAGATATTTGCTCAAAATGACTCCTTTAGTAAAATAAGAGACTATAGTCACACTGGTGATACAGACCACTGCTGTTCCCTCCTGTTCCCGAAGTATATTTTTGGTTACAAAGATCTATTGAGAGGGAGAGTGAAAGAGCGAGAAAGACAGAGGCACAGAGAGACAGTTTTCATGTGTTTTCTTCGGGGTTGAACTCGGGCCTGCAGTAAGTGCTCCGCTATGGATCAGCAGTCCCGAGGCCCAGGGAGTGGTATTTTGCCTGAAGATCAAAGTGTCTCGATGCCTTCAGGAGCTGCCTTTCCCTGGGGCCTCTTTAAACTCACTGCTCTTTCAAATCATCTCTCCCTCCTCTTCATCTTTGGCTTTTCTGTTTTCCCGTGCATCCCGAAGCCATTTGATCAATGGTATGAGGTGGGTCTGGAGCTCTGAGTCTCAGGCCAAACACAGAGCACGGAGGATGAGGCTGCCCCAACTGTGCCTTATCCCTGGCCCAGTCTAACTGCTGCCCCACACCTGCAGCTACTTCCTTCTTTGATTATCCAGCCTTTCCTTTTCCTGTCCTCCCAGATAATTCTAGCCCCCTTGGCTCCTACTCAGCAGCCTTTGCCCACTGGAATAACTGAGAAGTAGGAACTGTGCCTTCATATGAACTTCCTGGGAGTCTATGAGGCGTTGGCAGGGGGATGCCCAAGCCTGTCACATCAGCATGATGATACAGCTAGCCCCTGCATCCAGAACACATGTGCCACAGGAAAAGAACAGGCAGTACAGTTCTGGGAAGACATACAACTTAAAAACTCATCTTCGTGCGGCTGCAGAGGTAGCTCAGAGGCTAGGAGCATGGGCTGCTCTTCCAGAGAGACCCAAGTTTTAGTCCTAGAGCCCACATGGTATCTCATAACCACTCAAAACTCTGCTCCAAGGGGATTTGATGCCCTCTTCTGGCATCCTTCGATACTGAATGTATGTGACGCCTGTATTTATTTATTGATATTGTGTGTGTGTGTGTGTGTGTGTGTGTGTGTGTGTGTGTGAGCTCTGGTGATTTGAACTCAGGTTCTCATTCCTGCACGGCCAGCATTCTTACCCACTGAGCAATGTCCTCTGCCCTGCAGAGGTTTTAATTCCCTCCCCACAGGGAGGAAGCACTGGAGTATTCTTAAGACCTGAGGACTCAGAATGAACTACATTTTTTTTTCTTTTATATGAAAAAATTATGAAAGGAGACCAGAAGTCCACACTGAGTTTTCTACCTGTCACTTGATCTAAACCCAGAGGAGTCTGATGTGTGGATATGAGCTACAGATCAACCAGCTGATGGGAACAAGCCATCATTGTTAACAGCCAACACAAACACCACTCACTGTGCTGGCTACTGGGGGATGGGCTTCACAAAGAGTGACACATTTTAGCCTTACAGTAACATCCATGGAGAATGCTTGAAGCTTGTTTTCTTGCCCAGGGTGGCAGACGCAATGGGGGCATTGTGCTCTCAGACACTAGACACTAGAGTTCACCTTCCCAAAAGAAGCCAGATTTGGGGTCTAGAGAACCATGGAGGCAGGATCTCTTTGGTTTAGTCACTAGCTCCTCCTCTTCCACTTCTAGACTTTAAAAAAAAATCATCAGAATAATTAGAACACGAATCTAGTTCACAAAAGGACTATATGTAGAACATGTGGCCCACCTATCCCACGATAGCCCATTGTTGTGGTATGATCTCTCTCTCTTCCAAAGAGGCCTCACATCCTATTCAGTGTGTTCCTCACTATCAGGAAACGAACAAGGCTTGGTGCCCAGCTTCTCCACAATGTGGAGAACGCCTCCTGGAAAGTCCCATTTCCTCCCTTTGCTTACAAAATAGCCTTTCACTTTTATCTTTAATTGGAAAAAGTGCATATGCGTGGTGTGGAGCACGTTATCTTGATCTTATCAACACTGTGCGCTGGATAAATGTGTGATAAAACTTTTCCCGGAGAGATACAGCATTCATATCTACTCACTGCACATAGGGATCCCCTGGCAGACCAAAGTGTGACTATCACCAGACCATCTTGGTGAACTCTGAATTTTATTGTGGTGCTTACAAGATTTGGTGAGAGGAGCGGAACTGACTCAAAGACTGCTATATCACCAAAATGTACCCCAGCATGGGTGACAGCTTGCCAAAGCTGGCAACCTGGGAGACTCTGCATCGCTTGCAGCTGCTCATCAGGGTGGAGAGTGCTCTTTCCCTGTGACCCAGTTCCAGGTGTGTTGGCTGATTTCTGCTTCTTCCAAGCGTTTGGCTGGTCTCAGAGCCTTTTTTTTTTTTTTTTTTTTTTTTTTGTAGTTGTATTGCTTACTCAGGCAGAGAGAAGCTTAGTTAATCTGGTCCATTTCAGGGACTTCCTGAAGTTATTTGGAGTTGTTTGCCTTCCCGCTTAAAGAGCTTTCCTGTGGAATCGAATGTTTCATTTCAGAGGAAACTGTTGCATAATACTAAATCAAGGCTATTTCACATGTATTACCTCACATATTTATTAGTTTTCTATGGTTTAGAACACTGACAATCCTTTTAGTCTCTACTTGCATGAGTTCAACTTTTTAATTTCACATATGAGATCATTATGTATGAATATCATATTTTTCCTTTATTATTATCATCATCATAATTTATTCCATTTGTATCCCAGCTGTGGCCCCTCCCACGTCTCCTCTTAATCTCACCTTTCCTCTTTTCCCCCATGCCCCCCCCTCCCCTAGACCACTGATAGGGAAGGTCCTCCTCCCCTTCCATCTGACCCTAGCTTATTAGGTCTCATCAAGACGGGCTGCATTGTTCTTCCACTGTGGCCTGGCAAGGCTGCACCCCCAAGGGAGAGGTGATCAGTGAGCCTGCCACTGAGTTCATGCCAGAGGAAACCCCTGTTTCCCTTACTAGGACTCTCACTTGGAGAATGAGTCTATGGGCTACATCTGAGCTGGGGCTTTAGGTCCTCTCCATGCATTGTCCTTGTTTGGGGTATCATTCTCTTCAGGGCCCCCAGAGCTCAGTTTTTTATTTTCCTCTGTTGGTCACCTAAATACCATCTTTTAAATGACTCAGACAGTACTGAAGAATAGTGACTGGCTTTTTTTCGTTTTTCCTTGGCACTAACAACTCAATACTTTTGTGTGTATTCTTCTAATCTTTTTTGTAAGCATAGAGCATACTTAATCATTTTTATGTGATTATGTTATATCCAATGTTTACCATATGCATTTTATAATATATTTCTTTCTAGATGTCAGTTTTATTTTTTGAATGGTATCATAGTCTACAACATAGACATTTCATAGTATTTGTTATCAAAGCAACTTAAAGAAGGAAGGTTTTATTTTGGCTCACAGTTTGATGATGTCATGGAAAGCATGGTAGTAAGAGTTGTTGTAGCTGTAGTGGCAGGGAGCACAGAACAATGAGTATTGGTGCTCAGCTCTCTAACTCTCTAGGTCGTTGATTTCAAGCAGGAAACCCCTACAGAAACAATCTCAATTCACTTCTCATTTTTCAAATGAATTTGCAATTTCATATGTGAGAGCCTTGTGGGTGGGGTCTGTGATTATAATAAATGCTACAATGACTATTCTCATTTACATCTTTGAGTACTTATGTAAAATATTTTCATAGAATAGTCTTCTGGAAGTATAGCCATCAGCCTATTGTTCTGGATATTTAAATGTTATAACAACTACCAAGATGTATGCTAATCAAGTTTCACCAACAATGTCTACCAACAGAATTCAAGAACTGTCATGACTCACTTGTCTTGTCAGTGTTTCACATTTTCAGTTCTCTAAGTATTTCATTTCTATAGTGGGTAAGAAGATGAAACTCTACAGTTGTTTTGAATTGAGTTTCCCTGATTACGTGGTTATGCATATTTTTTAAAGGTGTTATATTTTTGTGGTCCCTTTCCTATAAAGTCTCATGCATATTCTATTCTGCTTCTTTTGTTAAGTTTTGGCTTTTATCCATTAAGGTTTAGAAATGCTCTTTTGTAGATGCTATTTTACTTCCTGTTGCATTATGTTATAAATGTTTCCCCTTAGTCTTTCTATTTTGTCTCTTGATTTTATTTCTGATATCTCTTACTATATGGCAGCTTAAATTTTTCATTTAAGTGTCCTCTCTAATTTTTGAATTATGTAGTTGTGGTGGTTTAAATGAGAATGACCCCCATAGGCTCATATATTTGAATAGTTGGTCCTCTACACCCTAGTTGGTGGAACTGTTTAGTAAGAATAAGAAGGTATGTACTCATTGGAGGCAGTGTATACCGAGGGTGGGCTCAGCTCATGCCATTGCCAGTGAGTGCTTTCTCTTTTTCTCCCCCAGCCCCATTCTCAGCTACTGCTGTAGCACCATGCTTGCCTGCCTGCCCGTTGCCATGTTCCCTGCCATGATTGTCGTGGACTCTAGCCCTCTGGAACTGTAAGCCCCAATAAACTTTTTCTTCTACAAGTTGCCTTGGTAATGGTGACTTATCACAGCAATTGAAAAGTGATTAAGATAGCAATGTTCTAGGTTTGTAGACAAATATAAAGAATAATATGAAATCTTTATAATCTCACATCAGCTTTATAAAGTTTTAATATCTTACCATATCTAATCACTTCCACTATCTTAATGAATTTTATTTGGGGTTTTAGTTGGTTTCAGTTTTACCCACTTAAAAGCCAATCAAAGAAGGTTTTGATAGTAAGCTTCAATTGCATTTGCTAAGATAGTTTGTAAATATCTGTGTTCATTATTGCTTCTTGTAGTCTGCATCTTCCTATTGGTTTTATTTTCTTCTAAATTAAGTACATTTTCCTCCCTCCCTCTACCCCCTCTCTTTCTTTTTCATGCTCCTCCTCTTTTTCTTTTTCCTTTTATCCTTATCCTCCTCCTCTTGTTCTTCCTCCTCTTCTCTTTAGCATGACACTGTGTAGAGCTGGCTAGCCTGGAACTCACTATGTAGAACAGGCTGGACTCAAACTTGCTACCTACCTCCTTCTCATCAGTGCTTGGATTCTTGATAGTGCTTTTACTAAGGGTCTGTGGAGGTGAAGTTCTCTTAGTGTCTTTTAATAACTAAAAAGTATTTTATTTTCTTAAATAATAGTTCTGGCAAACAGCTAGCTGCCTATCCCATACCATTGTTCTGAGAAGCAGAATTCGAGTACTTATTTTATTTGAGGTCATGAATTTATCAAAAAGACCACATTTTTTCAGCCTCTCATAGCTTTGACTTGAAAGAGACAAAAGAAAAAACCCCAGGTCAATAGTAGCAGTCAAGGCAGGATAGTGACTTAGCTACGAGAGTCTGACTTTTATCCTTTTCCTCCTTCCCTTGAATGCGGAAACTTTCATGAGACAATGTGAGAGGAGCCACATGCTGAGGAAGGGAGACTAGACTAGAGAGAGTTGGTCCTCAGGTGTGACGCCCCACATTGATATTGAGCCATTACATCCAAATCACTGGATATAAAAGAGTGACTCCTCTGCCTGTCTCATCTTGGGCTCTGTTGTTAGGGCTGATACACTAACAACAGATTCTCTGGAGGTTTGTTTTTCTCTCACAGCTTGAGGAGATATTTTGTTGTCCAGTTATTATTTGTGGATGAGAATCTGTTGGTTCTACCATTTTTGTCAAGGTTATTTAATGTAAATGTGAGTAGATTTGTTTTTATCTTGCTAGGTACTTGGAATATACTTTTTTTTAATTTAAAGATATTCATGCCTTTATCTTATATTAGAAAAGGTTCAGCAATTTTCTCTTTAAATATTGATTCTCTGCCATTCTTTTAAATTTCAATTTTTCTGGAATTAAATAAACATTAAAACATTAGATATTTTTCTTGTCTCTTACTGCATTGTACAGATGCACACACATACACACACGCACACACACACACACACACACACACACACACTCTGAGTAAACTCCCTAATATCACTTTTCAGGTTATGAAGTTCTTCTGTAACAGTCTCCATTCTTAAGGTTGTAAGTGTAGTTAGCTCTGGATAGAAAGCACTTGCCTTATATTCACATGGCCCATAAAAATGTTCCAAATTTTTATTAAATATTAAATGTATAAAATTCAATGAGATTTTTCTTTAATTTCTAGGATTCTAATAGGTTCTGTTTCTTATCTTGCTATCTATATTTTATTAATGTCTGATTAAATAGCTTCTTATTCTTTTTAATATGGAAATTGTGGCTTTACTCTTTCTAAAGACATACCAAAGGCAGTGTGCTTAAAAGTCTGTCCAACTGTCATATAAGTGAATATATTAAGTGATTTACTGTCTATATCAGCTCATATTTTCTTCACATAAATTAGAATTTTGATTTGAAGGCTCACTGTGGGGGAAGCTTTTATTTCTTTGTATTTCCCCTTTATCTCACTGCATTTTTGGTTGCTTTACTGGCTAGAACTGCCAGAGAAAATATACAGTGCGTCTAAATTTGAATTTCAACTTAGCTATATGATTTCAGCATGAGTGTGTCTCAAATCTTGAGTGAGCTATACTTATACTGAAATGATTTGCTCTTTATCTGTAATTTAAGTTTAATGATACTCTGCATGTGTGTGTGTGCGTTCTCCTGTATATGGGAATGTGAAAGCTGGAGCTTGATATCAGTGTCTTCCTCGACGAGGTAACACCTTTTGTGATGGGACTTCCAGTGTGACCTTGAAGCTCACTAGTTTGATTCGACTGCCTGGACAGTGAGCCCTGGCGAGCCTTCTATCTCCCGTCACCTCACTCCCCAGTGCCTAGGCTGAGGTTACAGATGTACACTGCTGAGCCCAGCTTTTCATGGCTGCTGCAGATCCAAACTCAGGCCTTTTAGCTTACACAGCCAGCATTTTCCCCACTGACCCATTTTCTATGTCCTGATATTCTGCATTTTTATTTGCTGAATCGAGGCACCTGATATTTGATTCTCTAGAACTCTACCTAAAAATGGAACTTTGAGAGATTTGGGTTATATTCCACAGTGATGGTTTGGTTAGCAACACAACCACAGCAAAGCAAAGCAACGCCCAAAGCTGACTGTAAAGGGGGTTGCAAGGAAGCAATAGCAATTAAGGCCTACTGTTGTTTCCTGGAAATTGAGAATTCCCTCTTTTGGAGCAGGGCCTTTCTGCAGCTCAAAAAGTGTAAAAGATGCAGTTGTTGGTTTGTTTCCCGTGAAGCTCAGCCCTTCAGCTCTCCCAGCAGTCCCAGAAAAGCACTTTCCCTGGAAATGTCATCACCATGTGTTATCATTTGTAAGTCCACTCCCTCTGGAAGGCACTGGATTTGTCACGAGCACGGGCCAACAGAGATGTGAAATCATGAGGCATTGCCTGTGCCCAAGGAGTTTTTAATCTTGTCTGAGGGCAGATAAACACAGGCCAAAAAAAAAAAAAAAAAAAAAAAAAAGGAGGGAGTTTACATGATCAGCAGGACCAACAGAGCAGATGGAGGCTGGTGTGGGCAACGCAGTGAACTGGGACAGGGTCCCACAAAGGAAGCACTGCTTGCCGACCAGCTCCTACGAGCGGTCCAGGTGACCTCACTTAATTCTCAGTACAGGTTTACGAGGTAGAATTTATCATCTTGACTTTGTAGGGGAGGAAATTGAGGCCAGAATGATTAAGTACTTTGCCCTATATCACATGATTAATAAATGGAGCTTCTGACCCCATGCTGTTTTCATAAACCCGTGGGTCAGTGCTGGCGAGTTATACTGGGAAATGTTGAGAATGAAGGTCAAGCAATACTGGTTGGGTTTTACAACCTTAAGATGGAACATTAGAAAGACAGCTTGAGCTGTGCATTACTAGAGAATGTCCTTGGGTGAATCAAAAGGCACCGGAATCCACCCAGGTTTTAACAGGAAAGGAAAGGGAGACACAGCTTTGACTATCAGTGTTGTAGTTGTCTGCCTAGGTGCCTACTCCCTCACTTCTTTTGGCCCTAGAGTAATTCTGGAGGCTTTATAGTAATTTGAATCACCACACTAAATGCTGCTATGAAATAAACCATGGTTGGGTTTTGATGGATTTGCTTAGAAATGAGTTATTATGCTCTGAGAGAGCGGGGTGCTATAAAGTTTTATATCCTTGAATTGGGAATGGCTGTGCTTTCTCAGAGTAGCAGAGATGCCAGTAACTTATTTCTGTCTTTGCAAATATGTGTCAGTGAGGTTTATGACATTGCACACCATCAACCTGTACTTAGACACAGCTTCTCTGTGGCATCTTTTCTGCTTCTCCTATGAAATCAAGACATAAGATAGGAGTGAGTTGAGATTGAAAGCTGCCTGTCGTCCATGCTGTCAATGTGGAAAAGAGAAATGTTTGTGGAGATTATTCCAAGCACTGAATTGGGGGAAATAGTTAATTGTTATGGAAAAACTTGGAAAATCAAACAGGTGAGTTTGTAGGTTTGCCCTAAAAGTAAAAGATAAGTTAGAGAAGAGGGCATGTGGCCTTCCCTGGAAAATCCTTGAGACAGGCAATAGGGAAAATTGAGCCTGAAGAGGATAAACTGTCTGTCTGTCTGTCTGTCTGTCTATCTATTTATCTATCTATCTATCTATCTATCTATCTATCTATCTATCTATCTAGTGAGTTATGTGGTTTTTTATTGATATTTAGAAATATATTTAGCTGCATTGTTATATTTGATTTTCATTCATTCATTCATTCATTCATTCATTCATTCATCAACCAACCAATTCATTAAATCCATACTGATTGGAACTTCCCCTCCCTTCTCTCCTCTCAGCTCCTCTCTCTCACCTCCCCTTCCCCTATGAGCCCCTCCTTCTCTCCTCAAAGAAGGGAGGCCTCCCATGGACATCAACCCATGTGGCATACGAAGCTGTAGTAGAACTGGGTTTCTCTACTATTGAGGCTAGACAAAGGCGTCCAGCTAGGGGAAAGGGTCCAAAGGCAGGTGGCAGAGTCAGAGGTGAACTTTACATTACCCACACTGCTGCTCCCAGGTGGCGACATGGGTGAGCGAGCAAGCGATGGCAGCATCTTCATGGCACCTTGTGTTTGTGTGCGCGTTGTAATTTTCTATGTCCAGCCATTCATTCTTTTATGTGTGCGTTTACTCCATGTTTGTTGGGAAGGTTACAGAACTTAAACGATATTCTGAAGATACATCCACGTGGCAGGTGTTAGGAGTTGAGGGCAGAGCAGCAAACACCAAAAGCTGCCCCATATAAAACTTGCATGCTAGTGCAGGTGACAAAACTTGAATAAATATGTCAAAACAAGCCTGCGCAGGCCTTTCTGATTGGAACAAGCACTGTGATAGAAAGCAGGACCAGTGCTCTGAGCAATGTGTGCGTGCGAACATCTGCGTGTGTGTGTGTGTGTGTGTGCGCGTGGGTGCATGTGCGTGCAGGAGCATTTGTATGTTTAGAGGTTAGGTAAGACCGCCCCTCAGCAGGGAATGACCTTTGGTGGAGAATAAGAATTGCCGAGAATATTCTGCAAAGATTTGGGGAAAAAATAGCCCCAAGCTGAGAAAGTAGAATACATGAATTGTCTGAGGCTGAAGGAGCAGTAGCTGCCTGTAAAGACAGATTCCTCTGTGGGTGGGTAAGGGTTCCAAGGCCAGAAGAGGCTGCTCTGAGAGACCAAAGGAGAGGTGATCGGCCTTGGGTCCGTCTGGTGGAGAGGGAAGCAGTGCCAGTTTTGGCTGTCCTACAGAGAAGAATGGTTTAACCTTGTCAGGAGGTCAAGGAACTTTTCCTGAGGAGGTTTCTTGGCACTGAGATCTGACGGCTTAATCTAAGCATAGGTGAAGGTGCCAGGGCAGAGAATGCCAGCTCATACAGAAATGGGCTCCTTATTGTAGCAGGTCATGCGCGAAGCTTTAAAATAGGGTTGCATGCTTGGGTAAAAGCAAGGAGGAGAGAGAAGCTGGGAAAATGGACAGGGTAGACCTTGGGGGACCCTGTAAGACACATCAGGGAGCTTGGACTTCTTTCTAAGTGCTCGGGCACGGGGTGTGCTGGGGATCACAAAGGGTTTTCAGCAGAAGCAACACAGTGGAGTGTGTCTCAGAAAGGGCCTTGGATAGGAATGGAGAAATGTCTAGGTTCTATTGGACAGTCAGCCTCCAAGGGCGTTCTCTTTTCCCATTCTCTTAGGCAATCACATCACAAAGCATGGAAGGACTGGGGACAGTATATATCTCATGGCTGACTGGAAGCTGTAGCCACAGTGCACTGTGCCTTTTCTTTATTGCCCCAACCCTTTGACTAGAGTTGATGAAAACAACAACAGCAACACACAGCTCTAATCTGAGAGGGAATAAGAGGGAGTTTATTTTGAAGCCAAGTAGGAGTGGCCATACCCCAGGAACATGGATTCAGGTTGCCCTAAATACCCTAAATACCATATTCCAAACTAGTAACCATTTCGTGAAGTTTTTTTTTTTTTTTTTTTTTTTTTTTTTTTATAGTAACAGTGTAAAAATGTCAAAAGTCAGGTTACTTTTATTTACTTATTTTTATTTGTGTGTGTGTGCGTGCGCGCATGTGCCTATGTGCCTATGTACATGTAGTCAGGTTCCTGCAGAGGCCAGGAAGGGGTGTCTGATATCCTAGAGCTGGAGTTCCAGGCAGTTGTGAGCCATCTGATGTGGGTGCTGGGAATTGAATTCTAGTCCTCTGCAAGGGCAGTGAATATTCTTTACCACAGATCCTTTTCTCCAGCCCCTTCAAAGTGCTTTCAAAATGAATTGGTGGGACCATTAGGAAGTGGGTCATAGAAAAGCAAGGGCATCTCTGTTACAGGCCTGCGATGCTACCTCATGGCATTCTTCACCTTTGGTGTGGTAGAATGTAGGTATATGTAAATACTAAAAATATTTACCTAATAGTTACAGAAGGGATTTTAGGTTAAGTTCGGAGGGGGGTAATGAATGGCTGGCTTTGTTTTTTTTTTGTTTTTTGTTTTTTTTTTTTGTTTTTTGTTTTTTTTTTCAAGACAGGGTTTCTCCGTGCAGCCTTGGCTCTCCTGGACTCACTTTGTAGACCAGGCTGGCCTCGAATTCATAGTGATCTGCCTGCCTCTGCCTCCCTGAGCGCTGGCATTACTGCTGTGCACCACTGAACCCAGCTTGGATGACTGGCTATTAATGTGGCTAAGGACAGCTGAAGAAAATTTGTCTCAAGACTTAAAAAACATCCCAGCATGTTATAGCCATGGAAGTTTGAACAAGTTGCCTTATATAATCTCTAACATGGATGTATGCCGCTTTTTTTTTTTTTTTCTGGGAACTTCACACAAGAGTATATAGCAGTGTCTGATATGGTCATGTTTTATTACAGCTTCTTCCTACACTGTAGCTCATTTTTTCTCTTTCCATACTCTAGCATGTTCACTTTGCCTCGTGTCTAAGTTACTGTTCTATTGCTGTAAAGAGATATCACAACCAAGGCAACTTAGAAATCATTTAGCTGGAGGTTTGTTTAGAGGATTAGTCCATGAACATCCTGTTTCACCCATGAACAGCACAGTGGGTAGATATGGATGGCATTTCATGGTGTAGGTAGAGAGAGCTAACTGGGCCTGGAGGGAACTCTTAAAACCGCACAGCCAACCCCCTCCAACAAGTGAGACACTTTCTCCGACATAGTTCTGCCAACCAGAGACCAAGCCATATGAGCCTATGGCCGCCATTCTTAACCCAGTTACCACACCTGGGGTGGGAAGTTTCTAGGGTACCTATATAGACTTCATTTCCTATCCCAATCAGCATTTTTGAATTCAGTATTTCTTTTTCTTGGGGTTCTAAGGGGTTAACATGTTAACTGGTAGCACTCATTCCTGTCAGAATCACTTATTCATCCATTCACCCATCATCTGTCCTTCAGGATATCCTGCTGGAAAAATAGATAAGAGAACCAGCTATGAAGGTGTAGGTGGGCAGAGTGCTTGAAGAACTTGATTGGCTGTCTTCACTTGCTAGAGACCCAGGCAGCTAAGGGGTTAGGAGGGAGGTGAGGATTTAGGTTTTTCAAGAAGGAAAAGGATGCAGAAAGGCTCCCTAATGATGCTTATAAATCAATGGAACTTAAAGCCAATAAAAGATGCTGTGTAGGAACGCTATCGGCTTAAAATCTTTTTGAGGTGGGGAGACAGGTCAGTGGGTATAGTGCCTGCTGTGAAAGCATGAAAATGAGCTCAGGGGTGGTGGGACTCCCCTGTAACCCAAGCTTAGGACAGTGAAGATACACAGATCTTGAGGCTCTCTGGGCAGCCAGCCTAGAGGAAGCTACATTCTGGTCAATGCCTCCAAGGCATTGACTCCAAGAAGAAAGTGGAGAGCACTATCTTTTTGGTTTCCACGGAGGCTGATGACAAGGGAGATCTAAGCACACACAGGGAATGTGAATTTTTTTCAGTAGTTGTAGAACAAGAGACCCCCACACAGTGGGTTTGTACTTTTTCCAAACTGCATGAGGACAGAGAGCCTGAAAGCAAGACCTCTAGAGGTTGGACTTTTCTGGGATTCCTCTCCTCTTCCTGCCCATCCTCACGGAGTGTCACCAAGTCTTTGGGAGTTAGCAAGGCCGTTGGTTCCCAGTTGTTATCGATGGCTATGGGCTGTGTTTATTTATTTACTTATTTACTTTGCCAATCAAGCTCAGGCTTATTGACAGGACCCAGCCTGCCTGGGGCTCCCTCACTTAGCCCACCACTGTGCACTGAGAAATAATGAGTTGCTGAAGTGTCAGAAACAGAAGTCCAACTGACATCTTCCCCTTACTAGTGTCAAATTCAGCACTTTTCTTGCCTCCCAATAAATTACCAGCTATGTTCTTCCTCCCCACTTCCTCCTTCTCTCTTTCCCTCCCTCTCTCTCTCCCTCCTTTCACCTGCTGGACCCTCTAAGGAGTGCACAGGCTTCCATTCAGAGCTCAGCCTCTAATGTGACGAATGTGGCTTGGTTACCTTGCTCTGGTTTCCCCTCTCTTAAGGAAGACTCCAGATCTCAGTTTGTGAGAGAATGGCAAGGATGAGGAGCCCCAGGCAGGAGTAGGCTATTAATTGCTTCTTGCTGCAGCTGTGACCTTTGTCTGCACAGGGCATTCAGAGCTGTTTTTTTTTTTTTTCCTTCCAAATTCCATCATAGTCTGGAGCCTTTTCAAAAGCTATTTTGCTTCTGAACAGTATGTATTGAACATATTGGCTGTAGAAAGGCAATACATTGGAGTCTTGGGATTATTTAGGAAGATGATTCAAGGTAAGTCTAGGCAGGCAAAAAAAAAAAAAAGCATCTCAAAATATAGGTATCATGTCATTATGGAGAAATAGTCTGGGTTGAAATATAGGATTACGTTAAAAGTGGCAGGAAATTTATTTATTCACTCGAGCAACATGGGCGAAGCTCTTCCATGAGGCAGGTGTTTGTGCTAGGTCCTGGTCATGCTGGGCTAAGCCATTCCATGTCCCTGCCCTGAAGCAGCCTGCAGCTGACTGTAGAAGGGTCTGGTGACCGTGCTAAGGAACCTGACCTTATCACAAGGACCCAGACACCCTCTGAGAAATGTGAAGTAGGAGGACTTGTTCTGATTCTCACTTCAGAAAGACATTGTGGAGGCCAGAATAGAGGTGATCTGTAAGGTGAAGGACTCTTGTGAACTCATTTAGATGCCCTTGTCATAAGCTGGCTGAGAAATGATGGGGCTCCAGGGCTGACCAGAGCAGTAGGCATAAAGGGGACAGATGTTAGAAGTACAGAGTCACACACAGCGTTTGGGGTTAAAACGATTGTAAATCCTCTTATCCTATAGCCTACAGAAGGTTAACGAATTTATGTTAGGTCATTTTGAGACTCGGCAGAGTCAAGATGTGACTTCCCTCTCTGACTTCCTCCTGAGAGTTCCATCCATCACTTGGAAGCAGCTGCCTTGCCTTGCAGATGAAGACCCCAAAGTTATCTCTCACTTGAACTCACAGAACCTCAGGATGGAGATTTCCTTCGAGACAGTTCCATCTAACATCAGGCAACTAGCCCCACCTCTAAGCTCCCAACCCAGAGTGTTAAAGTACTTGAACTTGAGTAAATTAGTCTGTCCTGTGTCTGGTCTTGGAAGCCTTCTTTCTAGAATTATACTTAAACCTGTCTCTGATAGATTCTGTCCACTGCCAGTTTTACTCTAGGAAGTCCCAAAGATAAAACCAAACAGAATTCAGGGCCGCTGGCAAAGCTCTGATGGACAGTGAAGTCTCATCCTGGAAACAAAGTCTGCTTAGGAAAAGGATATAAACCCCCATGTTTGTAAGGAGCAAGCAGTGGGGGCTCAACAGGGCAAATCCCGTTTCCGTGTTGAGCCACCTGATCTGCTCCAATCAAAGTGTGAGCCTAGGAAACACATGGGGAGTATTTTACTAGCGAAACCTTGCGTTTTTAGATCGCCTCCCTTTATCATCCATATCCTGCTCTTCTTGACACCCACAGTGACCCACCAAAACCTTTTTTGTGGCCGGCCATGTCTTGTTTCTTCCCTCTGGCATGAGGATGAACAGGTAGGCCCAGTGATCTGCACCATGGTCCTATTTCTAAAACCTTTTCAAGCAGCCTGTGCCAGCTCAGGGGCAAACACTTAATTGGCTTCAATGGCTTCTGAGATCATGACCTCTTACTAAACTCTTCCCATTAAGCCCTCATGTTTACATAGCACCATGAATTTGGCTCATCAGTCTTCCAGAAACTTTTCCACCTCCTGTCCTTTTCTGAGAAGCCAATTGCTTTCTTGTGTTTGACTGGTGGGTGTGTGGGAAGAGGCCTTTCCCTAGACCATGGGAGCTGAGCATGCGAGTTAGTTCTTTTCCTTTTTGTTCCTTCCCACCATTGGACAGATCTGCAGTTCCAGATCCATTAGCCCTCTCCTCCTCAGGTCACCTGTGACTGACTGCTTGGACCATCCTCTACCAGGCAATGGCACACTGAAAATTTGCTTCAAGGTTCCTGGGCCCCCTCCTCATTACCACCTGAATATATTAGTACAGATGTTTACAGCAGGGGGAAATCTGTATAAAGCTATGTGAAAAACGTGGATACTGACAAATCAAACAGGTATGCACATAAGTCAGGTTTCAGAATGTAAAGAAAACATGCCAGAAAAAAATAGTAAAATAGAGGTAAAGATAAACAATAACACAAAACACAAACAAGTTGAGACTGCAGCCGTATCACCGTTTGGCATGGAAAAAAAATGAGTACTATTAGAAATGAAGAAAATGCCAGAACTAACATATTGCTGCTACTTACAGTGAGCTGACAGATTAAACAAGAACAAAAAGGGTTTAAATAAATATATGATTTTAGTACATGAGAAAAAAGTAACAAGAAAAAGGAAATTTAATGAAAAAAATAAGATCTTGTCTATGGAAACATAAAAAATAGCTCAAGAAATATGGAAATTGTAAACAAAGTCATAACAGTGGGAAGTTTCTCATTTTTTGTAAAGATTTTAATTTGTGTAGAAGCTGCTTTTCCAGGATTAACTACCAGAGGAAATTCTGTTGTAAAGGTTTAAAGACAACGGATATGCCATGTAAATAAAAAGAAGAGAAACATAACTTTAAACAGCTGAGCCCTTACTACCTAAACTATAGAGCAAGGCGGATTAGAATGAAGCTTATAAGATTCTTAAATCCGGTGTCACGTATTTACACTTCGAGGTTCCAATAAAGAAAAAGGAACATGTATTCCTGAGTGACAGGCTGGGTACTGTGGGTGACAGTGTGCTGCCATCTATTGCAGAGATGTGATCCTATTAAATCAGCAGCAAAAATACTGCATGGAAAGAAAGAGGAGCTGATGTAAATTATAAGATATAGAATTAGAATAATCAGGAGAGCACCGTCTAGTCATTCATTCTGACAACTTTGATGGGTGTCTATTGGTACTGGGCTCTTTTGCCAGCAATTTATTCTAGCAAGTATTGTTTTGTCTCATAATGACAATTATTAAGATGCTACAGAACTGGCTTAATCACAAAATATAGGTCATTGGGAGATAACAAACGTTTCCATAAATAGACTCTAAAGAAAAAAATATTTTTAATACGCAACAAGTGAAGGGTAAAGAACCTCAGCAGGAAAAAAGAATTGTGTGCTTTCCTGGGATCATGAGAAGCAATGTGGAGGACACTCCAGACTTATAGTTTAAAAGGTACAGCTTCATATGTGGAGGTGGATTAGGGGTGACATTATTAAATAGTAAAAAGAGAACAGACATTTACAGAACCTGGAGGGGAGTTCATTTCTTCTTTGCTTGAACTAACATTATCAGTAATAAGAATGGCAGGTTAAGATCCACACATTTAAAATGCCACCAAACAGAGAAAACTCAGATGTAAAGAACATGAGTGGAACACACACACATCTTTGGTATAACATATCTGAGTTCAGAATGTACAATGAGCCCAAGTGTATCTAGAAGAAATGAACCCACACTTATGTCAAAGCTATGCCTGGAGAAGGCGAGCAGACCATCAGCATAACAGGAAAGTTAGTGAGCAAGAAAACCATCTTATTAGTAATCATAGAAGGAAAAATAAATAAATAAAACAACTAAGCCACGCTGAGGATCTGTTAGTGAAAACAAACCCAGTGCTCTTCCTTTGTCTACAAATGCAGACTCTTCGACGTCACTGACGTCAGCTTCCTTGAGGACAAGCTATGAAGACTCTTCCAGTCAATCTTCCTGTTTAAGAAAATAAAGAAAGCCACTGTGTATCAACCAAAGTACACATGAGCATTGCTGATAATCGTGAAGACCCAAGTTCTCCCAGCTGGACTCTTTATTTAGTAACTTCAACCTTAGCTCTAAAGCGCATAATGCCAGCAAGCTAAAAGTCATTCAGATACACAGGAAAGGCATGCACACACTAGGTTAAATTTGGGTATGGTGACTCAAACCTATAATCCTAGCCCTTGGGAGGTTGAGGCAGGAGAACTGTGAGTTTGAGGATAGCCTAGATTACACGAAGAGACACTGTCTTAAAAATCAAACCAAACATAGAATACGATCCACTGAGCATGACTATTTATTTATTTCTATGTGTAAGGCGTTTTGTCTGCGTATGTATATCTGTGTACCATGTGCATGGTAAGGACACATGTTTAGTGAAAACTGGACTTTGTTCTAGACTACTGTAATTTTCCACATGACACATAGTTCACAGTTAGTTGTCCCATGCTGTGTGCAATGAAGTCCTCTTTATGAGATTATCTCATAAATTTCCCTCTACAGCATGGGACACAGGTGTGAACTCTTGAGGGCTCCGATGCATACAGTTATGTCTTGTCCAAGGCCTTGTGGCCAGAGAGAGGGACTTGAGTTCCAGCATCCCAGTTATTCTTGAGACCTGCCTTCTGTGTATTCTTTGAGTGTCTTCTTAGCTTAGCTCCTGGGCTGACTCATTTTGGGGAGTTGTGAGGAGGCCTGAGGATACTGACTGTACCTCACTTCAGGATAAAATATCTCTACCCCAGTTTCAGGAAAGTGCAGTACAGCAAGGCTCTTTCCTGCCCACCACCCCCACAGCTCTTAAGGTTGCCTCAAAGTGCAGTAACTTCTTGCTTCTCCCTCCTGTGATATTAACACATAGGAAGCAGCCCAGCCCAACACCGTGGAATCACACGTGCGTGTTTCCCTGGGGCTGCCTTTTTCAGTGAGGCCACTTCGGAAAGATCAAGGCCCCATGCTGTTCTCTTCTAACCTACTCATTTCTCTCACACACACCTCCTTCCTTTCTCAGTGAATATTTAGCACCTTAAATATACCTTCAAATGACTCTAAACGCATTATTTTGACATCAGGCTCTCCGTCTGAGCCAAATGCCCTTCAAGGATGAAGGGCTTTTGCCTCCCTGCCTCACCTCCTGCCTGCTTTAATCACATTCAGACATCCGGAATAGAAGCACTTCTGGGCATTTCTATGTGGTTTTCCTGCTGCAGTTTTGCACTTGGGGTTTTGCACTTGGGGTCATGTGGCAGGCGAAGGCTGAGCTGGGAGGGAGCCTCCCCGGAGTGATTAACAGACCAACCCCTGCCCTTTGGGGAGCTGCCCTTGCGCATATCAAGCAGTTCTAGGCCAAATCCAAAGTGCTGTTGGGGGAAAACACTTGACCACAAAGCTGTTAGAGCTCACAGCAGCAGAGCAAATGCCACACAGTCTGTGGCTTGTTTCTATGTGATGTGCAAGAGACGAGAGTGTTTAACACTTTTAATAGTTAAAAGGAACTGAAAGGGAGGGAGAGAAAGAATACCTTTGTGTGTCCATAATGCAGGTCTGCTGAGGCTTGGCCAACTGCCAGTTTTCTTTATAACAGATTGGTTAAGTAGTTACAATGGAAACTATGTGGCCTATGCTATTTATTTGTTGTCAACTTGACACAAACTAGGGTGACCCTGGAAGAGGGAATCTCCATGCAGTAACTGGCAATAATGTGGATTTTTGGAACTTTAAAGGGCCCAATGATACACCTCCTCCAACAATGCCACACTTTCTCATCCTTCCCAAACAGTCTCACCGACTGGAGACCATGTATTCAAAAATAAAGGCCTATGAGGACAATTTTCATTCAAATCCACCACAATCCCCATGAGGCCAGCCTGGTCTTCCTAAAGGGTCCAGCCACCCGGAGCCACAGAATGAGACCCTGCTTCAAAAAAAAAAAAAAAAAAATTTTTTTTTTATGTGCGTTATTGGGCAAATCAATTAATTAGCTGGGGTGGAAAAAGGTCACCTGTGATTAATAAAAGGCTAACATCATTGAGGTGAAATCTATTGGAAAGTGTATCCTTAGGGTGAACACAATGTAACAGTGGTCCAGGTGAGGGCCAAGGTTACCTATCTAGTTAGCAGCAGAACTTCTCAAATAACATGTAAGCGTCTCACACGGTACTGGTTTTGAAAGCATAAATGTGTCATGGACATCTCATAACCACTCAGTTACCACTGGTGCGTGTTGACCAGGGAGCATCTTTTCAGTCTAGGGCCATGGAAAGAGTTTCTGCAGAGGAAACCATTTATGACCACATAGGCATTTCATAACCTGTGTCTTCAGTGGGCCTAGGGGTTGCCCCTAATAGTAGAGACAGCATAGTTCCAGTATGTTCTTAGCACTAGTGATATTAACTTGACTCAAATGGAGTTGAATGTACCACCACAGCACAGAGAATGTCCAACTGCTCGTCTCACTGCACTGGGAGCTTATTCATTTATCTGTTTTAGTAGAGATGAAGCCAGGGCCTAGCAAAGGTCAGACCAGCACTTCATCACTCAGTTGTTTCACCACCTTTTCTTTGTTTTAACCTCCTGTCTCCTAACTCTTTTCCTTGGAACTCTCAAAAAGGTTTTCAGAAAGTGAGAGAGAGAGAGAGAGAGAGAGAGAGAGAGAGAAGACAGGCCTTGTTCTCAGCCCAGAGAGTTTATCTTACAAAGATGTCTCAGCCAGAGAAAAGAGAAATAAGATGACTCATTATAATAAGGTAGATATTTTGACAAGAAAAATGTTAACATCTTAATGAAAGCCCTGAAAGGAAATTTGCATAAGGCAGTCTCTTTGTTGCTTAAAAAAAAAAAGCCACAGATGCCTTATTTAAAAAAAAAACAAAACAATTTTGTTAAATATTCAGGCTGGGAATGATTTAAAAGATCTTCCTTATCTCTTGGGATTTTTTTTTTTTTCCTTGACAGAATTACAGATGCTTGGGGTAGAAGCCTTTTCCTCTGCTTGCCCTCATGGGGACCTGTAGCAAGAAACTGTCTTTTTTTTTAATTTTTATTTTTTTATATTAATTACAGTTTATTCACTTTGTATTCCAGCTGTAGCCCCTCCCTCATTCCCTTCCAATCCCATCCTTCCTTCCTCCTACTTCTCCTCCCATGCCCCTCTCCAAGTCTACTGATAGGGGAGGTCCTCCTCCCCTTCCATCTGACCCTGGTTTATCAGGTCTCATCAGGACTGGCTGCATTGTCTTCCTCTGTGGCCTGGGCAAGGCTGTTCCCCCTCAGGGGGGAGGTGATCAAAGGAACACTGTCTTCCTCATTCCCAACTCTAAGACTTAGGAGTGGGTAGCTGAGACTCAGGACTCCATAGAGCAAGAAACTGCTTGCTTCAGTCTCTCTGTATTCCTATACTCACCCACTTCTTCAGCTTCACCCCTCCACCAAAAAACCCACCCCCCAAACCAAACCAACCAACACACACACACACAAACAAAAAACTTGGTTTTTGAGTCTCTTGGAATTTATCTTTCATTTAAAGTCTGCCTAACATCTTTATAGATTATTGCTTTTTAACAGCCCCATGACAGGGAGCCTCTATCAGTTGAGTAAGGAGGTGCTTCATGGACCTGGATTCTAGTTCTCAAATAGTCTTTCCAGCCATGGAATCAATCCTCTGGTTGGTAAACAACTCACCCAGTATTTTCTTTTTTGTTTTTATATAGCAGCCTTTCTCATGGCTGTAGATGATTACCTGTCCTCAAGGAACCCTAAAGCAGGTAGGTGAACTGGTTGCATTCCAGCTTTAAACTTTAAACAGCTTTGGCCCACCTCTCCTGCTGGACTCCTGTGATGTCACAGGGAGCATAGACCTTGCACAGAGAACATTTCCATCAGTGGAAAGCAGGGGACTCTACTATGTGGCTGTGGTTCCAGAAGGAAAAGTAAAGCTGGGTCTTTATTGGGGTATGGAATAAGTCACCTCAGAGTAGAAGGTGAGATGGTACTCATCGTTCATTAGAGGACTTGCTGAATTCACAGTGCATGTCCCTCCTGAGACATGGCAGGCTCTGTAGTCTCAGGTGAGGTCACCATGGAAATTTTGGGTAGATGTTGACAACCTCTTGAATATGTGATGTCCAGGAAGTGGACATTGTTAGGGGTAATAAGAGCAGAGACTCTTTGCTAAGGTACAAAGACATTTAATCAACAAGAATTTCCTGGAAAGGAGAAGGGGAGGGGCCTAAAAAAGAAGCAAGTCAGAGTTATTGGTCTTACCCAAAGTCAGGAGGAGGTGCAGAATGGTATCAGGGCAGAGATCTCTTCTCTCATGTATCCATCTGCCCATCCCTCATACCCTAGTCCTCAGCAGTCTGTCTGCCAGTTGCACAGCCCCAGCAGGTGTTTTGTGATGTCATTGTTTTATTTATTTTATTTTTCAGAGTGCTTGTGGGTATCACAAGAAACCTGACTTTAAAGGGTGCCCTTGCTATGCTACCTGCTACCTGCTACTGTAGCTGGCCTGCATTCTGACCGACACTGCATCCCTATTCTGAGCAGAGATTCTAGTGGGAATGAGAAACAAGCCAAATAGACTAGGTAGCTCTTCTGTGGTCTACGTTCCAGGGTAGGACACCTCACTATGACTTGCTACATCATCAGCTCTGGATAATGACCTTGCTTCTGGTATAGTTGGAAAGCCCAAGATGAGCAGGTCCATGGAGGAAAGATAAACTCTTTAGCAATACTTGGGACTCTGCTTGATGTCCAATGAACAACAGTCTCAATGTGACTTTATGTATAAATTTTTAAAAATGCCAACAAAAACAGCCCTTAAGTTCCCCCCCGCCCCCATTTAATGTTTTTTCTTAGTTTGGGATAACATGGAGAGAGTACAGGTGTGATCCTTGGAACTTGATTTTCTCACTTCTTTCCCTTCTCCTCCCTCCTCCTTATTAAAGGGACAGTGTCAGATCACTGACAATGGTGGCGTTAGTGTCCTAAGGTGATGCTGGCCCTGGAAGCTCCTTAGAGGCATGGCTGAGACACCTGTAATAAAAGGCCAATTAACCAGAGAAAAGCACACAAACATGTTTTATGTAGTACAGAAAGTGAAGACTTCCAAACTGGGAAAACATGATGGTCTGTTAATGAAGAAGTTGTGTAGAGGAATTCTGATCCAGCTACGTGGCTGCTGTTCTGGCAAAGAATCACATCCAAAGACCTAGGTCTGTGTGATCTGGCTGGAATATAGTACATACCTTTAATTTCAAACAATGATTTCTAATTGAGGGACAGACAAAGTGATGAATCAGAAAAAGATTTGACAGAATGATTCAGAGATCGGTTATACCTGACTCTTCTGAGAACAGAAAGCAGCACAGAGAGAGCACTGGAGTTGGTGGAGTTCAGAGGTAGTTTTCCAAAATAGGGCAATTCAGCAAGGAGTAGAGAAGCCAATTTGAATCAGACAATTTGGAGAAGAGTTTTGAGCTGGAACAACTGAGTTGAACCAGCTAGCCAGAGTTCCAAAAGAACTAGATATGGTGAGCTTATTCAGCATAAGTCTCAGAGACTGAAAATATTCCAGGCCTAGGTTAGCAGATGGAGGCTGGAAGCTGAAACCTGCAAGGTCTGGGTTTACAGAAGATTAGATTGTATGGAGGCTAGTAGCTTCCAGGCCTAAGCCTAGGGATAGTTAGAAATGCCCAAGCTGTGTACTCATAAAGCTTTGGTATGGCTCTCATCTCATCCCCTCATCTGAGGAAATAAAAATAACATTGACAAAATTGGTTGTAGAGGACAAAGGGTAGGCAGTAATTATAATAAGCTAGGGGAAGTTAGGCAGGCCTTCTTGTCAGACTCTGCTTGGTCTTTCTGTGTCTTTCAAGATGAGTATATATAAAGGGTATATAAAGGGTATTTGTAGAACGAGGATCTTCCAAGAGGAAGCTGTATTACTGATTACTGTTTGCAACACTGTAACAAAATTTGTAACATAAACAAATCACAGGAGAAAGGATTTAACTTGGTTCAGTTTCAGAGAATTTCCATCCATCACAGCAGGGAGGGCTCAACAGAGCTGATCGGATCACGGAGTTGAGGTGGCAGATTCACGGGGAACCAGAAGGCAAAGAGATTGTATCAGGGATAAGAAGCTAACTATAACCGTCAAAGGCCCATTCACACTGTCCTACATGGCCACACAGGCCCCCACCTTCTAAAAGATTCACAGCTTTCCAACATAGCTCCCCAAGCCTAGGAACAAATATTCAAACTATGTACGAGCCTTTTGGGAAGGGATTTCAGACTCATACCTAACACAATGCCAGAGGAATTTCAGTCTTATCAGAAGAGAAGGGCAGAAGAAGGTCAGAGAGACTTTCTTGCTTCTGTTTTCTTAAAACAGGCATCATATTTTGTGTAGTGCATCATCAACCTGTATTATCTCTTGGCTCATTCGGTCTGAGTGAAGGTCTCTACCATGTCCTGAGGACACTCAGGTAACCCATGGGGGTGTGGCGCTTCAAAGGAGGTGGGTCTGAGGCTTCTTACCAACCCCTGGCAGCCATTGAGTGCAGCATCCAAAAAGCAGATCCTTCATCCTCAGCCATACCTTCCGACGGAAGCCCTCACTGATCGCTTGTGCAGGCTTCATGAGAGACCTTGAGATGAGTCCACTCAGCTAAGTCACTTCAGAGAATCCCAACACACACAAAAAAAGTATGCAGTAGTAAAGGTTTACTATTGCTGGATGATTCTGGGTTTTGGAGAATTTGATCTGCAGCCATTAGGACTGAATATTGTCTCTTTGTAAAACAGACATAAAAATTGACTGGTCTGGGTCTCTCAGGTTCCTTCTCATCTCACCTTGTGTCTGAGAGTCTTGTACTTAGAAGTCATTCTCTTCTTGACATCATTTTTTTTTTTTTTTTTTTTTTTTGTAAACCTCATCTTCAAGAACAAGTTTCCCTGTACCTGCAACTTCTTTATCTTAACCCTCAAGCTGCAGCCGGTTAACAACTCCTGGGTGGAGTTAGGTAAAAGCCTGTAGTGGGGAGGATTCTTTCAGGAGATGTGGGCCAGAGAAGGGAATGAATGAGTCAGACAGTCAGCTATAGAGTCATGTGACCATGGACAAGCAATCATTTAAACAATTTTTAAATAATTTATTCATTATATATCCTGATTGAAGCCCCCTCCCTCAACTCCTCCCAGTCTCACCCTCCCTTCCTCTTTCCCCAATCCCCTTCCCCTAGTCCACTGAAACAGAGAGTTCTGCTCCTCTGCCATCTTCCTATAGCTTATCAAGTTTCATCAGGACTGCCTGGATCCTCTTCCTCTGTGGCCTGGTGAGAATGCATCACCAGGGGCAAGTGATCACAGAGCAGGCAACCAAATTATAACCTTATGAACTTTATTCCCTTTCACTGTATGGTGAGAATATTAGATGCATCTAGTGCACGGTCCCCTCCTTGCCTCTTTCCGGTTTTGGTTCCCATGAGCATAAGCAATGACAGCACCTGTGAAAGCGCTATGGAGCCAGAAATATCTATACCAAAATAAACTTCACAAAGTTTATAATAGGTGGGCTCTCTCTCCATTTATTAAGTGCTTTGTTTCTGTGCGTTCCTGAGAGCAGAGACATACAAACACATAGTCAGTTTCTTGTTTTCAAGGGGCTCAATCGTTCTGAGAGTGATTAATAAGAAAGCAGGCAATTAGTAAGAATGTGAGAAGTGCCAAGTCCAGGGCAATTGATCCCCTTCCTCATCAAGCACCTATTGAGCGTTCTCCCCCTACCGGTCAATGTGCTGGATATTATTGATATATGGATTATGATTAGGAAAGTCCCTTGAGAGAGCAACCAACAGTGGGGAATCACTGAGTTGAGTCACCATCGCGGTGACACGGGGCTATGTCACTATCTCAAGTAGTGCCAACACGAGTGAGAAACTCCAGGAAGGCTGACTGGAGATTCGAGGCCCCCACTGACTCCGGACCAGTTCAATTACTTTCTGGCATGCTGGTCAATAGTGCGGCTGGTATTTCAGGTTGGGGAGCCTCTTTGCTTCCATGTACCCATTACTGTGATTGAAACCTTATTCTCCTGGTACTGCAATTTGGGGCCCTATTGCACTGTGAGTGACTTAGGGAATGCCAACTAATTTCAATATTAGCTCAACTGATAATTAGGTTAATCATGCTAATAATTAGGAGGATGGATTTATTGCTCCAGAGGTCATCCAGGGTATGCTGAGGACAATTAAAGAATTAAAATTAATGGCTGTTTGAGATTCCCTGTATCTTTGATCCTGCTTACAACTCAGGTGATGCATCCTTGAATGTGCACATTAAAGAAACCCACTCTCCTCCATACTCACTCACTCCTGACGCTCAGACCTTACAGCTGCTAAGATGGTGCAGAGAGAAGGCAGGTGTCCTTTGGGGCCACAGACCTATTTTCTGATACAGAGAAATGTCTTTGAATTCAAAGGGGCAAAGTAAAATACCATCTGATCTCATTTCCTTGTAGAGATGGATGGCTTCCAAGCATTCAAACTAAACTAGGCACTAAAAGTCATTTCCTTACAAGACCCAGCCTTGGTGACATTTTTCTCCCACAGCTGCTGGACCAAGCCTAGGGAGACATTCCAGATGAGCTCAATGTGATGGGAGTTTAATTTGATTTTCAGGATAATGTAGTTCCCCAAAGGTGAAGAATCCCCTAAGACAGGACCAGGTTATTATTCTCTGGGTAGAGTTATATAGTCACCCTTTTGTGTATGAGATGAGACAGGCAGAAGCCAAATGAACAGAGCTCAGAGTTGACACCTTTACCCAAATGAGACTCGTTTATTGAAGGATGTCCTTTTAGAAAAGGCATCCTGGGATGTGTCTCTTAAGTTCAGCCCTCTTCCAGTGATGGTGACTGTCCACTGTGCTCCCGGTAGCTCTGCTGAGGAGTATAAAAGGATCATGGGAGTCTCAGAAAAGAAAAGGTCCTGGCTTTTCTCTGTGAGTTGGCCCATTTCAGAGCAGCAGAGCTCGCTTAGGACAATGCAAAAGGGTCCTGCCTCAGCCCATGTCTATGTCTCCATTTCAGAGCCAGATCAACCTGGCTGAATTCTTTGTCAGAAATCCCAGGAATGCATTGTGCACAGCCAGCTCTGGCTCTTGGTATTCTTAATGACCTGAGGAGTCATTAAGATGAGAGGGGTCATCATCCCAGTTTCTTCCTATTACATCACAGACTGGGCCCTTAAAGATAATGGTCACTCTTAGAGGCCAGATCCTACATCCTAAAGAGCTCAAGCTATGTCCCACTGCCTTCTTCCCCTTTCTGTCTTCTCTCCTGCTTCACTCCCTGAAACAGAGAGTTAAAAAGATGTTTTGTGCTGTGGTCGTACCTGTTTTTATACCTGTTTTTATTCTTCTCATGCTGGCTATCTCTCACTAAATTTATGGTGTAGAACAATCCACTATCCACGAACACATAAAAGTTAGATATTTTTCTTCATTTGGGGCATTTTTTTTTTTCCCTGAAGGTTTTCTTCTCTGGACCTCCCTACTCTGTCCACAACAGCTACCTTTCTTAATTTGACTTTAAGCTATTTTTCTCAATAAAACTCTTCTCCAGGTTTTACAAGGAAACTTCTCCTTTCTCTTTCATGCTGTTCCTAATGTATTGTACCATACCTTTTAAAAACAAATTCCATTTGTTTGTTTTATTTGTATGAGTGTTTTGCCTCCCTGTATGTCTGTGTACTGCATGTGTGCCTGGTGCCCTTGGAGGCCAGAAGAGGGGGACATCAGATCTTCTGGGACTGGCATCACAGATGATTGTGAGCAACTGCTTTAACCAGGGATCCTGGAGGAGCAGCTAGTGCTCTCACCCACTGAGCTGACAATCAAGCCCGGTCCTATACTTACTTTCCCAGTGTTCTTCCACCTCAAAGCCTGGTTAAGCCAACAGAGGCCCTTTCTCTTTATAAACCTCCTTCCAGGAAAGCAGGAATTAACAAATAACAATGTCTCGTCTTCTCTATTTAACATAACCCTCTTTGATCTCTCAGAACAGCAAGTGCCCAGGTCCTCCTTGGTCTAAGTCCTGAGCTCTGATTTTATCCTAAACCTTGGATCTCAGTGTTTCCTCCTGGGGTTGTGACTCAACAAACCCTCAGGTTCTCACTGCTCAACAGTCCACACAGGGCTAAGCATCCTCACAGCATGTCGGGTTTGTGCCTCTGCTGATCACATATCTCCACATGACAAGAATCTGGTGGGGGAGGAGGGTTGGGGGATGGTTGAGGGCTCATGTTAGTTTTTTTGATATCCATGATTTACTACAGCAGAGGGCTGGTGGGCCACATTGGGCACGGAAGAGATCCAAATCTGCTCTGGAATAGCTGATGGCCAAACATCAGTCTATGCTGATATTCCCCCGTGCATCTCCTACCCTTCCTGAGTCAACAGTAGTGCAAGCCCACCACCACATAGCACGCTGTGAGGGACATATTTGCTGTCACACTGCTGCTTTGTTTTATGGGGGCTTCTATGTATTGGGTGACCAGAAGAGCCATTCCCTGGTCTGTAGGAAGGAGGAACTGTTGTTACCAGTTTGGAGGTGTATGTGAAGTGATACGAAGACAAGTTGCTGAAAGCAAAAGACTGCTAGAAAGAAATGTGAAGGCAGGGCATGTCAGTGCACGCCTTTAATCCCAGCACCCTGGAGGCAGAGACAGAGACAGGTGGATCTCTGTGAGTTCTAGGACATCCAGGGCTATTACACAGAGAAACCCTGTCTCAAAAATAAAATAATAAAAATAAAATAAAATAAAATATAAAATAAAATAAAGTCATATGGAGGAGAACTGTTGAACAGGAGCTTAGCAGTTGGGCTTGGTAGGGAGATGATTAGGAAATGTGTCAAGTAGGTGCGGTAATCAGAACCTGGAGATCAATGCACCAAACGAAGTAACTTCAGGCTTCAGGAGAGGTTGTGCTGTATGGAGCAGTGAATTTTCAGTCCCTGGGGACTTAAGAAGGGAGAAGATGCCATGAAGAGTTTGAAGATACCTGTAGATGTGGTAGGGCAGGAGCTAAAACATCTGCTTCTTGTTTTGCATGTGTTAACCTGGCTAATGTCCTGTACCTCTTTTGGATGGAGATGATCTCTTGATTCTAGAGTTTTATTTCTATCTGCCCCTGACAGGGATTAGCACTTGAGAACTGTCCATGAGTGGGGGAGATGAAAGGTAAGCTCTGGACAGGACAACTTGGCAGGAGTGTGAGGCCTGAAGAGAGAGGAAGGAGGAGGGGGACTGGAGAAGGCACCTTGTGTGGTGGTATGGAAAGAGACCACTAAGCAATAAGGAGATGAAAGAATAACAGAGGAGAATGCAGTATTGGAAGACAGGGGCAAGGAATGTGAAAGGCTAGCGTGTAAAACAACAGAAGAAACCAGGGTAAAGTGAAGTGGAAAAACAGCCATTGTACAGCATGGTTAGGAAGCACAGCAGACCATTAAGGTCTCAGGAAATCAAAGGAAGGGACGTGACATTGCGTTGGGTTAAGTGAGAAGGACCAAGACAATTTTGAGTAAGGGAAACAAATCTTTTCAAAAAATTATACTGTCAGTTGTATATTCATGAAAAATTAATTTTGGGCTCACCATGTGCCAATTTCAGGTATATACCACAGATAATACAGTAGTTTAAAAAATTAAGCTTTTGGGGAACTACAGAGGATATTATCTAGATGATCTTGATATAGGAAGATATTTCTTAAGTAGGCATAAACAACTCTAAACAGTGAAAACACAATAAACTGAACTATATTAAAATAATGAGCCTCTATTTATCAACAGATACTATTAACAGATGAAAAGGCAATCTACCGAGTGAGAGAGAATATTCCTAATGCTTATATCCAATAAAAAAATAACCTTGTATTTAGTGTATATAAAGAGGGGACACATTAGTAAGAAAAAGAGAGTCCAATAAAAATGAGCAAATGCTTTGAAAAGACACTTTATAAAAGGGGACAGCTAAATGGCTTAGCCAACGTGAATGGGTGCTTAACACCATTTTATCTTAAAGGAACTGCAGATTAAAGCCGCAGTGAGCTATGCCACACTATAAACACACCAAAATGGCAAAAATGAAGCATACTGAAAATACCATGTATTGGCAGGATTTGGAGGAATGAAAATTTCCTCACATTGCAAATGGAAGTTGTAGGACGATAGCTGTTTTGAAAAAGCTTGCAGTATATTATAAAGTTGGACAGATGAAAAAAAAAACCTGAAGTTGGATATAGACACAATAAGTCTGTAGGTGTGATGAGGACTGTAAGATAGAATGGATATAGTTAATGTTCATTCAGGGTTTTTTTTTTTGTATCAAGGTTTATCTTGTCAACTTGATATATTTTCCTTACTATAAAATCATTTAGTTAATGTCTTTGGATTTTCTGCATAAAGAATCATCTGTGTAAATAATTAAATTGGTGTCCCAGTGGCCATTGTTTACACTGAGCTTGTTTCCTTGTCTTACTGCATTGGCAAGGACATGAGAACAATGTTGGACAGAAGCATTGTTGATGTGCATCTTATTTTATTCTTGGCTGCTGTGGGAGCTGTGTTTCACCATGAAGCAAGAGGCTTCTTGCAGAGTCTGGCAGATGTGTTTTATGTAATAACACATTTTACACTTGACTTTTCTAAGAGTATTTTTAAAAATCTATGGAATTGTATCAGTGTTTGTTTGTTTGTTTTTCCATCAGTTAAAATGACTTGAATGGCTTCTGCTTGTTCTATTAACCCAATGTTTGATGAGACCAGCTTTCTCATTTCAGCGAACTCTCTTTTCTGCATAAACCCAATGTGATCAGAAGGAGCATGGGGAATGAGTAGGGTGGATTAAACCTTCCTCTGTTCATTTCATTGAAAGTCATATTGGTATGCAATTTAAGTTTATTTTTCTGCTAATTATATCTTGCTAGCACCATAAATATACCTGTGTTGTACTATTAATAGAAAGGTATTACATCTTCTAATATCCTTAAAAGGATAAAACAACAAAGAAGTGTTCTGTGCAAACTTTATGTATATAATTCATCTCTATTTTGTGCGTCTGTATGTGAACGTGTGAGAGACACCAGAGGTCAATGCGCAGTGTCTTTCTCAATCATTTTCCACCTTAGCCTTGAATACAGGATCTTTCAACAGAAGATTGTCAATTTGACTAGACTGGTGGACTGGCAAGCCCAAGGGATCCTCCTGTCTCAGCCTTCCCAGAACTGAGAGAACAGGGCTATGCCACAGTGCTTAGAACCACCTCCTCCATTTTTTTTGTCTTTGTTTTTGTTTAGTGTGTCTGTTAGGATTGAACTGAGGTCCTCATAACTTTATTGACTAAGCCTAGAAGTCATCATTATTAAAACGCTAATCCTAATGACACTTTGGAAAAGTAGTCATTTACTTTTCAAATATGTTTATTTTTCCCTGTGGCTGTTGATCTAACCTGGTCTTATAGTCTTTCCAAAATTTTAGTAGTTTGTTTTCCTTGAAAATATTTTTATGGATCTAGAGCCTCAAATTTAGTGGCAATTACTATACTAATATGCCTTTATAATTCTTTAAGTTCCCTACACAACTAAAGTTATGTATTCATTCTCCTTTATGCTTTCTTTTCTCCCTTAATTATGTATATCAAAAGCTCCTTTTAAGGTTTTTCAGTCCATTTTAAATAATTCATTATTTTCAATTAACTTTATTAATTCCTTCCTTCTATTTAAAATTTATCTTGCTATCTTTGATCTTATAGTTCCTATGCTTATATTAATTTAAATTAGACTTTTTTGCTTCAGTTAAGAAATGTCATATTCCGTTTTTCTAATTTCTTTCTACATTTTATTAACTCAGGTAGAATGCAGATATAGCGAAATGAGAGATACTTGTAACACAATTTACCAGGTCTTGACAAATGTCTACATAATGATACATTATGGTCAATCCTCACCCTCCCACTTAAAACTACTGTCTCTTTTTTACTGCTTTACAATAAAGTAGCTTGTTCTTGATTTTCTCATATGTAGAATTTCCAATAGACCTCTTTTGATTATCCTGCTTTGTGAGATCCATTTATGTGCGGTGTTACAAGTATTGGTTTCCTTATTTCCATGGTTATGTAATATTTCATGGCTACTGGAAGCCACAATTTATCTACTCTCTTGCTGAAGGATGTTTGGTTGTTTCATTTTTATTAATTATGAATAAACTTGGGAATTACTGTGCAACCCTTTTTATGGACACACATTCTATTTCTCTTGGATGGGATTGCTAAATAATAGACTAAGTTTAGATTACATATTATGAGAAATTAGCAATTTTCTAAATTTGTAGAAACTTTTTTAAAGGCAGGGACTCACTAGATAGACTATTCTCAAAACTTGTGCTGAGCCCAGGTTGGCCTCGAACTTGTGACTCTATTGCCTCAACCTCCCTAGAGTAGAGATTACACTTATGAGTCATTATGCATGGCTCCGTACGGTAAAACAAACAAACAAACAAAAACATAAAATAAAGTATTTTGTGTGTTTGTGTATGCATATTTGGGCCCACATGAAGTCAGAGACTAACACAGAACAGTTGTTTGTTTGTTCTTTCTACTGTGGTTTCTGGGAGTTAAATTCTCAGTGTTTAGGCTTGGCAGAATGTCCCTTTATCCATTGAGTCAGCTCACTGGCCCCAGACATCTTTGATTTGCACAAACAACATATGAGAATTTGATTGTTTATATTGTCACCAACATTGGATGCTGCTAGCTAGCCCTGTTGACTGTAGCCATTAGCATCTCATTATGGTTTTCATTTGATTTTCTCTGCTGAATAGTGATATCGAACACACTTCTTTCCATGTGAAAGCTAGGTTGGTGCTATCTAAGTGGGTTTTATCTCTAAGATTTAAGAACATCTTTCTTTGTCATTTACAAGACATCAAGGACTCCTATCATTGC
>NW_026596057.1:10547351-10550166 GCF_907164565.1 Psammomys obesus | reverse complement strand
ACATCTTTCTTTGTCATTTACAAGACATCAAGGACTCCTATCATTGCTTGAGAGTTTTCCTTTAATTTTCAGTGGGAATCAAGAACTAGAGTGTAGTATGGACCCCTTGTCTGGTGAGTGTTGTCAAACAAGTTGTCCACCTTGATTGAATTTGTCATATTTAAAAATAATTTATAGTATAAATTACTTTTAAAAGTTACTTTAGACTAACGCATAGTATTTGTATGTATTTGTAAAGTACATTGTCATGTTTTGATTCATGATATAATGAATAAAGATCCACTCATAGTGATTAGCATATGCATCATCTTAAGTCTTATTTTTATGATGAACATACCAAAAGCTTCTCTTCTGTTTTTTTTTTATTATTTTTTATTTTTTTTTAAGATAGGCAATACATTGTTGTCAATTCTGTTTCCTCTTCTGTTCCATGAGCCATTAGAATGTATCTGTATCAGTCAGGGCTTTCCAGAGTAACAGAACCTATAGGATCAATCTATATATATATATGTAGGAAGAGGATTTATTAGAATGATTTACAGGCTGTGGTCCAGCTACTCCAACAATGGTTGTCTATGATGGGAGGTCCAAGAATCCCAAGAGTTGTTCAGTCCACAAGGCTGGATGTTTCAGCTGGTCTTCAGTATATGGTGGAATCCTAAAGAAGTAGGCTCTCATGCCTGTGAAGGAATGAACTTGTTAGCAAGGTGAAAACAAGCAGGCAAAGAGCCAAGCACACTCCTTCTTCTATGTCCCTATATAGGTTTCTAGCAAAAGGCATAGCCCAGATTAGAGGCCAGTCTTCCCACCTCAAAAGATCTGGATTAAAAGTGTGTCTTCCCTGGGGCTGGAGAGATGGCTCAGAGGTTAAGAGCACTGCTTGCTCTTCCATAGGTCCCGAGTTCAATTCTCAGCAACCACATGGTGGCTCACAACCATGTGTAATGAAATTTGGTGCCCTCTTCTGGCATTCAGGTGTACATGCATGCAGAACATTGTATACATAATTAAATAAATCTTAAAAAAAAAAAAGTGTGTCTTCCCACCTCAAGAATCCAGATTAGAAGTGGACCTTCCCATTTCGAATTAAGCAAAAGTACCCGCACAGGTGTGCCCTTCGTTTTTGGGTTTTAGTTAATTCCAGATAGTAGTCAAGTTGACAACCAAGAATAGCTATCACAGTGTCCCTCCCGTCGAAGCAGAGCATTGTACTTCTTGACTGAGTACTCACTTGCTGATTGATTTCCTAACTATCAAATCTGCCTTGAATTCTTCAGAAGACCTCTAGTTTGTCATGACATCTTTTCTTTGTGTGCATTGCTCAGTTTGATTTGGTAATATTTTGTTAAGGATTTTTGTTTTCATGAGGATATTTTCTTTCCTTAGATTTTTTTCATTAGGCTTTGAAATAGTGACAGTGCTGGCCTAATACAACTTGTTCAGAAATATTCTCCTTTCTTTTCTATTTTGAAACTGATTGAGTGACACTATAATTGTCAGTTCCCTAAATATTTATTAGAATTAATCAGTAAAACAATGTGACTCTGAAGTTTTATTCACTGTAAATGTTTTATTATGAATTTTATTTTCTTAATAGATACAAGACTATTTTGGTTGCCTGGGAGTTTCTTGGGTAAAATTTGGCAAGTTGTAATTTTGAAAGAATTTAATTCATCTACATATTCATATTTAGTAGTGTGAAGCTGCTCATGATACTTCTACATGATGCTTTTACTTTGTATAGGGTTGCTACTAATACTTTCTTACATTATTCTCCATTACTGTTAACAAAACTCCAAAACACTTGGTGGATCAATACAAAAATGATTGACTCTCAGTTTTTCTGGTCAAGAATTTGAGTGGTTTGGGCTTCTGAGATAGCTCACTGGGTAAAGGGTTGTGCATAGGCCAGAAATCAACCTTTGTATCCCACTAAAAGGCAGTTATTATCCTCTGACTTCCTCATTCATGAAGTGCTATGCACGTGCAGACATGCGCGCGCACACGCGCACACACACACACATTTACAAAACTCGGAGTGCTTTTTTCACATGGTTGCCATAAGGATACACAGGGACAACAGTTATCTGGAGGCTGAGCTGATCTCAAGGACCTGTTCCCAGGATGTCTCATTGATGGATTGCCTCGGTTCACCGCAGATATGGTAGGATGCCTCCTGGGTCTCTGCATAGATGATTTAAATGTTCTGCCAAAGTGGTACAGTCTTCCTTCATGAGTGGACTAATGCCTGCACTGTGGGAGTAGACCAGTTATCACAAGAGTGGGCTGTTTAGAAGTTGCCCCTTGCTCTCATGCTTTCTTCCTTTCCACCATGAGGTGTTGTAGAATTAAGACCTATGTGGCTTCCATCTCAAACTGCTCAGTTTCTTTTCTTTATCAGTTACCAAATCTGTGGTGTTTTGTTGTAGCAATACAAAACACGCTCAGAAGCTGCTCTCCAAAGTCCTCCAAGATTCATCCCATTACAGTATCAGCTTAACCGCCCCCTCTTTGCTATTTTAATGACTATGGGATGAGTGTGGGACAACAGTAGATGTTCAGTTAATGCTTATTGAGCAATTAACATATATCATCTCTTTGGATAATTAACCATTTGTGAGGAAGCTATCATTGTTATCTTATTTCACAGATCAGGAACCAAGGCTCTTGGAAGGTTCATTAACTCATGGAAGTATAGCCACTAAGATCTGATATTCAACCCATGGAGTCTGGCTTCAGAGGAGAGTCTGGCTTTCTTTGTTTCCTTCCTTCCTTCCTTCCTTCCTTCCTTCCTTCCTTCCTTCCTTCCTTCCTT
>NW_026596057.1:10542637-10547341 GCF_907164565.1 Psammomys obesus | reverse complement strand
CTTCCTTCCTTCCTTCCTTCCTTCCTTCCTTCCTTCCTTCCTTCCTTTCTTCCTTTCTTCTTTCCTTCCTTCCTTTGTTCACTTTATATCCTGATTGTAGCCCTCTGTCTTTCCTCCCCTACTACTCAGAAAAGGGGAACCCTCCCCCAACAAGCCACTTCAGCACATCAAGTTGCCTCAGGACTAAGCACACCCTCTTCCCCTGTGGCCTGATAAGATATAAGGGTAAGTGATTGAAAGCAGGCAAAAGAATCCATGTCAGAGACAGGCCATGCTCCCCTTACTAAGTGACCCACGTGAAGCCTGAGCTGCCCATCGGCTACATCCATATAGAGAGCCTAGGACCAGTCCATGCATGGTCCTTGGTTGTTGCTTCAGTCTCGACGAGCCACCCAGGGCCCTGGTTAGTTAGCTCTATTGGTCTTCTTGTGGAACTCCTGTCCTCTCCAGATCCTACTATCCTTTTCTCCCCCTACCCTGACTTCTTCTGTAAGATTCCCTGTGCTCCACCCTTGGCTGTGAGTCTCAGCATCTGTTCTGATCTGCTGTTGGATGGAGCCTCTAGAGGACAGCTATGCTAGTCTCCTGTCTGCAAGCATACCAGAGTATCGTTAATAGTGTCAGGGGTTGGCTTTATCCCATAGGGTGGGTTTCAGGTTGGGTCATGCATTGGTTGGACATTCCTTCAATCTCTGCTGTATCTGTTTACCTGCACATCTTGTAGGCAGGGCACACTCCTCCATTGCTGGTGGGAGTGCAAACTTGTGCAACCACTTTGGAAATCAATCTGGTGCTTTCTCAGAAAATTGAGAATAGCCCTACCTCAAGACCCAGCTATATCTTTCCTGGGCATATACCTGAAAGATGCTCCACCATACAGCAAGGACATTTGTCTTACTATGTTCATAGCAGCTTTATTCATAAGAGGCAGAAACTGGAAACTACCCAGATGTCCCTCAACTGAAGAATGGATAAAGAAATTGTGGTACATTTACACAGTAGACTATTACTCAGCTACTAAAATAATGAACTTGCAGCAAAATGGCTGGAACTTGATCATTTTGAGTGAGGTAACCCAGACCCAGAAAGACACACATTACCAATCTACTCACTTATAAGGAGATATCAGCCATACAGTTCAGGATAATCACACTAAAATTCACAGACCCAAAGAAGATAAGTGACAAGTAGCATCCAAGGGAGGATGTTTGAATCTTCCTCAGAAGGGGAGATAGAATAGACAGTGGAAGTGGATGAAGACAGGGAACAGGGCTGGAGAGTGAGCTTGGAGGGAAATGAGGAGAAGTTCTTAACTATTGACCATGGTTCAATGTCCAAGGCCTGATCTCAGCTGTGCTTTGAAGAGTTTGTCTGTGTTGTGAACAGCTGTTATGCTATATGTAAGGGGGAAACACTCTCTTTAGGCATGAGGGGAAAGACGGCCACTGCCCCGAGAGCAAAGGAGGCTGCTTAGCAGCATTAGTGGTAAGTACACCATAGCTTTCCAGCTCAGACCTATCAAGGATGATTGGATTTCTAGAAGGAGGCCTGAGGCCTCTCTTCTTTGCAGTCTCTTAAAGTAGAGCCACAGATCTCTCTTTTTTTTCTTTGTGTGTGTGGTATTTTTAATGAGTTCATGTATTTGAACATGTGTTCTCTGGGTGATGGTGCTGTTTGGGAGGCTGTGGAACACGGGATGTACGTCCTTGCTGGAGGAGGTACAGCCTTGGGAGCAGGCTTTGAGCAGTTGTTCCTTCTCCCTACTCATACTTTTCCTGCCTGAGGGCGGAAATGTGATTTCTCAGCTTCTTCTCTGGTCACTTTTTATCTTTCCATCTCCTGCCATTATGCATTCTGCCCCTTGAACCATAAAATAAATAAACTCTTCCTTCCCAAATATACTCTTCCTTCCTTAGGTTGCCCTTGGTCATGGTGTTATCACAACCACAGAAAATAACTGACACAAAGGGTTCTGGTTTAATTTTTTTCAAGTTTTCTTTAAGGGTCCTACTGTCAACACCTAAGCTAAAGGAGGAAACTTGTGAAAATTAGACAGCTTCTGTAATCTCCTAGTAATTCTTATAAGAAATTCCATTTTCCTCTTTTAATAGCTGCAAGCTCAGTTTCTGAGGGTAGAAGTCATGAAGGCTTCTCTTCCTTGGTCTTCTGGCTTCTTGCATCCAGCAATTACAACATTTCATGAGCATGTTCTTTTTGCAGACAAAATTTTATTCAGTATCCCAATAGATAAAACATATGAAGATGGTATTTTCAAAGAATAGATTTATTAAATATTTTATCCTTTTTCTTTCCTAATTGTTGCAAAGCCAGTCACAGAAAATACTGATGAATATGAGCTAAATAGAATGTTATACATGTTTGCTCATATCATAATAAAAAGTCTCTGGAGCCAGTCAAACACCAATAGAAACTTCACAAATATAAAATGGGTGGGGAGGGCAGAGCTGTCTATTTCAATGAACATAAAAATTGGAAATTGTGAATGTGGTTGATGCTTGTATTCTCAATGTAACTCTCTATTTGATTGATTTCTCTAGTCTGTTCTTGAATATACAGTATTACAAAAATCTTGATTTAAACAGATAAGAGGCTTGCCTTGCAATCTCAAGATTCTCTTCAATCGAACTGATCCAAAAACATTAAACAGGATTTGCAGGACATTTTAGTTTTGAAGTGGAATTGTCAACTAGTATCCAACAACTAGCTCACTTCCTTATCATAAGTATTAGGCAACAAAGCTTTCTACTAATAATAAATGCTAATTCTATCAGTTTTTTGACACAATCAGAAGTGTTTTGCATTTGTTTGATAGTATATGTTAGCTATTGCTTAGTGCACACTGAATAACATATCTTAGCCTTGATCTTAGATCTCTATAAACATTTAGAAGATACTCTACCATTTTTTAGGCATAAAATAGATGTTTGTTGAGTGATTAAATTAATGATGAATGAACCAATCCTGCCTGGTAGTTTTTAAAATATTGGGTTCCATCTATACTTTACTTTATTTGGATTTATGTTTGTGCATATTTGAATCTGATAACAACCAGTGCACAGACATCACAGTGATTCAGTTCTCAACTTCCAAGTGTACTCACATATCTGATAGCAGATGCTTCTCTGAGGTCTGGTTCCAAAAAGATAGCAATGCAGTAGGTACAAAGTTAACCATTGATTGGTCTTAGTCAATACGTCAAATTAAGTATGGAATGTGTTTGACATTGTATTGATTCTTATTAAAGTTTTGAAAATTATAAGAGAAACTTAAATCTACATTAGTGAGATACAAAGTATGTTATGAAATCCGCATACTTCCCAGACAGTCGTTGGTAACCACGTCTTACTCTATGTAGGCTACCTCCTTCCTCAGAAAAGCCTTTTTCCACCTTGCAGCTCTCAAGGTAGCAAAAGTACTCAAAGGCAACCCCAGGGATCACCACATGTCCTTCCTGGTTTGAAAATATTGTCCACAACTCACTAGGCATTAGGCAAATTACAGGACTGATCCTGTTCATCTCTATGTTCAGAACCTCTGCCTTTATTTATACATTTAATTCTTAAAACCCTATTTGGTGGACACAATCCTTTTTGCCATCCTTATTTTAAAGGTGAAGGAGCTGAGGTAGAGACAACACATGGCTGGGAAAAGACAGTGGGGATTTGCTGAACTAACACTTCTGAAGCCTGCAGATAGGACCCTGACCCAACACTGGTGAATGGCAGTGTCTTCTTGAAGCAGGCTTGGGAGGCTTAACAGGTAGGAAATAATCAGCCTCAGAAGGACTTCTATAATCAACATTTTTTTAAACCTCACTAGTAATAATGACAAGAATGCTATCAGTAAACTCAGAACTGTGTTTATAAATACCAGATGATCAGATTCTAGACACAATCTAAACTGGCAGCATGCTAACCCATAATGGTGAGATTTAATGAGATGCTACTAAAAAATTCTTTGTTTACTTAAAGAGATTAGTACTGTAGATTTGAGTTAGTGTGCATACAAGAGAGGTCCAGTGTGCTGTGGGAAAGATATGGCTCGTTTCTCACAACATTTTTAAAAAAGTGTCTTTTGAGGGAGGGTCTCATGTAGCCCAAGTTGGTCTCCAACTTGCTTTGGAGTCAAAATTAACCTTCAACTCCCAAGTGCTGGGATCACAGGCATGAACTGGCTCCCGACATTTTATTTTTTTCTGATGTAAGCTTGGAAGACTTTGTTCATACAGAAGCATGATTTGCACAATCTGGCATTTGGGCTAACATGGTCAGGCAACCAAAATCTCACAATAATACTTAATTCTAAGATGACCCAGTATTGAATTTCCTGAATTCCTGAGATTATGATTAAAACGTAAGTACAAAATTAAAAATATTTTGGGCCCAGTTCAGTTAGTAAAGTGCTTTGCCATGCAGCACGAGGACCTAATTTTAGACTCTCAGCAGCCATGTAAAAAGCTGGCCACAGCAATAAGTGCTTACCCAGTGCTGGGGATCAGAGATAGGCATGTCCCTGGAGCTAACTGGCTAGTCTAGCTAGCTGAACCCATGAATTCTAGGCTCCTGAAAGATCCTGTTTCAAAACAGAAGGTGGAGATGAGCCACTGAAAACAACCCAAAGTCAACTTCTGACCTCTACACACACACACACACACACACACACACACACACACACACACACACA
>NW_026596057.1:10502270-10542627 GCF_907164565.1 Psammomys obesus | reverse complement strand
CACACACACACACACACACACACACACACACACACACACACACACACCTTGAATACAACTAAGCATATATCCAGGGACAGTCCCACCCCTAAATGTCCTACGGCTTGGAAGACACACACTTCACAGGTCCCTCTAGCCTCCCTTCCTAGGGTAGGATAAAGCACTTCTGTGGCTTTAGTCTCAGGTTCCCTCACCTGCAGGGCAGCGCACCAGCAGTGCTCAGAGTGCATGCTTAGATGCAGGTGGAGACAGGAGTGACGGATACTGCTGGTGACCAATCTGGTGGCATGGGGGAGCTCCGTGGGCGTATCTGCTACAGCCAAACGTCAAAGGAGGTTGTTTATTCTGCAGCTGCGCGGGAGAGCAAGGGAGTCTTCATTCGCCACCCCCAAATCAGGGAACAGATGGGCTTCTCCCTTGAAGAGGCAGTGGAGAGGCATCGGAACTTTATTACGTATACCCGCACATACGTGTGTATCAATTACCATTTTTCCTAACTGAGCTAAAGTGGAGCTTCTGTTTGATCATTCCAGGAGACACTAATTCGTGTGCACTTTGCCACACACCTCCCAGAGCATTTCTGATTAAAGTTTGTTTACACCGCGCTCAGCCAGGCTTACATGTAAGCTGAATCTGGTCCCACTCTGAGATGGCGAGTGTATCCTAGGGGATACTCACACAGATCTGAGCCTAGGCGTGCAGAAAAGCACAGCAGCTTTCCCTCTGCTAGCTCCAGTCCAGACTACCCGCCTCCGCTCACTGCCACGGCAGTCTCCTCATTCTGCCTGTCCAGCCCCGACTGCGGATTTCACTCTTCACGTGTGGCCTCTGCTCTCCACTGCCTTGCTCAGCCTCACATTTCTGACAGGGGCTGTCAACTTCAAGTTTTCCTGCTTTGGGTGACCAAACCAAACCAAACAAACAAGCAAAAAACCAGCCACAGATGTTTCTTTGGTACCTGGATAGTGTCTTTTTACTGGGACGTTCTTCCTTCTTCTTTCTATGTAATCACCACTGTTTTAAGAGCCATACCTAGTATTCTCCCCTTCTGTCTCATGACTTTTTATTTTCTTTTGCTTTATGAGAGCATGCCATCTTGGAAACATGCTGTTATCTTCCTGTCACCTTGTGTTAATTATTTGGATCATTTCCAAAATTTTCAAATATAAAGATTATTTTCTCTGGCTTTAAATTTTGCATACTGATAATTGTCTGACTTAGGGTTACTATTGCTGGTATGAAATAAGATGACCAAAAGCAAGTTGGGGAGGAAAGGGTTTAATTGGCCTCTGCTTCTATATAACTGCTTGTCACTGAAGGGAGTCAGCACAGGAACTCAAACAGGGCAGGACCCTGGAGGCCAGAGCTGATGCAGAGGCCATGGAGGGGTGCTGCTTCCAGGCTTGCCCCTCATGGCTTACTCAGCCTTTTTTTTTTTTTTTTTATGGAACCCAGGTCCACCTGAGGAGGGATGGCACCACCCACAATGTGCTGGATCTTCCTCAGTTGATCACTAATTAAGAAAATGTCTAGGAGCCTACCCCAGAGGGCCTCTGAAAGACTCTGCCCTGATACTCTGCAGGTATCAAAGCAGACGCTGAGACTCATAGCCAAACTTTGGGCAGAGTGCCGGGAATCTTATGAAAGAAGGGGGAGATAGAAAGACCTGGAGGTGACAGGAGCTCTACAAGGAGAGCAACAGAACCAAAAAATCTAGGCCCAGGGGTCTTTTCTGAGACTGATACTCCAACCAAGGACCATGCATGGAGATAACCTAAAACCCCCGCACAGATGTAGCCCATAGACTCAGTGTCCAAGTGGGCTCCCTGGTAATGGGAACAGAGACTGTCTCTGACATGAACTCAGTGGCTGGCTCTTTGATCACCTTCCCCCTTCCCTGGTAAGGAGCAGGCTTACCAGGCCACAGAGGAAGACAATGCTGCCAGTCCTGATGAGACCTGATAAGCTAGGGTCAGAGGGAAGGGGAGGAGGACCTCTCCTACCAATGGAGTGGGTAAGGGGCATGGGAGGAGAAGAGGGAGGGATGGTGTGATTGGGAGGGGATGAGGGAAAGGGCTACAGCTGGGATACCAAGTGAATAAATTGTAATTAATAAAAAAATAAATAAAAATTTAAAAAACGTAAAAGAAAAAGAAAAGAAAATGTCCTACAGGCTTGTCTGTTTACAGCCTGGTCTTCTGGTGGCATTTTCTCAGTTGAGGTTTCTTCCTCTCAGATGAATATAGCTTGTGTGTCAAGTTGACATAAAACTAGACAGCATGAAAATGTCAGCATAGAATGAATCAGAAAGTACCTTAGGTGCTCATTACTCAGCCTGGAAACATTTGCCAGTCTAGTTCTATTTGTCTGCCCCATCCTTTGGCCAGAAACACACACATGCACGCACACACACACACACACACACGAGCTAAAACATTAAAACCATCAACCTTCTCTAACAAAATAGTTAGAATTTCCAATATAATCTGATAGCATGTTCAAATTTCCTACTTGACTCAATGTCTTCTTTTGTTTGGGATCTAGTCAAGGTCCATAAAGGGTTTATGTCACCCTTTAAGGCTGTTGCTAGTCTTCCCATTACTGTCTCTTACTACTTATTGGCTCGGAAGATGCAATACTTGTCCAGTGGGATTTTTCATATTTTGGAGTTGATTGATTACACTGATATCATTGACTGTGTTCTGGAGGACATAATTTTTCAGAAACTCAAGACTTCTGTCCTGACCTGCCCTAACACTTATACACATCAGCTGCTGCTTTTAGTGTGTGTGTTCAATGAGAATTAAACAATGCTACACTATAATTTAACAGTGCCAGTTGCTGGTCATCATAGTTATATACATTATATATGATGTGATATACAGTTAAAAAAGTGTAGTGCAATGTTTTGCAAGATACCCCTCTCATTCAATTTTTAGACAATGTCTGTGGTATCAAAAAGCCAAGGGCACCTGAAATTGCTTAGTGTTTCCCCTGTCTCCCTTCTATCACCACTAGTCATAGGGAACGTTAATCAACACTACTGTGAAATGACAATTACTGACAGACAATTGAGACGCTGCTTATTACAGAGGTGTTTGTGTTTAACAGGAAAAAGTGCTTCAAGTGGTGATGGGGTGTGTGTGTGTGTGTGTGTGTGTGTGTGTGTGTGTGTGTATCAATCAACCAGGCAGGAGGATTCCTGTGATTTCTTGGTTCCTCCTTCTCCTCCTCTGTATCAGGTTTTTAGCAGTTATTGTTCTGGAGCTGCTGGCATGTGAGAAGTCATGTCTAAATTCTCATGCTGTTACAGAACAATAGTTTAGACCAGGACTTGATGGGAATATTTATACCAGGAAAATCGGCAAATGTTCCATGTAAACCCCATATATACCCTTGCTTCACAGACCCAGGTTCAAAACATGTAACACACCACTGTGTTTCTGCCTTAAATACAAAAATTAGAAGAAGAGTGTCTGAGGCATGTTCTTCCCTGTCTGCCCTTATAACCTTCTTCTGGACACCAAAATAAAATAAAACCAAGTGTTTTATTGATGTGAGAAAGACTGAGAAGAGACAGTCTTTCCTTTAAGAATCACTTCCTGAACCCCCCTAACCTATCAGAAAAACACTGACTTGAACACTTTCCTTTTGTTTTCCATTTCAACAAAGGGATCTTCCAGTATCTCCCACCTGGGAGCCTTATATGAGACCATCTTGTCTGCAGTGGTGTCAGCTCCTTTCTAGTAAGTGAAAGTCTCTCATCTCCTGTCCCCTGAATATGGTGACAACGTGGGAAAGACAGAGCTCCAC
The DNA here is from genome assembly GCF_907164565.1 of Psammomys obesus. Taxonomy (NCBI): domain Eukaryota; kingdom Metazoa; phylum Chordata; class Mammalia; order Rodentia; family Muridae; genus Psammomys; species Psammomys obesus. Next base: position 10,538,814 of record NW_026596057.1, on the reverse strand, counting down.
TCTGGGGAGAAGATGAATCACACTGGTCTGGATCCTATCTGCTTGCTTGCAGCCTGGGCTGTCTTAGCTGTGACATGTCAATCATGGCAGCTCTCTCTTGGCCATGCATTCCTGATGATGGGATTGTGGAGACCAAGTGCCTTTCATTCTTCTTCAACAATCGGGAACAATTTATGTTTAGGAAGTCTTTTTAAGGGCAATTCTTACTGCTACTTCACTTCAGCAATGGAATTCCTAAACTGGAAATATTCTCAAATATATCCAGCCCTGTGGACAAGTCCAAAGGAGGCCATATGAGAACAGCTTCCCAATAGGTGTTTCTGGAATATTGATTGCCATGAGGAATGGGACAGACAGACAGACGGTCAGACATGGTAATCATCCATTGTTAATAACAACCTCTAAGAGGAATCTAATGGCCTTGCCAGCCTAGTTATTCCAATGTTACCATTTTATCACTGAGTCTTTCTGACAAAAGCAAAGTAGTTCAACAAGGAGAGCTGTGTTTGTGGGAGGAGGTTTAGGGTACTAAGATGTTGTTGCTCTGGGTTTTCCCTGGAGGATGGGAAGGCATGGCAGACATTGGAGACAATCATAGAATTCATGTTGTTCTGGTCTATCCAGGGGTTGTCTGGCCTGGAAGGCTTGTGGGATCCTTTGTCAACTTCTTTTTTCTCAAAATTGAAGATACTGGCAGAAGGTTTTATTGAAAGAATGTTACAGGTATGTACTTACAAGCATCCTCCCTGGACCAAAGTGGTAACAGAAGGAGCTGTTTTCTGAGCATTTCAATTGAGTTATGGGTAGACTCACTGTTAAGTTGGTGTGAATTGCACTGATCTGTGGGAACTTAGCAAGAGCTGGTCCAACTGCCATTTGTCTTGTACCTTAACTCTCCTTGGCACTAAGAAACCATCCTTCAGACTCATCAAGAGGGATTTTGGAAGAGTCATAGGAGCTGCCTGGAGCCATGTTGCTGAGACACTCAATTTAAAGTGGGGATAAGAGGGCATCCAGACGACAGGTGCTGCAGGCTTCCATAGAGCCAAATGATCTATGTGAAGCTACACTGAAGACCACAACTGCTAGAAGGAACGAAATGGAGAGCAATGCCATATACCCCCTGGATTTAACACCAGTGGCAGAAAGACAGCTGTGTTTTATAGCAGCTTCAGTGAACTATTTATTTATTGTATGTGTGTGTGTGTGTGTGTGTGTGTGTGTGTGTGTGCATGAGCACACATTGTGCTGTCTTTTGAAGTGCTTGTCAAAAAAATGTTAGTTCTAGAAATGGGCTATAGAAATGACTTGTTTTTGCAAAACAGCTTGGGACCAAGGTCATTCAATAAAAGAGCTCTGGCTTTCCTTTTTTAATGGAAATTAGCAATTTATCTTAAGAAAGTTATTGAAAACCTCATACATTTATTTGCATAATGATAAAATGTGCCAGAATTTCTCCTCTTTGCTATTATCAATGAATAGAGACATACAGAACTGCAGTAAAAAGACATAAAAGACAACCAAGCATTCTTTGGATCTCCTTTATGAACTAGTCAGCCTCACTAAAGGAAATTGGCACTTCTGTAAAAAACACATTGCTATAAAAATCTCAAGTAATCAATAAATACTCATTTAATGCACACTAGGAAGTACGTCACTTCCTTTTTCCTGTGGGGCATCTGCTTATTACATTTTCTCAAACATGGATAACATGCACCCCTTCTCCTCTGAACACCTTCCTTTAGCTACTTTGTAACAGAACAGCATTTCCACAGGAATGGGAGCTGATCGCCTCATGGGAATGAGGGTTAAAGAAAGGGAGACATCTAGAAAAATGTGCTCATTTTTTCTGTCCTCAATTTTTAGAAATTCCACTGCCCAAGATAAAGGAAACTCCTCCCAACCAAGCCCAAGTTCATTTTAAAGATAAACCCCTTTAGTTCAGGTTAAAACCTCAAGGACTGTTTTCAATGTCATGTCAGGCTAAATGTAAACACTTTGCTTAGTATTTCCTAGAGTTCAGATGTGAGTAAATTGTTGGAGAGCGTCCCCACACACCTCCTGTCAGCTGTCATACGCTGGGAGGACTGAGGTCACCCTGTGTGCTTCCACTGGACCTCATTCCAAGGCCATGTCCCTCTCACCAACTTTATGCCACATCACTTCATTGTAGTACATGGCAAATGTCATGTGACTGCTTTTCTGGGCCCCACAAGCCTTTCTGGAATCATGCTAAACTTACTAGTAGTCTTAAGGACTTCTGACCCCTCAGTTGCAAAAACTCAGCTGATAAGGACAGATTGTAAGAAACCTTGAGGTTGTTCTTGGAGATTCCAGACGTAAAGGAAAACAGATAGGATTACAGTACAATCGCTCTCCATGCCGAAGTCTTCAGAGTAATTTCCCAAAGTTTATAGCGGGGAAAATACATCCTGGCACAGATGTGACTTTGGCTTCCAGAAATAGGAAACTGGAAATGCGTGTGAAGGCTGGAGAGGAGAAGCGGCTCCATTGCAAGACTACCAGCTCCTCAGTGAGATTAAAAAAAAGTGTACATTATTTGTACAAAGTAATGGGTTTGATTATGACGTGTTCATACATGTAAGCAATGTATTTTGATCACATTTATCCCTTTTATCCTCTCTTATCCCTTCACTCCCTCCAGTGGTCTCATCCTTTCTTCTCTCCTAAGTTTTCCTTTTTAAAAATCTAGATTCTCAAGACAAGAAAACTATTTAGCAGTGGTTTTTCTGAGGCTGGTTTGTTTCACTTAGCAGGATACTCTTCAACCCCGTCTACTTTTTTTTTTCTACAAAGGACATAGTTTTATTCTTTGTCTGAATAATATTTCATTGTAAATATACCATATTTTTCTTATTCATTCATCTGTGGATAGGCATCCAGGCTCATTCCATAATTTGGCTGTTGTGAATAGCGCTATAATAAACACAGATGTGCAAGTGTTTCTATTATATACTGACTTAGGTTCTTTTGGGTATATAATCAAAAATGATATGGTTCAAACTTGTAATGCTGTTTTTGTTTTTTGAATAATATCCATCTGATTTCCACAGTGATCTATAAATCTATATCTCTACCAACAATGTATAAGTGTCCTTTCCCCTCACTCTCCAGCATTTATTCATTGGTTTTTATAGTCATTCTGCTTGAGGTGAGATGGAGGCTTATTATAGATTTGATTTGCCTTTTCCTGATGCTTATTGGTGTTAGTTGTCTGTTCGGGTATTTATTTACCCGCTGTATTTTATTTTAGAACTATCTGATTAATTTGCCAATTTATTCATGCATTATTTATTCTTCTGGTGTTTAATTTTCTCTGTTGTTTATATATTCTGAATGATAATCCCTTGCTGCTGCTGAATAGTTGGTGAAGAATTTTCCCCCATTCTTTGTGCTGTCTCTTTTCTCTTGTTTCTTTTTTTGCACAGATACCTTTTAATTTTATGTAATACCATCTATCAATTCTTACTGTTATTTCCTAGGTTATTGGACTAGTCACTGTACGATAATCTAAAAAATGTAAAAAAAAAAAAAAGAGAGAGAGAGAAAATGTTCATCAAGGGGACCAAGTAGGAAAGAGAGAACTCTAGTCACCATTGTGTGCAGACTTAAAAGATTCAGCCTAGGGAGGATGGTTAATCTCATTCAGAATGGCAAACAGGATAGACACCAGAAGTTGTGGAAGAGAGGAAACAGGATGGGAGCCTAATATAGAGGGTCCTCTGAAAGGATTCACCCAACAGGAGATCAAAGCAGATGCTGAGACTCAGGGTCAAACTATGGGCAGAGTATAGGGAGTCTTATGGAGGAAGAGAGGGGTAGTAATAGAGTGACATGGAGGGGACAGGAGTCCTACAAGGAGACCAACAAAACTAAAAGATCTGAGCCCAGGGGGTCCTGCAGAGACTGATGCACCAATGGAGGACCACACATGCAGAGGACTTAGATCCCCTGCTCACATGTGGCTGATTGATAGCTCAGTGTCCATATGAATCTCTAACTGAGGGGCTGCCTCTATCATAAACTCAGTTGACTGCTCTTTGATTACTTGCCCTTGGAGATGCAGCCTTGCCAGGCCAAAGAGGAAGAGGATCCAGACAGTCCTGATGAGACTTAACAAGCTATGGGCAGATGGAAATAGTGGAGAACTCTCCCTTTCAGTGGACTAGGGGAAGGGGATGAGGGGAAGAGTGAGGGAGGGTGGGACTGGGGGGAGCTAAGGGAGGGGGCTTCAATCAGGATACATAATGAATAAATTGTGAAGAAAAAAATTAAGAATTAAAAAATATATATTTGGTATGTAATAAAAGTTCTGATGACATGAAAATTATTGACTAATAATAGATATGAACAATAGGAAAAGAAGATTCAGCTAGTAAATTGTTACATCTGATCAACACTTTCAGAAAAGGGGCAGCAAAAAACCAGTCACTAGTAGTCACTGGCTAGTCTTACATCTTGAAATGATTTTCCTGCTTTTCTCTAGTACTTTTAAGGTTTCATATTCAGGTTTCAGGTCTCATCTTTAGATCTTTGATCCATTTTTAAGTCATATTTTTCACAGGGTGGGAAATACGAATCTAGTTTCAATGTTCTTTATGTGGTGGTTCAGTTTTTTCATCGCCATTTGTGGTTTTGGCACCCTTGTCAAACATCAGCTGTTACATCAGCATGGTTTGGGGGCTAGGCTTTCTATTCAGTTTGCTGGTCCACACATTTGTTTTTGTTACCATGGATCTTTAGTTTGGAATCAGTGAGTGATACCTTCCTGCATTGCTCTCTTTGCTTAGGGCTGTTTTGGACATTTGGCATCCTTTGTGCTTAAATATGAACTCTATTATTGTTTTTTTCTATTTCTTGTGAAGAATGTCATCAGAGTTTTTGGTGGAGATTGCATGCTGGTTTTGATGTCACTGAGGTTAACGCAAGGGATTCATTCATATTCTTTTAAATGCTGGCCCATGTGTCTAGAAATATTACTTCTCATCCTAGGCTGTGTTTGTTTTTATTTTTGAGACTCTGGTACTGCACTCAATTTTAACATGAACACACATGAGACTCTTCAACATTCTCTTAAGCAACATTTGCATGGCCCAAAACCTTAGCATTGTGGCTTTTCTGGAAAAGATATTGGAAAAAGACAGATTTCAAACTCCAGTGTAATGATAGTAGGTACTACTAAGAAATAGCTAGCACCATAGTAAAACTCCAAAGAGTTGATCCTTGGATTCATGTCTCTCATGGGCACCCAAGACCCAAGACATTGGCAACATTAGATCACAGTTCTGGCTGGAGGCCCACAATGAGAATTTTACAGCCTTTAGAGAGGAGAAGACAGCATCTCCCAGTACCTAGATCACAAGGATAACTGGCTAATTTAGTCTTGAGTACTGCCACACAAAGAACTTTGAATGAAAAATGAGAAGTTTATGAAACTGGGGAGATAATAATATATAATAGAGCCCTAGATATAATGTTGCCCTTTTAAGGAGGACTAAGTGCTATCTTAGTCCTCCTTAAATGGGGTGAAGGGGAAGAATGTTACACTAAAATTTCTAAAGCCATGAGAAATTAATAAAGAAACCTAAATAATGTATTACCTTCATATGTGATTTTACAAATACTTGCTTGGATACATTTGGCTTGTTGTCTAGAAATGGGCTTAAACTGTTAGCCTTCTGACATCTGTCATGTTCTAGAGAGCAAACACTGGTGTACAGTAATTCTATCAACATAACCAGTGAATGGGGAGCCAATGATAGCAGCTGTGTATCAGTTTATGAACATTGCCATGGATTTTACCACCACTCAGCGGATTAAGACAGCACAACTTTGTTGCCATACAGTGTTGTTAGTGAGAAGCCAGGGTTGGTTGGACCACTCTTGTCAGATTTCCAAATGTCTAGAGTCAGTTTGGTAAACTGAGTTCTTAACTGGAGCCTTCTTAACGTGAAGACTCCACCTTTAAGCGCATTTCAGGTTGTTGGCAAAAGCCAATTATTTTCTCAGCTATATAGCTGCGGGTTCCCTTTTCTTTGCTGCCCACCATATCAGGACAGTCCTTCCTTCCTGGTGGTTTCTTTTTTGTTCATACCTGTAGTCTTCTATGTCTTTGGACCAGCAAATGTATGTTGAATCCTTCTCCCACTTAGCATCGTTCTGACTATCACATCCTGCCTCTTCTACCTCTATCTGGAAGAAAGTCTCCAGACTTTTAGAGTCCTTGTGGTTAGATCACACTACCAGATAGAAGAAGATAAACTCTATGTTTCAAGTCTGCAGGGCCATGTAATGTAACCTGTTTGCTGGCACCAGCTGTCAAGATCTGAACATCTTGAAGGGCCGTTATTCTGCCTACTATCAACAGGAAAATATTACATATATAGAAGTAAAACAATTATAATCTGAACCTGATACATGAACCTGTATTCATATGAACCTGTATTCATATGTTCACCTCAGATATCAGTGAACATCTGAATAATCACAAGACTAAAAGATAAACACTGTTGGTTAAAGCCAGTCTTTATTCTCCAGCTCATGCTGAGAAGTATCTATGGGACATATGTGACTAAGAATCAAGACACCTGTAATGTCACTGTTTGCGTACTAGTTGATTCAGGCAAGCAGTTTTCTCATGTGGACAAACAGCTCCCTTATCAGAATGGTAATTTGCTTACTTAAATGAATAACTTGTTTACAGACCAAGAGTTTGTGTTTCAAGACATGTCAGTACTCTTTGTCATGTCTACTAAACTTTATTATGATAGGAAGGTAATCCCAATTAGGTCCTCAGTTGAAAAGAGTCACCTTAATCTTATTGAGCCTAGGCACACCAAAACAGTATAAGCAGGTTTCTCTGAAACATTGCTGAGACTCTGACAAGATAGCGTCCTTTGCTGCAGTAAGCATGATACACTCAGCCTTGCCTTTTTTTTTTTTTTTTTTTTTTTGACAAGTGTATCTGATGGACTGTACAGGGCAGTTGACATTTATTTCCTCAGTTCTTGAGAAACATGTATGGGAGGAGGGGACAGGATATCATAGAGACCCTCCCACTCTCCGGCCATTGTCAATAGTCTTAGCCATGTCACTGAGTGGACGGACTGCCTTCAGGACCATGTCTGCCTAATCATTACAGTTCTCCCATCCCATAACAAATCTGCACAGTGCACTCAGAATCCATCTCATCAGCACAACACCACACACTCCAAACCAGGGTGACCTTCCTATTGTCCAAGGAGAATGGTGTATGAATAATTGTGTTATTTAGACACTGGGGTGCTGAGTAAGCCTGGCTTCTCTTGAAAAGCTGATTGAGTCTAAAAGACATTAAGGTGGATGTTTGGCCCTTGACTCTAAGTCAACATCCAATTGTTGGGACTAGAAGAGGGTTTATTCATTGGTAAGCAAGAGTTTGACAATTGGAGATTCATATTACCACAGCAAAATATGAGTAGGAGTCCAGGGACGAGGTGGGGGGTGTGTCTTAGAAATTGATTTGAGAACTTAAGGAAGTCCAAATTAAAGGGAAGATGATGACTGATGAAACCAATAGTTTGTCCTTGTCTCTGAATTTCCAGGGTTTCTGGTTTTTTTTTCAGTATTCTCTCTTTCCCTCTCTTCTTTTCTTGTCCTTATTCTACCTCTATTCTGTCTCTCTTTTTCTAATGCCCAGAATTCAGGAACAAAATACAGGAATCGGGAAAGCAAAGGAAATGATAAGGCTGTGTGGTTTTTAAAATTAAAGAAAAAAAATAGAGGGACAGAATGTTCAGCCCTAGGGAGCCTAGGAAAATGTGTGTACTTAGATAAGAGGAGTTATTCACAGATTGATGATTACTCCTTAGAAAAAGAGGAAACTTTCATTTCCCCCATGATCCACCACTGAAGAAATTCATCTCTCAGCATCGTACATTAGAGACTTTAGTCTCTGGTTTCAGGGATCATGACAATCTCCCTGCTGGTCTGGGACTGAGGCAGGGTGCTACCCTTTGTCCAGGGTCTGCTCTGAGTAGATGTTACTGCTGGCTAGCATCTAGGTGTTGATGTACTGATGGCCTCTCTGTTACTGCTGGCTCTGCAAGCATGTCTGTTATCCTTGATAATGAACAAATAGCTCAAAGCAGAGGGCAGAATACTAATACTACTAATAATAATAACCTGGTTCTCGGCTTCTACGTTGTTGGGTGACATTCCAAACCCTAGTACCAGGAAGCCTGACTGCATTGAATTGGTAGGGTCCTTTAAGAGATCATCACCGTATTGTGAGTTCATTAGAGTGGCCTCTAAGATGACATGATTGACATCTTCCTAAGAAGGATTCATTTGGATGGGGCACAAGCAGAACATGTCTGGTTATGGCAAGAAGATGGCTGTTTATAAGATGGGGAGAGAGGCCTCAGAAGAAATGAACCCCGCCTATACTTTGGTCTTCCAGCATCAGGACTGAGAGGAAAAACCCTTCTGTTTAATCCACCTAACCTATGGTATTTTTTATGGCAGCTCTAGGAAGGTAATCCAAGATGTGCCTCTACTTGTAGCTGTAGTCTGGAAGCACACTGTCAATTACTGATCTCTTTTGGGCCTTTCCTTCCACTGCCGTGACTTCCCCTCCTCCCAGCTCCCGCTATTTCACTTTTCTTCTTTTTTATTACTCATATTTCTACACTCAAATTTGAATATACACGTTCTGGCCTGGAGACACAAGAGACTGATTTAATTTTTATGAGTCAGAGTAAATGGAGAGGGGGGAAGAGAGAGAGATTGAGAGAGAGAGAGAGAGAGAGAGAGAGAGAGAGAGAAATAAAAATGAAAGAAAGGGAAAACATGGAGTTAAACTGAAAACCACATATAACTTTTTTTTTTGACTGTTACCATGGACCCTGACAGGTTGAGTGGAATGAAAGTGGGAGGGAAAATGACTATTTAGGATCGAGGAAGGGCATCAACTCTGAAGTGTTGATAGAACATTTTGCTGAAGGGAATCTTAAACCTGTGAGATCCAACTAGCTTGCATCTTTACTGTTGAAGGGGATTCTCGTCAGACGGTTGACTAAGTTTTCCTTGCTCTTGCTAAGTTTTGCCTAGGGGAGCACTGTCTGGAGTTTAGAGGTGCCAAGCCAGGCTATGCCAGCAGAGATGCTTAATACAAACACAGTAGGTTTATTCTGTCTGTGCCTTGCTTCTGCCTTTCATGGGCATACCTCTGTTACTCATACGTTCTGTCTCTAAGAAAGATGCAGAGAGGAACCTTCTATTTGCTTTAGTCCAGACAAAAGGAAGAGTCAATTTTTAAAAACCTTTTTATTACTAGAGAGCAGGAAAATGAAAAGAGGGAGTGCAGAGAGCCCCGCTTGAGTTGACTTTGTTGGAGACCAGCTATACTGCCTTCAAGGATTCTTCCTGGAAGAGTGGACAAGCTTGCCTCATTTCCAACCTGGTGGGCAGATGCAGGATGAGAGTGGGAGACCAGTCCTCACTTCTCCCGGGGCAGCTGGGTCACCTCTCTAAGCCACATTGATGATGCTGGGGGGGGGGGAGGGCAGGGAGAAAGAGAGAGATCTTCTCTCTACTTCCAGAGCCTCATTAGGCTCCCTGCTGGTGTAATTTTTCTCCTTAGCACTTAGTGTCACCTGGCATTTCACGTATGAGGCTGCTGCTGCTGTTCGTGTCTGTGCGCACCGGACAGCTCTCTCACTGGGAAGTAAGTCCTTGGAGGTTGAAGCTTTGCTTTGTTTATTGCTATGTTCCCATTATACATCTGAGACATAAAAGATCTATTTCCTGAAGGAATAAGTGGACTAAGAAATCTGATCTATATCTTCAAGTTACTTTGTTCAGACAACTTTATAGGCAGATAAACTGTTTCTCCATACCTATGACCCCCCCTTTTCTTCACCAATACTTATCTTTTGCTGTTTTTGTTTTTGAGATGGTCTTTAGTACCCTGTGCTGGCTTTGAAGCCACTATATAGCTGAGAATGGATGCCCTCCTGGACCCCTGATCCTCTTGCTATCTATCACCTCCTGAGAGCTGGGGTTGTAGGTATATGCCACTATGCCAGATTTTGTGTGGTGTTGGGATTGAACCTAGGCCTTTGTGAATGCTAGGCAAGTAGTCTGCCAACTGAGCTTATTATTTTGTTAATAATAGGCATTGTAATCCATATCACTATCTCATAGTGATTTCGGTCTGCATTTTTCTGATTAGTGATATTGAACACATTTTTATAAACCCAGTGGTTATTTTTATTTCTTATTTACAGAAATGTCTATTCATGTCCCTTGCTCACATTTAATTGAGTTGTTTATTGATTTATTTGATATTGAGTTGTGTGAATTTCTGTATTTTGGATATTAATTATGTACCTGATGTCTCCATTCTCAATATTTTCTCCAAACCCCTTGACTCTCACTCTGTTGTTTCTTTTACTTTGAAAAAGTATCAGTTTTCTGAATTCCAGTAGTTTGTTTCTGCTTTTGTTGTCTATGGTTGTTTTGATAAAAAGTCACTGTTAAGAGAAAAGCCTAGAAGCTTTCCCTCTTTTTTTTTTTTTTTTCCTGGAGATTTTATACTTTAGGTTTTAAGTCACTTTGAGTTTTTGTTGTTGTTGTGCATTGTGTAAAATAAGGTTCTAGTTTTATTTATAACTATAACCATATATATATATATACATATATATATATACATATGTACATATACATATACAATTGTTAAAAAGAATAAATATTCTTTCCTCACTGTGTGTCATAAAGGATACTGTTGAAAACTAGCTGGCCACTGTGTGTGAGTCTATGTCATCTCTCTCTGTTCTGTCTGTATGTGTCTGTTTTATGCTACTACCATACTGTCACGGTTCCCATGAAATATAATTTGAAATAAAGAATTGTAATAACTATGTTTATCTTCCTCAAGATTTTTTGAGGGTCAATATTTGGGTCTTTTGTGGTTCTATATATTTTTAGGATTAATTTTTATATTTCTTTGAAAATATCATTGGAATTTTTATTGCACTCACATTGAATCTGTGTATTATTTTTAATAGTATGAACATTTTAATCCAGTCTATAGACACAGGATATCTCTCTATTTATTTGTGCTGTCTTTCATTTCTTTCACCAATGTTTTATAATTTTTTAGTTTTTAGTATATAGATCTTTGTCTTCTGTGGTAAAATTTATTTCTAGGTATTTTTATATTTATGGTATATAAATTTTCCTGATTTATTTTCAGATAGATTTTTTAATATGTAGGTAAATTTTTTTTTTTGTTAGTGGACCTACATTCTTGCATATTATATGCTGTACCTCGAAACTGAGTTGCAATTTTCCAACCCTAGAGGGAACTTACCAGCTCACAGGAGTGACAGAAATCAGCACCAGTTTTGTGCTTTCTCTTTCTCTTCTCTTTTTCCTGTGTCAAGATGTCCACACTATTGAAGCCAGACAATGCTGTCTCTGGCCCAGTGCTCAGATGATGGTAGGTCCAAAGAGCTTAGAAATGCTTCATTTTGTTCCTTATTTACTATAAACTGGTTTTTGAGCCTGTGTTCCATATGTAGCGTTCTACAAGCAATCTTGTTTTTAAATGGTAAATAATTTTCCTTGCATAGAGTTTTTTAAAAATTATTTTTTATTAATTACATTTGATTCACATTGTATCCCAGCCATAGCCCTCTTCCTCAACCTTCCCAATCCCACTCTCCCTCCCTCTTCTCCTCCCATGCCCTTTCCCAAAGTCCACTGATAGGAGAGGTCCTCCTCCCCTTCCCTCTGACCTTAGCCTATCAGGTCTCATCAGGACTGGCTGCATTGTCTTCCTCTGTGTCCTGGTAAGGCTGCTCCATCCTCAGGGGGAAGTGATCAAAGAGCCAGCCACTGAGTTCATGTCAGAGACAATCCCTGTTCTCATTATGAGGGAACCCACTTGGATACTGAGCTGCATCTGTACAGGGTTTCTAGGGTATCTCCATGGATGGTCCTTGGTTAGAATATCAATCTCAGAAAAGACCCCTAAGCCCAGATTTTTTGGTTCTGTTGCTCTCCTTGTAGAGCTCCTGTTCCCTCCAGGTCTTTCTATCTCCCCCTTCTTTCATAAGATTCCCTGCACTCTGCCCAAAGTTTGACTATGAGTCTCAGCATCTGCTTTAATACCCTGCTGGATAGAGTCTTTCAGAGGCCCTCTGTGGTAGGCTCTTGTCTTGTTCCTTATTTTCACTTTCTTCTGATGTCGATCCCATTTGCCTTTCTGAATGAAGATTGAGCATCTTATCCCAGGGTCCTCCTCCTTGCTTAGCTTCTTTAGGTGTGCAGATTTTAGTATGATTGTCCTATATTATATGTATAATATCCACTTATAAGTGAGTATATACCATGTGTGTCTTTCTGCTTCTGGGATAGTTTACTCAGGATGATCTTTTCTAGTTCCTACCATTTGCCTGCAAATGTCATGATTTCCTTTTAATTGCTGAGTAGTATTCCATTGTGTAAATATACTACAATTTCTGTATCCATTCCTCAATTGAGGGACATCTGGGTTGTTTCCAGATTCGGGCTATTATGAATAAAGCTGCTACAAACATGGTTGTGCAAATGATCTTGTTGTGTACTTGAGCATCTTTTGGATATATGTCTAGGAGTGGTATAGTTGGATCTTGAGGTAGCACTAATTCTATTTGTCTAAGAAATCAACAGACTGACTTCCAAAGTGGTTGTACAAGTTTACATTCCTGCCAGCAATGGAGGAGGGTTCTCCTTTCTCTACAACCTCTCCAGCATGTGTTGTCACTTGAGTGTTTGATCTTTAGCCATTCTGATGGGTGTGAGTTGAAATCTCAAGACTGTTTTGATTCTTGCACAGAGTTTTAAGACTAGAATAACATGCTGGAGTAGGAGAGATGGTTCAGAGGTTAAGAGCACAGGCTACTTTTGCAGAGTACTCAAGTTCAGTATGTACTACTAATGGTATGCAGGTTTCAATTGCCTATAGCTCCACTTCCATGGCAGCTGGCCTCTGTGGGCATCTGCCCTCACTTGCATATACCTACCACTCCCATCTCCTAACTGAACACGCACACACACACACACACACACACACACACACACACACAGCATCAAAGTATCCAATAAGCTCTAAAGAAGCAATGTCTAATATTTATGATATAGTCAGAAACCTAGTGTAATAAAGAGCATGAATAATAGATTTAGACATGAAGTGAACTGTTAGTTCCGAGGAGTGTTGAGGAAGGAACTACAAGTGAAAACCAAAAAAATGAAGAGGAGAAATGTTATTTTCCCTTTCTCCCATCTTGGGAAATCTGTAGAGATATTATGGAGATGGAAAGGTGAGCCAAGCTAGGAAGGATGGGTGGGGTTTAGAAAGGTAGAGAAGAAGAGAAGAGACATTCCCAGTCATAAAGCAGCATTGAACATCGTGTGAGACTACAGTATTTACAGATAGCAAAGAGTGCAGCTCAGTAGGGGCAGAGGGCTACATTTTGAGAACATCCAGCTCTCAGTGAGAACAAGAGTTGGGCCTGAGCATGGAACACTTTTGTCATTAATAAGACATTTGTCATTAATTATTTGTTAACAGACAGTGTGAGGGTTCATGGGGACATGATACTTAGGTAACTTGGCAGCAGAGCTGTAATCAAAGCAAAAGGAGGTGAAAATTTAGGGTTGCATTCATTCACATAGGCTCAGGTGACCTTACTCAATTGGGGAAAAGGAAGGAGGAGGAGAGAGGCCACAGAAGAGCATAACTTGGCAACAGGCTGAATTCAGTGTCCGGGAAGAGCCAGGGAGAGTAAGAAGTTGTTAGGGTGAAGATGCTTGAGTAGCTTAGGTTTGAGTAAGCTGGTAAACAGTAATGCCACCAACACAGGCAGGGGCATCTCCATGTGCCACTGACTGAGGAGGGCAAGCAGCAAAACCTCAAACTAGGGATTTTGAATTTTAACTTAATTTAATGGTTGGGTCTCAGGTGGGGTGGTGGTTTGGATGAGAAATGTGGCCTATAGTCTTGGGCATTTGGTCCAACTTTGGTCCCAGTTGGTGGCACTTTTTCAAGAGGTTTCTGGAGAAAGTATGTTACTGGTGACAGGTTTTGATATTAAAATCCTAGTGGCTTCCTAGTTTGCTTTCTCTGCTTCAGGGTTCTCTTTGAAGATGTAAGCACTTAGATTCTTGCTCTTGCCACCCTGCCTGTTGCTTGCTGATATTTCTGTACCACGATGGACTTTTATCCCTCTCAAACTCAAAGCCACAATGAGCTCTTTCTCCCTTAAATTGCCTTGGTTATAGTGTTTAATCATGGCAACAGAAAAGTAACTATCACAGTGAAAAGGTCTCCTGGGTAGTAGGAAATGAAAAGAGATCACCCTTGAAAATGGAGTTGGTTACACCCTCCTGGAATAGGAGTAGTCTTAAGCAGAGGCAAATTTTCTGTTTGTGAGAAGCCGCTGAACTTCCAGGAGGTAGGCTTTACAAATGATTTAGTTCACCAGATCCATTCTAGAGCCAGGTAGATCAGGCTCAAAACAGGGGCCAAACAAAACTTTAGGCCCCTTTGAAAATGGTCACTCCATTAAGTCATTTCACCTACAACCAATGAGGCATCCAGCAGACAGAAGCCACCTAGTAGCCGGCGTCTGGCTTCCAGAATAAGGAATACGTAATAACAGAAATTCTCCAACGAGCTCAGGGCAGGAAGAAATAGCAGAGTCAACTGGGATGTGGCTTCTAAAGAACATGTCCAGATTTTAATCCATGTCTCCCTGTGGTGAGGATCTTTCCCACAGGGAGCCAATGGTACTAAACTGAGATGAGACATCTGCCTGCTGGGCAGGGGCAGGAAGAGATTGTCAATCACAGAAGCTTGAAGTTTCATCAGTGAGTAGAAGAGAGGGCAGAAGAATGTCAAAGAAACTGGGGAAGGAACTGTTAGAGAATAGACCAGCCTCTATGTTGTAAGTTGCAATTAATATTTACTATTGATATATCTTTTATTAAGCTGTGGTTAATTCTAATCAGCTGTATAACCAAATCACCACACAGAGACTATGATTTATTTAGTTAACCTAGAACACAATGCTGGGCAATATTTACTCCATCCTAAACCTCCAAGCCCATGTAGTTTCTATCATTCAGATTTCCCACATTATACTTACTTTTAGTGATATATTAAGTCCAGTCCCTCTCTCCACATCATTCCAAGACCTCTCCTCCTGCCTCTCTCTCCCAGCCTCAGCCTCTTCTGCCTCCCACTCTTTCCTGTCCTCTGGCTCCTCCCCTCTTCCACCTACTCCTTCCTTTCCATTGCTCAACATTGTGGCTGGTTTTATTTTGTCATGTTTACACAAAGTTGAGACAGGTGATGCTTAGAAAAAGTATCACAATGCAATGTCTGGATTGAAGCCAGAGAGTAGGGGAGAGAAATCAGCATTTGAATGAACAAGGGTAAGGTGTATACATTTCAAAAGAACATTATACCAACATCTCTATGAAAGAAGACCAGGTCTATGGAGGTGGGGTTTCACAAAGGAGGGCATAGACAGGTGATGGTGCCCAGGGCAGAACAGAATGAAGCTCTGCCATGATGTGAAAGGCCTTTGCACTGGGCTATTTATGTAGCTCTGTGTCTGGAAACTTGCCTAGTATGTACAAAGCTCTGGATTTGATCTACGTTAGCACTGCCATAATCAAAACCAAACCAAACCAAGGAACAAACCAACCAGCCAAAGAAGCAAGCAAGCAAACAAAGGTATTTGATTTGGCTTCTCAGTCATAGTTGTTCACCTACCTGAAATCTCATTTGGGGAGTGATGAGATTCAGTAGAACTAATTTAAGAATTGTTTATACAGGAGCCAGTCTTTTTTTTTTTTCAGGGTGAGGTGAGGGGCAAGGCTGGAGGTGGAATTCAAAAGTCTTTTACATGCTGGACAAGAGATATACCATTAAGCTACATCTCAAGCAAGAGGGTTAAAGCATTTCCTGATTAGTTTTATGACCATGTGAAGCTCTGTCCTCAATATACAAGGGAAAAATCAATAGGGAAAAAAAAAATCAACATTTTCCATTCATTGATTTTGTTGCCCTTCAGAGCTACAGTCACTCATTCAGTTGCTTTTTATACTTTTGGGACTGCTCATGTGGAATCCTGTCAGTATTTGGATCACCTCTGGAACATCAATGGCCACAGCTTCTCCCCAGAGGAAGCTGATAGTGCTCCCCCGGGCAAATGAGCATGTGTTCTCAGGCTGCCACTGAGAAGTGGATGCTCCCTATGGACTGGCTCTAACTGCTTCTGATTGTTGCCCTTCCATCCTGCATCATTACTTTCTGCCAACTGCATGTACCTGTTTTCTCCCAAGCGTGGAGTCACCCTGGCCATTGCATGTTCCTAACCCTGCTTTTTGCTGGGTCCTCATGGCATGACTTGGCTGTCCCTTCTTTTGTGTGTAACTCTCAGTGGTGGTGTTAATTTTTTTCTCTCCTTCTTAAGCTCAAGGTCTATTATTTCTGCCTTCCCGAACTCCTATTTTCTTCAGCGAGTCAAAGTTTTGCTCTCACCTTCCTTGTCTTTATCTCTATAGATGTTTCCTCCATACTCAGACACAAGAAGAATGGAATAGTGACTGAAAAATACCTCAGGCTCTTTACTTCCTGTATCTGTACTCCTTGAGACATACCCTCCTATTAAGAGGTAGACAATCTCTTGAATCTGGAACATCTTTGTCTATGTGACTTGCTTAATTTGAGAATGTGAGACAGAAATGACAGTGTGTCTGACTCGAGTCAGCCCTGGTATCTCTAAATGACCTCTGCTCTTCTCAAAATTAGGTGAGATTTACCCTCCCTGGGACAGTGGGATGGGAGCTAAACCTTACTACTGTTAAGTACTGCCAACGATAAGCTTTTGTGCCCCCCCCCTTAACATTCATTTATTCCTGTCCACATGCTAAGCCTTTGGGGACATGATGATCTTACTCCATGACAGTTGTTAGATTATTCCCTTTTGCTTGGTTATCTTAATCAGTATTCTTAATATCTGGCTGGACTGCCCTCATGGCAACCTGGCTGCTTTGGACACTCAATGGATGTCTTCAGGAAGCTGCAAGACAAGCATGTTGCTTGCTTCTGAGTGTAACTCCAGCACCAGAAAACACTATTCCAGTTACGATGACTTCAAACAACTTACATGTACCTTTGTCATAACAAGCCTTGGTGAATTCTGGTGTCCATTTTCACCCAGGTGGGACGAGGGCACTTATTCTGGTAGATCCAAGGGAGAATTGTGATTGATGTAAACATGGACCTTCATGTCTATGAAAGACAATGCATGCAAACACTCTTGCATGCCTCTTTCTGGCTATATGAGGAGACTATTTGCTCATGTGATACGTTAGCTCAGAGATACCCCCTGTGCTACTTCCTGGTGTTGTAATATTGGGTCCAGCAGTAGGGGAGAGCTTCCCTCTCGTGATCTTTTCTTGCCTATATTTGGTTTTTGTTATTAGTGGAGTGGGCTGAGACAGTCACATGAAGAGAAGACCATGGAAGAATGGTAGAGCATAGCAGCCACTGCCTTAGTGGCAGCAACAGTAGCATTTGTGGGTAGGTGTAAAAGGAAGAACATTAATAGTGAAGACATGGTGGCTGAAGAGTCCCAGAGAGTGGCAGGAGAAGAAGCAAAGGTGACAGAGTGTCAAGGTTGGAGAAAGAAGGCTGTGAAGAGCCTGAGATGAGATACTCCACCCCTACCCCATCACTGGAAAAGTTCTGGGAAACTGTTAAGCCCGCGGAATGAAGGTTCCAGAGCCGAGACCAGTGTTGAAGCCTAGAGTTCCAAATGTGTGCATCATTCAGCATCTATCACAGAAGTCTGCTGCTCCAGGCCTCAGAACTCTGTCTGGCTCTAGTTTATGTGTATTAATTGGGGTTGTAGCTGTAAGTCACTGCAGAAGCAGGCAGCAGCAGACAGTGCCTGCTCGTTTTGAAGTTTGTAGCTGTAAGTTTTTAGTTCCACTAATACCGTCTCCAGGCTCCAGCACTCGAGGACCAGGACTACCTTTCCTCCAGTTGTAGAGGAGATGCTTCTCATCTGCTTATTAATTCCACCCAAGTAGAGCAAAAGGACCCCAGTCAGCTAATTATAACAAGAGAATCTCCTTTGCCATGACAACAGGCACAGGCTAGCTTGCTGGAAGATGGCAGCCAAAAGAGAAGGGAGCTGATGTGTAGTAGCGGAGACCACAGGAGGCCACCCAAGGTCCCGACTCAGCATCTGGCCACAGATGTATGAACAAATCTAGATGACCTCAGCCAAGCCTGGTCTAGGAAGTAGAACTGCCCAGTCTGCATGGAAACTCAGGGTAAAAATGAAAAGTAGTTGCTATGGCTTATTTCATTTGTTAACTGATTAGGTCATGGCACCTAGGTACTGGCTAAACATACCTTAATGTTTTTATGAAGGTATTTTTCAGATATAATCAACATTTAAATTGGTAGACTGAGTAGAAAAAATTATCCTTCATAATGTGGGTAAGCCTCATCCAGTCAGTTAAAGACCCCAAGGAAAAGATCCCCTCACCATCTCTAGGAACTCCAGCTATGAGTCTACTCTGATACTTTTGGAGCTTCCTTTTGTACAATATCGCCAACAAATTCCTTAAAACAGCCCCCTCTCCCTTGCTCTGTGCTACCCCACCTCCATTGGTTTTACTTCTCCAGAGAGCTTGCTTAATACAGTAGTGTTTTAAGCTAATGAACTGTGGGTGATTTGTCATGCAGCAGTAGCTAGCTGATAGACATTTTCCCTCCCTGGAGCTAATCTGTCCTCAGCCATGCCCCTGCCCATTTCTGCAGGGACCTAGATGCCTCACTTCTTGATTTGCTGAAAGCCTTTTCTCCATGGGGCTGCTTCCTCAGCTCATGCCTTTGGAGGAGAGACTTCCACTCCTTCACAACTTGTATGTTCCTGGATTCCTGCTCTTTATTGTTGAATTTAATGAGGTAACGGGGGCTGCTTCCGTCAGGTCCTTAACCTGACTTGGAGCAGTCTGAGTGCTTACCTGCAGATACCCTCAAAAAAGGCTTTGGGGATGGACCAGTTTGCTTTCTCACAGAATCCACAAGGCGTCTTAGAGTGAGAGCTGAGGGCCAGCCTCTGACCTCTGCTCTCTACTCTTTCCTTTCTTCTCTCTCTTTCTCCAGACACACCCCATTCTTCTCCCACCACTTGGTTCCTTCCATTTGTGGAAATGCAGGCTTCTTCAATTTCCCATCACATGCTTCCTCCTGCAAATGAATTTACTTTAGGGATATGACTCATAAACTCAATCAAAAGCCCTGACTGCAAATCCCATCACATAATTTTAATGGTCTAATTAGACACTTCACTTGGCTGTCTGGCTGTCACCTCAGCCAGTTCTCTCTTGTTTCCTCCACTGTCCCAGCCTGTATTCTCTGGTTTCTCTTCTAGATTCCATACATACATTTAAAAGAATCTCATGGTATTTTATCTCTTCCACCATTTGCACAGCCATCTTGGTCATTTGGGGAGTTACAATTCTTGCCCAAGGACCACAGCAGTCAACCCTTCCTTTGTACCAAGTCTCTTCATTGCTTGCTTCCACTGACCCCTGGCTAGGGTCTCCTAGGACATTTTTTTCCTCCTACTAACACCCTAAACTTTCCATGTCTACTGTACTCCCTTCTCCATCTCCTTGTCCAGGGCCTTGCTTTGGAGAGCTATTTATATGGGGAAACCCTCCACTAGGGAGGCACAGGAAAATTAAATCTGGTTTACCTCATACCATTTTATGTGTCAAGTTCATTAGGTTAGCTCTGGAAACCGGACCCCACTGTACAGCCTCAGTTGTGAGTCTCTGGTCTTAGATCCCCTTTTTGACCTTCCCGTCTGATAAGGGGTCTCCTATCCCACCCTCCATTCTCCCCTTACATGGGTCTTTCTTTGTCTAGGATCTTGCCTAACTTCTGAATTTCTGTCCTGATATTTGAACAATATTGCAGCCTATAACATTTGAATTAGATTTCACCCAGACACCAGTGAGCACCCAATGGAATTGCAATGCTTACATCAAGTTCTCCTTCAGATCTTAGGATACACAGGTTTTTACCATTGCCCTATGTTCTGAAAACCCATTTCTACAGAATGAGCATATTTTATGGATCGTCACACAGTCCCTTGGCATCAGATGCTTCTCTTCTGCCCCATATTGACCGAGAAGGAAACTTGTCTGTTTTCTTTGATTCATCATCTTGGAGTATGGAGCTGATTTTGATATCAGTGCAGGCCACGGATGGATGTGAAGGCAGTTATTTCCATTGTAACAATATCACAACTTCAAAATCAACAGCTGATGTTTCTGTTCCTCGATGCCCTTGGCTGTCTGCCTAGAGGCTTTTTTGAGAGCTTCTTTGGTTGTATGGCAGTCCTTACCCCTCTGTTTGGACTGGCACCTGGTCTCTGACTTCTTCTTGTTCTGTTTATACAGAGGAATACGGAAGATGGCAGAGAAGAATGCCCACAACACCCATGGTTTATCTACCTCCACCAGAAACTTGGCAGGAATGCTTCTGCTTAGTGACTACACCCTTTGCAGAAAACTGAAAGGACCAATACCCCCTCTTCCTGCTTAACAGTTCTTTCCTATGTTTGGGGTAACTACTCCTTCTGGTCTCTTTCTTATTGTTTTGTTTCTGACCATTTATGCCCCACCACCTCAGTGGCACTGAGCATTGTCTCCTCCCAGTATTCCTTGTGGCCATCAATTGGGCTAGTTTTCCAGAAGTTTGAAGTGTCTGTATTCACCTGGGAACTTGGCCTTATGAGCCTATCGTGCTCTCAGGGCCAGTACTCTCCTGAGGCCAGCTTGCTAGGAGAGAGGAGCCCTAGACACAGTGCAGCTAGGTCCACTGACTATAGGCTATGGCTGTGGGGTTCCTGTCTCTGATGCCTGATGTACTGATGTTCTTGGCAAAGGCCTGGGAGTCTAATGGACTGTCTTCCAGGAGGTGAATTTCCCCCAAAGACACTGAACAGGGCTCCTTGTGGGTCCTGGAACCTTGCTGGACTGGCTTCTTTTAGAACATACCTGCGAAATAAGCTGACAAGTTTGTCTTAGATTGTAAAACAGTCCCAAAACTTGGGTAAATTGTTTTTATTTTTCAAGCAATGATTTAACCATTCATTGAAGATACAGCCATGTGACAGAGCATGAGCCAATGGTGTCTGTGGTATTCCAGAGTCTTCGGCTTTTAAAATGACCATTTCTGAGCAGAGGAAGTGCAGGAACCTTGTGGAGGGCTTGCAGAGCAAAGACTCAAACAAACTGGACATGGTTCAAGAGCTTCAGGTGTAGCCTGTGAGCTCCGGGCAAATTGCTGCAGTGACTGGGTGCCAGGGGGAAGCTCCCATTGCCTCTTTCCCTTAGCCCACTAGCTGGAAGGCCATGTGCTTAGGTGACACACTGTCTTCCTTTGCTCTCCATGCCATGATGAGAGCAGAGCTCTGCCTTCTCCTAATTGCTCAGATATGCCTCTGTTGTTTGTGATTTGTTTTTACCTTTAGAGACCTTGATGCTTCTCATAGATCTAAGACAGGATCATCAATGGGGTAGGGATTGAGGCATATGCAGGGATTTTTCTCTTCCTCTTCAAAGGCAGCTCTTTAGATAACTGGAGGCTGAGAAGTAACCTATGAAATCAGGGCCCTTGTCTTTTAGGTGAGATGATGTGAGCACAGTGGCAACCTTCCTGTTTGGGTTGTTCATGCCATAAAACACAGCCCCAGCACTTGGACTCAGGCCCCTGAGTGAGAAATAAGTTCTGTTCTCAAGCAGCTCACATGGAAATAGAAGGCCCGGGTCTGCAAGGGAGTCATTATCATATAATATGGTAAGGGCTTGGGTTGGAGTTTCTAAGCAGATTTTGTAGGAGCAATGAGCTTCAGTTTAATTTTTAAGGATGAAATGAATTCTGCTAGCAGAGCGGGTAGTTCTGCCAGCAGAAATCACTCACATCCAAATTTGTGGAAGCATATTGACTACAGTATCCTCTCATGAGAAATGGAGAAAGGAAGGCTGGAAAATGCTACATAGAGGACTTACATTTAGTGTGGGCAGAGAGACGAAACAAGTGAGATTAGTGTTTTAGAAGGATGACCAGGGAAAGGGTGGTAAGAATGGGCTGGTGGGAGCAGAGTTAAGATGGGTTAGAGACAGGGTGGATGTTATACTAGGAACAGACAGGAACAATGCCCATGAAATGTGCCCTCATGGTTTGTGAAATACTCTTTTGTTTAAGAGGTAAAGGGAATGAGGAGGGAGGGAGGGAATGAGAGAGAGAGGGAAACACACACACACACAGAGAAGGGGAGATTGAGAAAGAGAGAGAGAGAGATTGAGCAGCTTGGTCAACCTGAATAAAGGCAGAGGACAGCAGGAACACGCTGCATTGCCAGGACACTGGAAATATGGAAGAGGGCTCCACAGAGCCGAGTGTACACTGAAAGAGTAATGCAGCTGGAGGTAAGGCTGCAGGGAGCAGTAGAGGGCTGGTCTCAGAGTTTCGCACGCTCAAGAAGAAATGTCATCTTCATTCATCAGGGTTTCAAGTGCCACTAAAGGGTTTTAAATAGAAGAAAAAGGAAAAAAAAAAACGTGAATGGATTTGTGCTTCTGAATCGTGAGAGTTTCCTGGGGATTGTAGATGAGACTGACTAGCTTGAAGAGGAGGAAGGTCAAAGACAGCCCCGTGGAGCACCTCATCTCAGTATAGCATGGAAGACTAGGAGAGGGAAATTGTGAGAAAATGGTTGAAATTCTGAAGTGAGTGGATCTGAGGAGGGCAGGGATAGGCAGCCCAGACTTTATGAGTTGCTAGAACTTGAAGCATAGAGGCTACGAATGTGATCCACATATTGGGAACTAGGGAGATCTGGATTTTAACTTGGTGATTTGGCTGCTTTCTCTATGAAAGAAAGTATGTGAACTCTGAGAACTGGCTGTTCTGGTGGGTGGCCAGGACTGGTAGATGATGGAGGGACTCACCCAGAGAGGTTCCTTGAGAGGCTCTGGTTGAGGAAGAACTCTGAGTTTTTCACACAGAACTTGTATGGTTCTCTTGCAAGAGAGTCTACTTAAGCTCCCAAAGCTCCACAGAAAGTTTGCTACATTGACTTCTGATCTTGGAGGATTTTTGGCATATAGCAAAGGGCTAGTGGTGAGATGAAGTAGATCCTAGCCTCTCTTAAACAGGAGGGCATATGAGGTGTGATGAACAGGAAAGGCTTTTCCATAAGAAAGGCTGGGCCCCTTTGCTCTAGAATGATGCTTCCCCAGTTTTGTACACTCTGGCCTCATGTTCTATTGTCTTTGGAACCTGACTCCTAGTTTGTTGTGGGTCACTTCAGTTTCCCTGGAGTCACTGCAAGTCAGTCGTGATGTCATGGGCTCTGTTTATTCTAATGGCTTCTTAAAATTCTGGTCCCACCCCAGCTCTACAATTATTAATCAGTAGGTCCAGGATGTGAGCTGGGACCATGGACAACTGAGGAATCTTGTCTGCTGGCTTTTAAAAGAGGATGTGGGCTGCTCTGGAATCCATAACAGTCCTGCCTGGTACCTTCCTCCCCTTAATTCAGTGGCACTTCAAAGTAGCAAATACCAAGAACCCACTGTGAGTCTTGGGTCATCATTAATAATTTGCACCATTTTCTCTCTGTGTCCTTTAAGAAATTAGGCCCAAAAGCTGTATATAAAGGAGCACAACTATTAGAAATAGCTACTGGTAGGCTGTAGGCTATCCCTCAGACTATCATAGAGTTTGGCACTCTGGGATCTGAACATGATTCTTAGATGAAAAAAAAAAAAAAGTCCCTCTTCCATTTCACAAACCTTTCCCTTTTCTCCTAAAGTACATAAAGCTAAAAAGAAAATCTCATGGCTCAGTGTCAGTGATGGAAGTGAGAAACTATGAGTAAAGTGCCAAATTGGTTCATCACATGAGCAGATTGTCCCATTCTAAAATAAGGTCTTTGCGGGCAGAAAGGTCAAAGTTCATCTCCCACGTTGATCAGTTACCAACTGTGGAATATAAGAGAGTTACACATTCTTGCTGAAATAATATCTTTAGTGGTGGCTGCTGTTACAAGGCTTACAATAATCTGCTACGTTTAATTCTTGTAACAGGTAGATGCTGTATTATTGGTGACATCAACCTTCACTGGGTATTGATAAGGGTTAAAGGAAGTGTTGCTGAGAACACCAGCACCACACCTGCAAGCCTGCAATAATGTGTATCCAGGAGGAAAAGCAGAACAACTTTGGTGGAGAACAGAGGATGAGCAGAAAGGTGTTGGAGCTTGAGCTTAGGCAGTAAGATTAGATAGTAATCTTAGATAGTAATTAGATAGTAATGGGCCAGGAGGAGAAAGGGCAGGCTCAGGCCTGGGGGGAGGCACTGAAGGTAACTTTGCTTATTTCCTACATTGTATCCAGCTCTGTGTCCTCCAGCATGGTGACCTGGTGGTAGCAGAAATAGGCTGTGGTCAGCTTGGCCTCTTCATCATGAAGCATTGGCTAAGAAGAGGACACTGGGGCCGGAAGGCCCAGGTATGTATCCCATCTCTGCATCTTACTCTCTGGGTAAATATGGGAGCATTTCTTAACCTCTTTGAGTCTCAGATTCCTCTTCAGTGAAATGGGGATACCAATTCCTTAGACCCATAGACGAATTGTGTGGGTGACAGGACATCAGACATGCCAAGCTGTTTCACAAGGCTAGCTATACGTTTGTTAAAAACCCTGAACTCAAGGGAATATGATAGTATTTATTCAAACTGGATTTGGCCAAGCCTGTATTGTAACTCACCTTTGTGTTAGGTTGTATGTGAGGTATAGATTAATGGCATTTATACTTTCTTCAAGAACTCTGTTCTCTTGGGTTGATTTGTATACAAAAGAAACAAGAATGTCATTTAGCATTTGAGGTAGTTTTCATAATTGTTCAAGGGCTTCCAACCCCACAAATCCATTTGTTTGCACTTCTTGGGTTCACCTATACCTACAAATGGAGAAATCTTGTTGTTAGCTACTAGTCAAATAATTTGATTAACACTATCTCTTCAGGGAGCTTCTTAGCCTCCCCCCCCCATTTTTCACTCTTGGAAAGTTTCACATGTCATATAGTGAATTTTAAACATGTTCATCCTCGACTCTCCTCTCTCACCAACTCCTCTCCCATGGAAACCTTCTTCCTTCCATCAAGTCCCCTTCCTACTTTTGTATTTTCTTTTGGGTGTGGACCACTGGGTTTAATTCAATTGATTCTGTGGACATGGGTGTGCTTTATTTATTGGAGCATGGGCAACTTACCTGTTACAACACTGCTGAAGAATGCTACCTCTTCCTGAGTGATCATTAACTGCCAACAGTCCTTCAGGGAGGGCTGGGCCCTCAGGACTCATCCTCCATCTGTATGAAATGTTGACAGGCCTAGTCTTGTGAGATAACCAGAGCTGCATTGGCTATGCCAGGTCCAGAAAATATCCTCATGCTATAAATCTCCCATCCTCTGGTTCTCACATTCTTTCCACCCTCTCTTCCAAGATGGTCTCTGAGCCTTGGAGAGAGTGATATATGTGTCCCACTAAATGATGAATATTCTACCATCACTTAGGCTAGTTATGGGTTTCTGTACTAGCCACTTCCTGCTGCAATAGAAAGCTTCTCTGATAAAGACAACACAGCATGAATCTCAGGTACCAAATGGACCAGGCTCTGAATGGAGATTTTCTTCTGCTATTTTATTGCTTTGACATTGATTTTTGCCTAGTAGCTATATAAAATCATTCATTTCTGTTCTGAAACACCTTTATGGAAGAGCCCCTATCTCCCTTCACAACTTACTTTCTTACTTGGACAACACAACAAGACTATTCTGTGCCTGAGATATGTTAAAAATTTCTCTACTATACTTTATTGTTTACCTGACTTCTTCATTTTCCATGAATTAAAATAAACAAAGAAATAACATCCTTGAACCTTTGTACATCTTCAATCTTGCCTCTGATCCCCTGGTTTCCAGCAAGTTTATTTCCCATCACATTCATTATCTCATCACCTCATTAATTAATTTGAGTACCCACTGAGCACTTATAATGTGCCAGGCATTTTGTCAGATGATGGCATTTGAGACATGAAACAGATAGTTCTTATACTCTCATGAAGAAATAGTTGCAGAAACAGAAAGAGAAAAAGACAGCAGGTCCTGTAATAGAGGTAGGGGAACAAATGAATAGGTCCAAGTCTTAAGGAAGGGTTCCTAGAAGAGCTGATGAATGAGCTATGTTTAGGGCATATGAAGTTGTTTGAGGAAGTTGACAGCACCAGAAGCAATTACAAATAGGAATTCATTGACTCACAAGAGTTCTCCATAGAAGAAGCTAAGTGTGTATTAGGAAGAAGAAGGGACAAGGGTGGAGAGAGAGGCCAAGACCAGCTCACAAAGCATGAGACCTCGTAAACTGTTTTCTGAAAGCCATCGTGAGACATTAAGAGATTTGAAGCAGGACATGAGAGTGCACTACCATTTCTTGAGAGTTTAAAAGCAGCTCTAGATAGGAAAATGCCTTCCTATGAGCTGTATCAGGACTTTTCATTTTGGTGACAATTACCAGTGTTGGCTCTCTCAAGGGGATCCTGAGAGTCTCATATTAATGTATCCTGCCCCAGCTACTCTGACAGCTCTACAGATAAACTGACAACATTTGAAGTTGATACATTGTTGACCTGACCCAGCATCCTGCCATAAGCAATTAAGATGGGCAGGCTCTCTGTTCTGGTACACAAGATGATTCTTCTTCAACAACCCCTTTTCCCTTCCTTCATCTCCTTTGTTATCAATGTCATCATGAAAACCCGTGATGACTGAACACTGATAGAATATAAGGTAAACACTGTACTAAGCACTGCTTTATATAATTTTCTCCTTTACTTTTGATAGAATCTCAATAGGTAAATAATAGTTGCCAGTGAGAAATACAAATGTGGATGCAATAGCCATGTGCTTGCTTCCTCACCCATACACCATGGCTTACACATTTTCATGGGTAACCAACAGAGATCCAGCATTAGCAACATTTACATTCAGTTCTCACCACTAGGAATACAGAAGGAAATAGGAAGAGGTCAATCAAACAAAAATTAAAAAAAAAGATATTTCAAATTCCGAATGTTCTTTTAAGGGGAATCCATGGAAGAAACAAACAGTGCTATTTATTGAAAATCAACTGTTAGATGCAGGTTCGTGACCTGTGTTACTTTAATTGTTCACAGCCTGGCATGTTCCCATTTTCGGATGCCAGTACCGAGACCCTGAAAGATTTAGGTCATGAAGACAGCATTCAAACACTGTTCTATCTCAAACCCATCAAAGCTGAGGGGTCTGAGTGGGTGAGCAGTGCAGGAGAGAATTGGTAGCCCCTCCTGGCAGCATCTTTCCTTTTCCTTGGTGCCAACTCCAGAGGGGTTCTGGAAGGTTTAGCCTTAGTTTTAAAGTAGAGAAATTTACTTGTGCACTATCCAGCTGCTTTCAAGGGTGTGTGTGTGTGTGTGGTGTATGTGTGCAGAGAAAGAAAGGGGGGAGGGGAGCGGAAAGGAGTGGAGTGGAGAGGAGGCAAGTAGAGGAGAGGGGAGGAGAGGAGAGGAAAGGAAAGAAAGGAAACTGTGTTTTGCAGGTGAGTAGGCATAGCAATCTGGTAAACTTTGGTCCATGTGAGATGGTTATATTAGAGCCACCCCTGCCCTCTGCTCTCTCCATTTTCCTCTCTAAGGACTGGGGTTCTCATTTTTCTTTTACCTGTTGGTCATAGTCAAGCACTTTTTATCTAATATTTTCTTCACCCATCATCTCAGCACACTCTTAGGCACTGCCAAACTTACTAGTATTTAATTACTCACGGTTGAAATGATTCTACTGCTATTTATAGACAAGACAAAAATTGGTAGTGGCAGAGCTGAATGAAGGGCAACAGTGTTTCCAAATCTCGATGTACAGCAGTGAAAAACAGAAGCCACAAGTAAAGGGGAAAAAGAAAACTCAGAGTTGCCACATTTCTGTATTTTTCTGGATAGTCTTCCATCCTTGCATCAGGAAAATGACTTCCTTATTCCCTCCCTAGGACTTGCTGCACTGTCTTTAAACATTGATCCTAGGAATATACAGACCAGCTCCCCGCATCTTAACTTGGATGATGCCATTGGAAGTCACTGAATCTTTTTAGTGGGCTTTGTTACATAGTTGTGCTCAGCTCCCATCCGCTGGCTGAGATGTGAAATTAAGATCTAACTAAGCAGGAGTTCTATGCCAAGATTTCCCCAGATGCTGTTTTCTAGGGCAAATGGACCCTTGGAATGTTCCAACAGTGTTACCAGGTGCCTTTGGACTCTAGGGTTTGGGCTAAAGTGGGGGACACAGATAAATAACATATACCTACCTGCCTCCAGAAACTTACAGATAGGCACACATACCGATCAGATCATTTCCATTGACTGTGGCGAAAACCTTAGCATGGTAGAATCAGACGGCTCTGCTTGGATGAAAATGAGTGAGGATTCTGATTTTTTTTCTTTTTAAGCAGACATAATAGGTGAATTTTATGCTCACTGAAGTTGGAGAAAGATTACTCAAGTGGTAGGGAAAGAATTGTCTTTTGAGCCTAATTATTTTTCACATAAGAATTATATATGTGTTCATTTGAGATAATGGATGTTTCAGCTCAAAATGATTGTCAAACAGAAAAAGTAGTACTAGGTGTTAGTCATTGCTACTGTGTTCCAGGTGTTGAGAGTATGCTACTCCAGCATAGCTTATTCCACTCATAATTTCATGGCATGTGCATTTCCACCTCATTTCGAAGGTGGCATCTGATGAGCAACCCTGACCAAGTCTTCCGAGATAGTCCTCCATCTCCATGGTATAAACCTAGGGCAACTGACCACATCCTGTGCTCTCTTGGGAGGATCAGCTCATAAGGCTCAAGGCTCCCGTATGATGTAGGAAGAGCAGTGGTAGGCAAGTCAGCCATGTATATGTGTAGTATGTTCAGTGTGTGACAGCTGTGTGCCAGAAAACAAATGCCCAGGACCGTTGAATGAGAGCCAACCTCCCTTAGCTTCCTGCTTTCCAACACTGTTTGTTCCCTATGTTTCTTTATTTACATTCCACCTTGTAATTAAGCAATCAGCTTTTTCTCTGTGATTATTCACAGTGGCAACTGGCAAAAGTCACTTGATCTTTGGCTCAGAGCCTTCTAATCAGAATGTCACCAATACATGTGCTGATCACAGCACCTCCACGCCCTGTTTGGCACACTCCCCTAGGCTCCCCAGGCCAAACAATCGTGCCCTCTTTTGCAGCTTCTCAGCTTGGCCAAGGTGATTGGTCCCTGAAGTTTCTTCAGATGAGGATAGACTGGGCGGACTTTGTCCATCTTGGTCCGTGCACAATGGTCAGGGGTAGGGACATCTGATTTCTGTACTGACTATAGAATGGAGCCAGCTTGAAGGACGGGGAGGGGCTGCTGGTTGATGTCTGACTGGCACCTTTCTGCAGAGCTCAGGCTATTGCCTGACATGTTTTAAATGGCACCCAACAAAGCACTGGAGGACATGCAGTGCCAAGCAAGGGCACTTCAGCCCCTGGGAATAGATTGAGTCAGCGCTGGCCACCCTTGACATTGCTGTGACTCTGAATGAACAGTCTATAAGCTCACAGCCTGAAGTTTCTCACCTGCTTACTAAATAGCTGTGAGGTAGCAGGTTTTAAATATATTTTATACAATCAAGATTTAGAGTGCAAAAATTTTATAGTTGCAAGAGCCATTATTTCTCCCCAGTTCTCTCTCACTCTTTTCTTTTTTCCTCCCATGTCAGTATGGTCCATTCCTAAATTTTCTCTTCTCTCCAGTTTTTATTTGTTTGTTTGGTTTTTGTTTTGTTTTGTTTGAGGAAGAAGGGAGAGTTGAATTAAGATCTCACAGTGTTGTCCAAACCAGCCTCTGTATGCAGCGAAAGCCTGCAAATTTTAGAGCAATCTTCTTGCCTGAGCTTCCTCAGTGCTGGAATTTCAGGCAGGCCTCCTCTCTGCTTCAATCACACATTGACTCTTCCCCAGTGATCAAAGAAAAATGTTACAGAGAACTGAGGTATCTTTGGGGCCTGTGTTTCCAGGTTTATTGCCTGGACATCCACAAGTTCCCTGAGGGCACACTTTGTTTCTTATTGCTTTCTCTACTTTTTTTTCCTTCTCTTCTATGTTACTGGCATTTCGTATATGCACATTTAATTAACAAAGGTGTGGAGGCCAAAGCAAATCTGAGCTCGGGTCTAGTGTTGTTTAGAATCAGAAATTTTCTTCTTTAAAGGGTGATCACACGGAGCCTCTAAGTAATCCACAGGACCTTCTTATACCTGAAGCTCAAGACCTGACCAGTGAAAGAGATGCATGATTTCTTTCTGGAGCGCACATGGACTTGTTCTCATCTGCTGTCTCCTCCACACTTCAGCCTGATCCTTTATGCAGAGGAAGAGGTGGAAAGGGAAGTTAGAAAGCTCCAGGAAGAAGCTGGATGGTAGAAGCAAGTTGGAATATACGTATATGACGTTTACAAAGGAAGCCTGAAAAATCCACCTGCTCAGTTACTAATTGTCTACTATTTCCCACATACCGTGGTTGATTCTGAAATTCAGTGGAGAAAAACTGATCATGGTGATAGCTTTCATGAATTCATCTTGTAAATTAAGTCTATCTTAATCAGTGTTCTGTTGCTGTGAATAGACGCCCCAACAGTGGCAGTTCTTATGAAAGAAAGCATTCAGTTGGAGCTTGCTTACAATTTCAGAGGCTTAGTCCATTGCTATCATGGGAGGCAGCTTGGCAGCACACAGGCAGAAATGGTGCTGGAGAAGTTGAGAGTTCTACATAGGGATCTGCAGAGGGAAGAGGGGGGATCTAAAGAGAGAGACTCTGCATTTGGAATGAGTTTCTGAAATCTCGAAGTCCACCCCCAATGACATCCTCCAACAAGGTCACACTTCCCAATCCTTTTAAATAATGTCACTCCCTAGTGACCACGCATTCAAATCTATGAGTGGATGGGGGCCATTCTTATTAAAAAAAAAATACAGTGTCTTTAATGTGCACACAGGTCACCTGGGGGGGGTGTTTTTCTGATGTGATGGGTCTAGATGGGATCTGAGATTCTGTACCTAGCTAATGCTGGTGCCATTGGTCCAGGGACTACAGGTTGAGTAAGAGGGCTCAAGAGGAGATGAGTCACAGAGGAACCAAGAAGAAGGGACAGATGACCAACCTGGATTAGCAGGCAAACTGGACAAAACAGTATGAAATAAAAGTAAAGGTAGGCAAAAGGCAGAAATTGAAAGAAAAGGTATAGAGAGATGGAGAAAGAAAACCAAAGAAAAAATGATGGTATAGCAACCCAGAGGTGGAGAATGACTTTTGGAAATGACATGAAGTAACTCTAACTCTAAAAGTAGGTCCACCATAGAAGCCAGTCCAGGGCTGATATAGCCATCCTTGGGTGGAGCCAGAGGAACTGCCAAGATGGGAATGATGAGGGCTTTGAATCTGGAACATGAAGGGATGAGACATAAGATAAGCAATTCAGTAAAAGTATTAATTGTGGAGAGAAATGACGTGTCCTATTTTCAAGGGGATACTGCAACTCTTGGTGAGTGAAAAAAGCTTAGGTGACTTGTAAATAATGTTCCAATGTGGAGAGATGGATGGTTTATTGTTAGCCTTCTCACAAATAGAGCTAAGTAAATGACCCTTTCAAGATCGCTAAAGTACTTGAAAACAGCTGTTCCTTATATAATCAAAGACTCTCCATGTGGTCCTGAATGTTCCTATGTGCAGGTGTGCGCGTGCGCGTGCGCGTGCGCTCCTAAGCACTGAGCTTACAAGTGTGACCCCATGGCAGACTTTTTAAAATTTGGGTTCTGGGGCATTGATCTCAGGTTCCCGTGCTTATAAAGCAATCATTTTGCTGACTGCCAGTCCATCCCTCAGTGTGATTTAAATTTTATCAGTATCTGTTTCTGGAAAAAGAAGGCTTTTTCTGCGTTCCCATCACTGCTGCTGACATCCCAGGCAAATGTAGATCAGTGTTCCAGGAACCAGGTGGGCCCGAGATTTGTTCTTTGTCGATCTTCTTTCTACCCTTCCCTTCTGCCTTTCCCCTCCTTTTGCCCGAGGATTTGGTGGGACTTGTCAGTCAATGATAGCCCTGAGAAGAGATCCTGTGTTCGGGGCCTGGTTCTCAGTAATCAGAAAAGTCTCTGCAACTAAAAACAGGATTGTCGACTCATAGATTCTGTCACTTGGGCTCTTGTAGTAGAGAAAGCATATCAGGGAGATATGGAGAGGGAGGCGGCAGTCTATTTATGTGTGTGCCTGACTAGTTCTGAGCCCTTTGTTATTTCTCTCTCTGGCCGCACAGTTGAATTCTCTTGATAAGTTTATCACACACTTGAAATTAGAAGGAAATCGCAGCCTATGAGTAGATTATATAGGCACACAGCCACTTAAAGTGGCAAAAGCAGGCAGTCTGGGTTCCTTTTATTTCTTGCAAAGGAGAAATGGTACATGTCAGAGATAGGTGACACATTGTGCAAGTAGCTCAGGCTACTACAGTACTGTGGTCTCTGAGGTTCAGGGGACTTGAAGGTCAGGAAGGGCTTGGAGGTTAGGGTGTGATCTTACCTGGTAACCACTGGAGGTTGGAGTATGATCTCACATAGTGACCACTGGGGCCTATGTCCTTCTTTCTCATACTGGGTTTCTTCACCCTTCGGAATCTGGGAAAGGTCAGAAATCATAGCAGCTGTAGGATGGGCAGAGTCCCAGCTTCCCATGTCAGAAATTTTCTCAAGTACTGTTGCCTCCCTGGGTGAGTAAGCACTCTCCAAGGGCAAAGGTACTGGGTCCAAGCCATAGCCATGTGCCTTCTGATTGTGCAGATGAGCTCAGGCCATGCATCCCAAAGCTGGACTCTCTTTGTTCAGGTGCCAATTACTATTTAGGAGGATCTTTTTTAGCTACTAGCATGGTCTTTAATTCTTCTCTTACAGAACCCAAGATAGAAATAAATAAACAGGATTCCTCAATGACCATATACAAGGATTGCATTGGGAATTTTGAGGTCCACAAAGAACATGAAATCCCATTCTTAAGAGAGCAATATAATGAATATGGCCTGCCTGAAAAGTCTACACATATCCCTAAAGAGACAAGAAAACAAAAACAAAAACCAAACATAACAAAACAAGCTGTTAAATATCATGATCCCCACACAAGACAAGATGCCATATTCAGGAGCCCCCACAATGGCAAAATACCATCATCATGAGCCTCCCACAAGGGCAAGATGGCATCTTTATGAGCCCCTACACAAGAACTGACAAGTGCCTGAGTCAGTATTGGCTCTGGATGGAGGTTGCAGATTGTCCCTTAGGTGATCATGCATCACTTATGTGAGTCAACTATTAGCCTGAGACTTCCCTGCCTCATGGTATCTGTATGACATGCCTTCGAATAAGCCTTCAGTTGCATTGTTCATGAAAGTTCCAAAACCCTATGCAAGATTTTTGTGCCATGTGATTTACAGAATGTGGTCTCTATCATAAGTCTCTATCATAAGTGCTCAGTGAAGTGTAGGCCTAACAGATGCCTTCTTTGAAGAAAAATAGCACCCGCTGTTGTGATGCTATGAACATCACTTTGCTACCTTATGATTGGATGAACTTTGGGGTCCTCTTCTTTTCATAAAGATGGAAGCTAAAACTTACACAGTTACATGCAATTGGAGATTATCACGGCACACAGTGAACAGGTAACACACAGGTTTATGGCCAGGTAGAATTAGTTTGAATCTCTACTCTGAAACTTAGTTTGAATTACTTAATCTTTCTGAGTCTTGGTTTGTTTCTCTATGGTTCCTGCCTGTCCTCGCTAGTTTTAGGTCAACTTGATACAAGCTAGAGTCATCTGAAAGGAGGGAACTTCAACTGAAAAAAAATGTTTCCATAAGATCCAGCTGTAGGACATTTTCTTAGCTAGTGAGAGGTGGAGGAGGCCCTGCCTATAATGGGTGGTACTATCTCTGGGCAGGTGGTCCTAGGTTCTATAAGAAAGCATACTGCACAAGCAGAGGAAGCAAGCCAGGAAGTAACACTCCGCCATGTCATCTGCATCCGATCCTGCCTCCAAGTTCCTACTCTGAGATCCTGTCCTGACTTCCTTTGATGATGAATAGTGATATGGAAGTGTGAGCCAACTAAACCCTTTCCTCCCCAACTTGATTTTGTCATGGTGATTTATCACAGCAAGAGTAACCCTGACTGAGACACTGCCTATCCACAAACCTGAAAGGAATAACTACAATTCATGTAAGTGTCTATCATGGTTTGTGGCACAAAAAGAGCTTGGTCCATGACATATTTGGTTCAGCATCATGGTCTGGCAATGGCAGGCTGCGTTTCCTTGTGGCCTGATTATTGTGATAATACAGTCAGGCTCAACTAGAGAAACAAAACCAGACAGAGATATACACTATACAATTTTTTTTTTTTTTTTTTTGCAAGGAATTGGCATATTCACTTGTGGAGACTGACAAGTCTTAAACCTACCGGGCAGGGGAACCATGGGGAAGGGTGACTGGAATCCTTAGACATGGGTTGGAAGCTGTAGCTCTGTTTTTGAAGCCTGTCTCCTGACTCAGGACTTTCCAGCTTACCTAGAATAAGTTTCCTTGCTTAAAGTCAACTGATTGCAGACCTCAATCACATCTGCAGAGCAACTCCACGGAAAGATCAAGGCTGCTGTTGGCTGAGTAACCGGAAGCTGTAGCTTGTCTACGTTGACACAGCAGACTGATCACCATGCCCAACCGCCTAAGAGCTTCCCGTGGGCAGAGCTGTGAGTCTGTCTTACGGGATTTCATCTGTGCATTCACAGGGCCTGGTGCCAAGTCATCACAAGGCAGATATGCACGTCTTATTGAAGGCATGTTTATCAGTGGGAGTCATATGCTATAGTCCTTTGATGGTTGTTTAAAAACAGGTGAGCCTGCACATTACTGACGGTGGGGAATCACTGCAGGATCATGATAGGGGAGAAAATGGGGTGCAGTTTCCATCTTCTTTGCTGAAGCCTGTGCCCACTCATAGCTTCTGTCTGAGAGAGAAAGGAAGGCAGTGTGATCCCCACATCCCTGTGGGTGGACTCTGCCTGCTCAGGGAGACATTTCTCTTGAGTTTTCTCTAAAGGGTAGAGACACCCTTGGGAACACATTCCAGACAGGCTGCTAAATTTAATCCTCTGCCTTTTTATGAAGCAAACCCAAACCATGATATTTTACTCTAAAAGTACATCCAGACTCTTGAGGAGAGTGAGCCTCCAGTGTGGCTTGGGCAAGACTCTCTCAGTTGGGACCTTGGAGGACTGTTTTCTCATAGCACCAGCCCTGGAGGTAGGCGTGGCTCTTCCTGCCTGGTGGACAGTGGAACAGCAGCCTTTGAGGGTAAGGATCATGTGCAGAGTGGAAGCAGGAACACCCACCTGCACACTCCTGCGCAGACTATATAAGCCTGAGAGCCCCAGGGAAGTTCCTATTAGACAGTCACTAGCTACACTGAGAGCCATTGGTAGTGCTAGAAGGGAGCCCATGAGCTCCTTGTGATCTTTCAGAAAAGCACCGTCACTTGAGTAAGGACTCCACTGATGAGGGACAACAAATGTGGATGTGCATCCATGCAGCAATTTATTCTCTGCACGCTCAAGTTCTAGTGAGTGAACCATCTTAAAGTCTCTCCCCTACGAAAAAAAAATATTTTTTGCCTTTGAGAGAGACTACTGTTTTTAGTAAAACCATTATCGTGACCGTTAATGAAGTTTGGAGAGAGTGTGTGTGTGTGTGTGTGTGTGTGTGTGTGTGTGTGTGTGTGCCTGCAATCTTTTGAGAATGCTTGAAAGCTCTCTGTTGGGTCTAGAGAAGCACAAAAGGGAACCCTACAATATGCTTCAACATATGATTCTACTGAACCCTGGTACCTGGAGACCCTTGAGAGAAGGATCGGTTCATTCTTTAATCCCAGATAATCCCAGGCTAGAATAATAGCAATCGTTAAACTCTCCCATGCTGTTCCCTGCAAGCCAAAGGATAAACTGATCGTGGTTTACTTTAAGGTGACCACCAAGTGTAGGGATGGATATGGACTATGTAATGTCATGAGATGGTGCCATGTGAGCCTTTAAGAAGGGCTCTGGGCCCACTGTGGCTGTGGGAGGCTATGTAGAGATAGAACTACCCAGAGTGAGCTTTGAAGATTATGTAAGAGCATCAAGAGGAAGGAGGAGAAGGAGGAGAAGGAGAAGGAGAAGGAGAAGGAGAAGGAGAAGGAGAAGGAG
>NW_026596057.1:10472048-10502260 GCF_907164565.1 Psammomys obesus | reverse complement strand
AGAAGAAGAAGAAGAAGAAGAAGAAGAAGAAGAAGAAGAAGAAGAAGAAGAAGAGAAAGAAGAAGAGAAAGAAGAAGAGAAAGAAGAAAGGTAAGAATGAGGAGGAGAGAGTTGTGGTAAGGTTGAAGAGAGGAAATACAAAGCACAGAGTAGAAGATAGACACATCTTTCTGCTAGAAGAATGGCTTGACAGCCAGTCATTCCAGTGTCAGGTAGATACCATGCATGCTGTCCATGAGGATGGCAATATGGCCTTGGCGCAAAAGAAGATAGTATCAGAGTATTTGAGAGAAACCATCATCCCTAGGTTATTTGAATGTCATTTCGCCAAACAATTTGAAGCCAACTTTCCTGAGGCTGAGATTGTTTCTTTTGGGTAAGCTAAACTCCCCATTGAAATATAAGCATATTCCCTCATCCTCCATTGCCTCTTCATAGGTTTGAAGGAGGTCTAGAGTTAAGGCCTCGATGGTTTCTCTGTTGGATCTTTCGTTGCCTCAGATCTGCTGTCATTCAAACATAATGTGCTAAGTGTGGTTGATAGAGCAGTCTTGGCTTAGGGCTTGGGGAGCCCTGGACTCCATTCTCAGAAGAGCTGTTAGCTAGCTCACGTAAGTGTACCCCTTAGGTCCCACACATACAAGAGGGAGCTATTTTCAGTAAATGACTAGCACTTTTAAATTGGGGTGTAGAAACTCTAGTATGTGGGAATCTGCCAAAGTCCTAATGTCAGAGACAGGCACAACCCTTATCCTTGGTGGGCATCTGTTTTCTCATCTGTCAGCAGAGCTAATAATACGTTTACTGCATAGATCTTACTAGAATTGCTAGATCTGAAAAATGTGCCTGTCAGGTGACTCACATGCCTGAGATTCTGGGACAATAGGCAAGATTTGATTTTTTTTTTTTTGTCTCTTGCCCCTGAAGATGCCCTCTTTGCACCTCTAAAACCTGGACACTCAGGTAAAACACCCTGAGTCCCATAGACATCCATCATCTGAAAGGGAAAGAATAAGAAACTGTATTGCTTTCTGTCCACTCTCAGACCTGTGAATGAGATTACAGTACTCTGAATTCATCTCTTGTTCCCACTTTAGAGAGCTCCATACTGTGTGGTTCTCACAGAATACCCAGGACTGGGTAAGATTCATTTCCTGTGGCTCTGGAGGCTGATACTCAAGGTCAAGGGGCCCATATCTGGGGAAGGCCTTCTTGCCCCTGTGTGGTCTGCTCGTGGGAGGCAGGGCAAGAAAAGAATGTGCATGCATGTGTGAGAGAAAAGAGGCCAGACTTGCCTTCTTATCAGGCACCCATTCCCAGGAACAGCAACCCATTGCTGTGATAATCACATTAATGTGTTCAGGAGGGCTGAGCCCTGGTGACGTCACCTCTCAGTGCCACTATCCACTTCCGGGGGAATTAAGCTTCTAATGCAGGAACTTTGGGAGCTGCACTCAAAGCAGATCCTTTCCTCATCTTCACCCTCGGGAATGAAGGTGAACTGTTTCTCCTGCCTGTTAATTGAAGCCCTGGGCAAGCAGGTAGCTGTTCATCTTCTCTGGGAGGCAAACAATGGGATGGAAAAGCTGTGGAGGGAGCTGAGCCCAAAGTAGGCAGCCCTGAGGTACTGAATGCAGTTCCTTACCACTAAAGCAGTGAGAAAATGGGGCTTATGAGAGTTTCTAGAGAAACCTAAAACTCCTTTTAAATAGCAAGGATACATACTCACAGCAAGGAAGGGACTTCTTAGGCATTATGATTTCTTTGAGGACAGTGAACCTCACTTTTATGGCAACATTCTGTCTTCTGTGATAAGTTGGCCACTGTTTATATGGGGAAAGGGGGCTTGCACAGTTTTTTAAGACTAGAACCCAGACTTCCCTTTGCACACATGAAGATGAAGAAGCAACAAAGAATGTTGAAAAGACATCACTGAATTAGATTTTTCCCCCTCACTCTGTCAGAGAAATAAGACGAGCTTAAGATTTTTTGTTGTGTTTTCACAATGCCCCTGAGTTCTTTGGAGATGGGCAACACTATGATTCTATCATCTTTTTAAAGATAACAAAATGGAATCCTAAAATAGCACAGTTTGTTAAAGAAATATGGAATGGGGATCAGAACACATGGGCTAGGGCGGTTTACACGGGTGAACCTGTTAAACCTGCAGCAAATCAATAACTAGTTGGGTGAGATCCCTGGCTTTCAAACCACTCTTCCTGGAAGTCAATGTCCTAGACCCACCAATGGGATGAAGAATAGCTGTATGGCCATGGCTCCAGAACTTCTGTGTTTGCTTCAGTGAGAACACTCTACTTTGGCCTTTTACCTATCAGGAATTCCACATGGAATTTCACTTAAGAGACTCGATGATTGAGAAGCTTGGAAACTTCTGGATGTAATAGTCCTTACGGTAGCATCACATTGACCTCCTTGACTCTCTTGAGTCAGATTTTCTCAAGTCTCCAACATGACCTGATTCCTTTTCTATAACTGCTCCCAGATAGGGGTTACCAAGTTACTGCAGGGAGGCTTCTCTTCCTAGGGATGGGACAAACTGTCACAGTCCAGTGGCCCTCACTTTGTTCAGAAGTGTGTCCCCAGTGTAGATGGAGGATGATCCACCAAGTTTTTTTTTATCTTGCATTTCCAATGTGTACCACAAATAAGGGCAAGGCAGTTCTATTAAGAAGGGAAAGACTCCTGGAAAATTGCACTTACCTAAATACTCACTTGACTTGGCCACTGCAGACTTCTGGTTTTTCAGGAGTTGAAGACATCTGAGGAACTTGTGGCAGGTGACAGAGTATCTTTGAACTCCATACAAGCTCCTGAACTTTATTGCTACAAGTCAGTGGCCAGGGATTCATTGAAAACACTATTCTTCTGGGAAAGGAAAGCGGGGTAGGCAGTGGAGTTGGTTGTCAACAAGTCTGCTCAGCCCCATTGCTCTCTAGGTTTTGGCCTCTTTAATCTCTTTGCCACTGGCCTTTCTCTGATTCAAAACAAAGGTATTTGTGGTAAAGGTGAAATCTGAATCTTTATATTCACAAGAGAGACCAGGTGAGGGTCAGGGTATTACATGATTTCTAAGAGATGTTTCTTGCCACATAACACAGTTGTTCTCAGCTTTCTTCCCATGCAAAGCAAGTAATGATTTTCAGATGAAAAGGAGAGCCATATGTACTATGAAAAAGATCACTAGAAGAATACATGAGACAGACGATTAACCATCCAGGCCCTGGGAAACTGAGTACCCAGTAAGGAACCATGACTATCACTACATGCAGCAGCTTCTCTTTGTCTTTGGGTGCATTTGTACCTTTTGTTTGGGATTCAAAGTTCTGATCAAAATCATGTGGTTGATTGAACTTACAACATACATCTCATCCCTGACTTTACTTACACTCATTCCCAGAACCCTTGCTTTTTATAATGAGAGATGGCCAGTGAGAGGAAAAGATAGAGGAGGATGTTATGGAGGCACCAGTTTATAATTCCAATACTCAAGGAGTTGAAACTGGAGAATTATGAGTTCAAGATCATCCTGGACCTCATAACAAGACCTTGCCTCAATTTTTCCCACAAACTAGATGAAGTGTTAAGTATACATAAGTAATTTTGGACATGTAGCCAAAACTGCTAGCTGATTAATGAAGCTCCTTTCTTCCTGGGTTCAGAGCTAGATGATGCTTCCCAAATTGCCTTTCAGTTTGTGTGGCTGTGGGACAGGATCCTAACCAATGAATTTAAGCAGAAAGATGATGAGAGATGCTGTTTCTTTGTGTGGCAAGGATAGATTCCTGTGTTCCTTTTCCCTGGCTACCTTCAAGATGACCACCCAGAATCGTCTTGAGGGCCGTATGTTGAAGATGTATGACCTGCAAAATGGAAGGAGCTTATACTGTGAATTACATGCTGGAGGAGGGGTGCTTGCTTAGACTTTTAGGTGAAAACTGATTCATTAATTGTATAAAGCCATTGTAACTTTGAGGTTTATGTGCTTCCATCTGGTATGACCTTGAATATAGAATGTTATTAGGAAGAAAGATGGAAGCTGGATAGTAAAACGATTAGCACATTTCTACTTCCAAGACAGACAAAGTCAATAAGGAAGGCTTCAATCAGAATGTAGAGGATCCTAAAAGCCTAGATTTTTAGTGATAAGCACACAATGAAAGTGAGATCTTTTCCCTCTTTGGTCATTGTGACATTAAGCAGATTAGATATACTCTCTGTATTTAAGATGCCTATCCTCAAGCCCAAGTTTCTCTTCTTCCATGTGATGGCTAGGTTTTTTTTTTTTTGTTTGTTTGTTTGCTTGTTTTTTTTTAAACCTGTTGCTTGAATTGAAAAGTGACTAAGACTTTGATAAAGGACAACTCTGGGTGTGCCTGCGGACTATTTATGAAGACAACCGTATCATAAGGGTTCACACATAGACAGTGGTTCACTGTGACCCACTGATGGATTCAGAATCTGAATAGACAGAACTGGGAGGAATAGGCGGAACTGGGAATAGGCAGAACTGGGAGGAAGAAGAGGGTCTCAGTATGCTTTCTATTGTAGCTATAAGCCTTGGCTCCTATTGTGTCTTTTTCTTCGTTTCTTGGCCACATGAAGTGAGCAGTGTTGGTTTTCGATGCACTGCCACTGTGATGTTTCGCAGACCCAATGGATCCAGCAACCACTGTGTGAGACCTTGAGAACCATCCATGAGTCCAAATAAATGTTTCCTTCAAGCTGTTTCCCTCAGACTGTTTGTCACAGTGACAAAAGCGAATACTTTAGGCAAGCAGCATACAGACAATGGAGACCCATTTTATTTTTCAACTTGGGAATGACCTAATAAAAACCGAGGGGAATTACTGTCCAGCCCTTTCAAGGTGATGCTTTGGAATACACCATCTCCTAGGTGTCCATGGGCTACCCATCATCTTCCCCTCTTTTATTATAGTCCCCAAAAGATCACTAGATCTGGGGTTTGGAAAACTATGAGTCCCATTTCTGTCATAAGGAGCAATGGCCCTCTGAGGTCACTTCTCTGGACTGAAAATGAAGACACTGGGCTGAGTGATTTAGTGATTTCTTAGTCACTTTCTTTCCTTCTCTATCATTTTACCAAGATGAGTTTCTTAACAAAATCCAGGTCTCTTGGCCCTAGGAATATAAACAAACAGACACCCTGGGCCTGGGCAATTTCTTCCTGTATGTGTTCATTGCTTCCTTGTCATTCAGCTCAGTAAACTTGCCAACTGGCAGCATTACTAGGTTCCCTGGAGCATGGCATTGTGAAGAGTGACAGAGGAGGGAGGCCCCTCTGTCTTAGAAGAGCTTGAGTTGGATGTGGAATTTCTTGAGTTTTTACTGTGGCTTAGAAAATTAGAAAATGGGCCAGTACTTACAAGTATGCCAATTACTTTGAGAGAGAGAGTGATATAAATAAACTCCACAAGGGCAATGAAAGCAAACCTCTGGGTCCCATCAAGTATGCAGGTGGCCAGGCTTTGCCTGCAGAGGTTGTGTGTGTGTGTGTGTGTGTGTGTGCAATCTAAGAATTTCTTACTTCTACTGACTGTGATTTTATGGAGTGGCATGGATAAACCCACAAGGGAGTGCTGAGGGGCCTCACTGCCAATTTAGAATGGGAGCAGACATTGGGGAGGTCCCTAAGAACTCCCCTTAGTCGCATTACCTTTCAAGGCTGTCTGCCCTGGCTTGCATTGGTGGTGGCTCCTGTTTTCCTTTCAGCAGCTCTTTTTGTCTCATGACTCCTTTGCTGAGCATCTCTTAGTTGTCTGTTTATCAGGTACCACTGACATGTCTCTTCTGGCTTTCTAACCACCTTCTTCATGGGTTCAGCGTCACTGTATCCTGGGACCTAGTAGTAGGAGTATGTGGATACTCCTCAAGTCACAAGTAGCTCCAAGTCTCTAAAATAGCTTCCTGTTTCCAGAAGTGTTACCAGACTATAGTGGTGTGTGTGTGTGTACCTGAGGTGAGCAGGGATCAGGAAGGAGAAGTTGAGGACTGTGCACCTGTCCAGTCTATATTCCATCAGAGGTCTAGAGGCTAGAGGGTAGGACTCAAGGTATTCAGGGCTATGCTGCCTCTGAACTTTGTAGCGGAAGATATTTTCTTCTTAGATTCTGCTGGTTAGAAGAACTGATGGAAGTTTCTTGTCTTGAGAACACATCCCTCCATTTCAGTCTCTATCATCATTTGACATGCTCGTTGTCTGCTTCTACGTCCAAATTTTTCGCTTATTGTAAGGAAGGACCCATGTCATCAAATTAGGGTTCACCCAATCCTGCATAACTTCATCCTAACTAGACTACATCTGCAGATTCTTTCCTTCCAAAGAAGGTCATTGTAACAGAGAAGTAGGAGGGGGAGCATAATGCAACTTACCACAAGACATTATCTATTTAAGTAATATTGTACCCTCTGGGAGGAGGGACCTTACTTGCTGATCTTCTTACTTTACATAGGCATTGAAATAAACTTTCTCCCATCTACTGAGGACTCATTCAAAAGGAATGTATAGAAAACAAGAGATGAAGGTATTTCTTGTAAACTGAAGCTTACAGAAACAACAACAA
Source organism: Psammomys obesus (assembly GCF_907164565.1). Lineage (NCBI taxonomy): Eukaryota > Metazoa > Chordata > Mammalia > Rodentia > Muridae > Psammomys > Psammomys obesus. The sequence goes on along the minus strand of NW_026596057.1, from coordinate 10,495,658 downwards.
GCCTTACCTATGTTTGCAATCTTAGGATTTTGATTGGCTGGTTAGAGTTTCATGATCACAAAGAGTTAGAATGCTGCAGGTCAAGAACCAAAATTATCGGGCTATTTTTGTTCCTTTAATAGCCATTTAGCATCCAACTTCTGTATTGACCCAACATCCTTGCCACTATCAGATAAACCCTTTGAAATATATTACCTGAGCAGACCACTGGCTTCTACCAACCTAAAAGTTAAGAATGTCATCAGATAGGAGGTGAAAGCTATAGCAGAGATTTTCTGCTTCATTGTAACATACCTACCTGATATTTCTCACTGAATGTATTTGGAAAATGCCTTGATTTGTGATTTTATTTTGTTTTGTAACTATAAAAACTTTATGAAACTGTTTTCTCACTGGAATATATTATTTGGGATTGCCCAAGTCCATGTTTCTGGTTATGGAAACTCATATTGGGCTCAGAGCACACATCTCTTATGCCCTTTGAGGTGAGAGATGTGTTTTACATCAACACTCTCCCTGGTTTTCTACTTTTTGCTGATGCTGTTATAATTTGAAAAGGATGAATAGATAGAATTTCTGTACAATGACTATGCAAGCTAATGCTGGAATGGTAGATGCTATTCCAGTACAGCACCAGGAATGAGGCCTGATGCAGACTAAAGACTCTGAATGACAAGGATGTGTTGAAGTAGGAACTCAATAGTTGTAACAAGCAATACCCTGTTCTGTGCTGACAGTGGGGAAGGGTGTGTGTCAGTTGGGAAGAGGGTGAATGGAAATGCTCACTCTTCTCAGTATTGTTGGAAACCTAAAACTGATCTAAAATAAAGTCTATTAAACAAACAACCAGGAGTAAAGGGCCTATGTACCCCTTCCTTCCTTCTTTCCTTCCTTCCTTCCGTCCTTCCTTCCTTCCTTCCTTCCTTCCTTCCTTCCTTCCTTCCTTGTATCCCATGGGTCCTGTTGGTTATTAAATTCACTCAAGAATTTTGTGTCTCCTGAAGACAGAAGCCACATCTGAAGCATCCTGCTTCTTTGAGACACAGACTGAGTACTGTATAGACAGACTGAGTTCTCCATGTTTGCCAAAGGAGATACTAGATTTACATTCTTTCCATGTCTGTCTCTGTTGGGCCTACCCAGAGACACATAGAGAAGCCAGCTTTGGTACAGGTCTGCCAACAGGACTTGTAAGTTTGGGCAGTGGTGTTAGCTTTAAGAAGCTGTGCAGGGTCAATGCCGGTGCTATGGTGCTGTGGTTTGGCCACAGCAGCTCTGCCTGCCCATAAAAGTCCAGGCACAGCAAAGCTGAGGACTCTGTGTTGGTAATACCACCTTTACCTTTCTGTAGCCCACAGTGACTTGCAAGAGTCTTGAGACTATGGTCATTATGTAGTAGCAGAGCAGGGATCATGAAAAATATTACTTAAAAAGAAAATCCAACGTTTCTGACAATCTACAGAGAACTGGACAGGCTTACTGGGGACAGTGGAACCATTGAAAAGATAATGTGAGGCCAAGCTAAATATGTAGCCTAGCTGGATGCCACATCGGTACTTTGGAAGAATTTTCTCTTTTTCTGGTCTTGCTCATGCTTTAACCAATTTCCTGGCTTTTCACTTTTCAGAGCTGAAAGAGTGCAGGCATAATGTGTTCCCCGCAACTCGTTTTAGATTTGTTCAGTTGAATTCAACAAATATTTGTTGAGTAAAACAAGCCCTACGCTTGAAATATGGAGATGACACAAAGAAGTCAGACAGTGTTCTTGTTCCCAAGGGCTTTTATAATTTGCTGGGGCTAGAGGTGGAGTACATCAAGCACACATGTGCCCTACCACCACCACCATGAATACCACCACTGCCACCACTGATACTACCAATGCTGCCAGCACCCCCACCCCCACCCCCACCATTCCTGATCTGCAATGCTCAGAGGCTCCCAGCTCACTTGAATAACGGTCGCAGACTCTTGGCTTGGGGTTCTGATCATACTGCACATGCTGTGCTATCTCTGATTGCCTCTGATGCCCAGCGACTCTTACCATGTGGGCCCTTTCACAAAACAGAAACAGTTAGTGACAGATTTCGAATGAGAACCTCTTTGCCGTGGAAGACTCTTTAAAAGCTGCTATCATTTTGGCGTATATTCAGGTCACATATTTCTCCCACTCTGCAAACATATGAACCGAGCAGATGCCTGAGGTGGAGCGTGATTGAGAAGCGCGTGATCTTATTATTGGATGTAGTGACCTGGGAACATATAGAAATAAGATTTTTTTTCCCCTCAGTTTTTTTTAAACCCCCATTTCTCTTTCTAGCCCCTCCTCAGGGATGGTGTCTCATTTGTGTTACGGAACTCAGGACATGTAGCCCTGCAACATGCTCGCCTAGAGGAAGCTGTCCCCAGTTCAGATCCCCCTACAGTACTGTCTGTCCTCCCAGTGCTGGGCAGATCCCTGCTGGAGCTGGCTGCCTCAAGTTGGTGCAGGGCCAGACTGTTCTCAGGAAGGAACATCGTCCCCCCCCCCCCCCCCGCCACAGCCTGGATCTGTTCACGCATCTCATTTTCTCTCCTGGGCGTCCTTGCAATTCTCTGTTGATCCTACTTCTCTCCCACCTGTTGACTGGCACCTTCTTTCCACCACAGATTTCTCACTCTGCTGTGCCACCCACCCTTTCCTCTCCTGTACTTACTATCTACTTGGTTTCTCTTGACGCAAGATCATTTGATTTTTGGTTGTAGGGCATTAGAAGGATTTAAAGATGTCAGTTTATTTCCTTCTAGATCGCAGCCAAAACCCTTTGGAACTTCAGTGTTGTTTAATTGCAGTCTCCCATCTTGCTCATGCTGCTCCGGACCTTGCCACTTTCCCTTCATGGCCTCAAGAGTGCTCTTAGCCCTGTCTGCTAAGGCTTTCTCGTCTGTGTTCCCTAGATGGGACGCTCAGGAGGCCTGGCTGCTGGGCAACAGCAAAGTGAAACATCCCAGCCCTCCCTTACACTGAGAAGAGGCTCCTACTACCAGCTTTTACCAATTGAATTTTCACTCTTCTTATTTTTTAAGCTTAAGACAACAGAACCATGGTGAACCGGGGAAATGACAAAGTTTCCATGATACTTCTTTAGGGGTTTGGATTAGTTCCTTTTTTTTTTTTAATGGAAAAAAAAATTGTGTGTTTGTTTGGCTGAAAAATGGTGAGAGAAGAGAAATTCTATATTTGACAGTTCAGGAACACAATTCTGCAGGCAAAGTCCAGGAACAAAATCCTTGAACAAGGTAGTGGTAATTGAATATGGCTTTGAGCTTTATTTTAACCTGCCTGTCCTTCAGTATCCTCATCTATGAAATGGACACCTACTTCAAAAGGCTCCTATGAAAAATGGATGCACAGATAATATATTCACCATATATTGTGAATATATATATGAGCTTAGAATGATGGTGAGAGTACCTGGTAAATATTAGTACTAAATAAATATTGTTTATCCACATAACTGTTTTGCATAGAAACACATTCATAGAAATATAGGACCTCAGGTTTTGTAATATTTGCTATAATAAATTATTTAATACTAAGTAATTCTTATTTATCATATTAACCCTACATTTTGGTCATAATATTGTTTGTTGTCATTTATTTGCTATTTTCAAACCTGTGCAACCTCATTGGGAATGGCATTAAAAATTGCTGTGGTGTGTCTTTCACAAAGGTCAAATGTGGCATGAATGGGCTGTACAGTGTAACCTGATTCCTGAATGCCTTATGAATGCCAGACAGGGATGCTTCTGGCAGCCTCACTGAGTTTAGTGTGCAGTGTGCCACACCCCTACTTTTGTACTAGCGAATGCTTGTGAGTAGCGCTAGTACTTTATTTAGGATGTCAGAAGAGAGGCTGACTTTTTAGTGACTCTGTCTCTTTTTAGTGACTCAGCTCACTGCTCTGAAATTGGTCTATTGAGCCAGATGCCAGGGAGGCTCTACCAGTGAGAGGTTTTGAGAATCTAAGGTCCCAGAGAATACCACCACATTCAAATGGCAGATGCCATGTCTGTTTTTCTAGATCTATGTCTGATCTCAATGATGACATTGGGACCATATTCCAGGATGAAACTGGTTGGTCCCAAGAGCACATGCACATGGAAACTAGAGAGAATCTTAACCCCTAGATCAGTAAGCTTTATCACCTTCAGGGACCCCTCTCCATCCAATGAATGGCAGTAGACATTACCCACTACACAGACTAATAGATAGATAAGAAAGGTCTGTATGGTACCAGATAAAGTTTCTCTTTTGTCTATGAAAACATGATGAATTAAAAATCTGGTTGATTGATGAATGGGGACAGATTTTTCTGAAAGATAATTTCTAGTGACTGGAACCCATAGTTTAGTGATCTTGATGCACAAGCTGCTTGGGGTAACCACAGTAAACCTTCTAAAATGGGGCAGGAAATGGACACTAACTATGTCTTGCTGTGCCATGGTGGGTTTTCTACTTCCTTTCTTGGGCCTCATCTGTGAGAGGAAGCTGACAGTCACTGGACAACATGTGTTCGAGGCCACATTTTAGCTCCAACATCTACAAGTTCATTATTTCCTTTCTTCGAGATACCCCTGGCTAGCAGCCCAGACTAAAAATGGTCTTAGTGAAGGATTACTTTACCTACTTTCTTACCACGGTTTTTCATTCATCTTCATTTTCTGGTTCAGGATAAATGTATGCTCTCACTTACTTAGAAAACTCTTTTCCTCAATTTTTGTCCTTAAGCATTGAAATAAATAAAATCTGGTATGTATAGTGTTTAGCTCAATGTCTGACTCATAATAATGTACTCATACATATGTGTGTATGTCTCCTAATACTTATCCCTTTAATTTTTTTTCTCTAGCCTAAATATCTGCGTCACTTAAAACACTTTAGTTTATAAAACCCAGGGCCATTTACTTTGTTCTTTGCAAGAGAATTTACTGGGGTTGCCCCAAGCAGCTCTTACTTTTAAGATAATTGCACTATGGTTCCAAGTCACCAGAAGCTTCTCAGTACCAAATCGGGTTCTCACAAAGACAAAGCTTTTGCCATTATATTTCTGTACAAAGGCCCTAGGAATGTGTGTTTTCTGGAGATCCAGCCCTGACTCAATTCCAATGGGTTTGTGATGTTGGGCTGCTGATAAAAAAAGAGGACTCTTGTTGGATCAGAATCTGACCCTGAGCTGTTGAGCTGACACCTTCCAACAGTGCTATTCCATATAAGAAAACATAACTTTATGTCAAATGAGCTTGCACCTCTGATTCTGGGTTCTCCTCATAGTGATAGAAAACCCGGTATGGTCTGTATGAATGGCAAGGATATCAGGATACTCTTGCCAACCCTTTGTGAGGTAACCAAAATCTCAGTACACACTCTCAGGGGCTCAGACCCAAGTACAGATTCTTGTTCCCATTTTTCGGATGAGAAAGCACAAGCCCAAGAGGCTATAAATGCTTGATAATGGCAAGGACAACTGGAATTGGGGAGAGGGGCAGTTCCTGGTTAGACCAAGATTGAAATCTGTCCTCTGTGAATTGCCACCTATGTTTTGTAGATGTCTTAAAGGTAACCTGGGAAGGCTAGGATCAAGCTAGCCTCAACCCAGAAACTCCCTTTCCTCATTTCAGATATCCACAGGGAGGACATAGTTATTGTTATCTTGTGGTGCTTGACATTCAAGGTCAGCTTGCTACTATGGACGTGTACCTTTGGATGAGTCTCTAAAGGTGTTTCCAGAAAGGTTTTACTGAGCTTGGAAGAAGATCTATATTGAATGTGGGTGACACCATTCCATGACCTACCATCCTGGGATGAATAAAAAGATAAAAACCATGATGAAAAGATGAATACCAGCATTCATCTCTTTTTTATTCCTAATGTGAATGTGACCAGGTGGCTCGCACTCCTTCCATCATGATGGACTATATTCTCAAAATTCAAGCTGTAATAAATCAATCTTACCTTAAGCTGCCTATGTCAGGCATTTTGTCCCAGCAATAACAAAAGTACATAATATAAATTTGTTATAAGGCTTTCTACTTATTCACAAAATAATGTAGAATATCCCCTGGCAGGGATAGTCCTATGCTTTCACTTCAACAGCTTGAACAAGGATAAAAGGACCTTCAAAGGTCAGTTGTCTCCTACATGAGTCTTGTGGTCTTGAACATTCTACCTCATCCCATATCAACAGCTTAGGGTCAGACCACCCTCCTTACACTTAGAGAGAAGAAGGGGGTGGACGAGGTTAAAACAAACAGCACTGCGAATAGCATGAAGGGATTGTCGTTTGAGCAAAGAAGAAGACCAGAGCCAAAAAAGGTGGGGGAATGTACAAATAGGAGAAAAGGAAGTCTTCTGATAAAAACAATAGATAAAAAGATGAAAAAGATATAAATATTAAATATCTTGTAGAAAAGCCCAATGTGGAGTCAAGATGCCAGTTGGTGTTGGTGATGCTGTTGTGAAAATTGGAAAAAAATGTTCCTTTGGCCATTCTGGTGCCTCTGGCAAAATTTGTTCCATATTTGTGGCACTTGAACTAAAATAGTGGTCGACCCTTGCTTCAAAGGGTAATAACTTCTAACACTGATCCAGATTGCTGTTGCCAGCAGGGACGCGGCAAGACAGATGCCCTGTGGCTGAAGGATTAGCAGGACTTCCAGTGTGCTTGCCTCCAGGAGAGGAAGGAAGGGCAGAAGAAATGAGAAGGCTGTAAGGTAAGGGATCAATTGTCTTTTCTTCATTTACCCACTCAACAAGGATATAATGAGCTGGTTCTGGGTGTCAGTCATTTCTGAGCATCATTGACTCCATTTATCTTCCCAATGAGCTCATGCTATATTTTCTCTATTTTATAAAAGAAACACAGGAGCTCATAGTGCATTTCTTAAGGTAAAAAAAAAAAAAAAAAAAAAAAAAAAAAAAAAAGAGAAGGCTTAAATTCTGTTCTGCCAGATTGAGAACCTTTCTTGCGTGCTATAAAACATGCTATGAGGGAACTAAAATGACTAGGATATAAAATATGGTCTCAAGTGGCAATGTTTATGAAGTGTGTTTGTGTAAGGCAGGTGCCATTCTAGGTTATAGGAGCCTGACTTGGGCCAAGGCCCTGCCCTCTGGGAGAAGAAATGTGGTGGAAGATTGGACAATGCCTAAACAGAAAGATGGGCTATAAAATGCTGGCTGGTGCCAAGGGCAATGATGGAAAATATGGCTTGGGGAGGTCTTGGGAAGTTGGTGGCACTGCTGGCCATTAAGAAAGACGTGGTTGGGCTGGAGACATGGCTCAGACATTAAGATCACTGTCTGCTCTTCCAGAGGTCCTGAGTTCAATTCCCAGAAACCACATGGTGACTCAAAATCATCTTGAATGTGATCTTCTGGCATGCAAGTGTACATGCAGATAGAGCACTCATATACCTAAAATAAATAAAAAGGAAAGACCTGACTGAGGAATGGCGCTCTGGCATTGAAGGATTGTGATCAGGCTTATGCAGACATATGTCTATACTGTGTTCATACATATGTTGAGTTTCTGCTGTGTTTTTTATGCTTTCTCAAGCTCTTATTCAGTGACTCAGTAGATCAGTGCAACACCACGAGGGACAAATGGCCTCAGAACCCTTTTTTGATGGAGGATTGGGATGTGGAGAGAGGTGTGAGTGAGCAGAACTGCATAGTTAATCAGTGGCATCACAGCAGCTTAAATCCAGGTCCACTCACCTCAGACCTAGGCTCCTATTTTGTCCTCTGTAGAGGTGTTCTTGGCTGATTCTGACAAGGCTCCCTGAAGCCAAAGTCATAACTAAGAGGGCATTGCTAACTCTTCCAAGGACATTTATTTAAAAAGTCAAGACTGACTTAAGGTAAGAAGAAGGGCAAGAACCACCTAATGTTCTCTGTGGATGAAGCTGTACAGATGTCCTAGACGAGGATGGGAGCATTGGGATTGCTATTGGATATACGAGAGAACTGAAAACAGTCTTCTCCAGACCTACGGAGCACAAGTTCCCGAGTAAAGATTCATCTGTGGGTACAGTTCCTCCGGTAGAGCACTTGCCTAACACCCACAAGGCCCAGGGCCCACAAAGCAAGGATCTGACCCCTAGCCTCTCACTTCAGGAAGCCATGCCTTCCCCAGTATTTCTGCCCATGTGCCCCGAAAGTGCTGAAGGAATTGTGAACATGGATTCAGCTGCTGGAACTCAGGCTGAGAAAGCTAGGGAGGCTGCGGGAATCACAACAATGACCACAATGCACTAGGACCCCTTACCCCCCTGTACCTCTATTTGTTCTGCTGTTAAAAAAAAAAAAAAGGAACCCAAGGCTTTTTTTTTTTTTTTTTTTTTTTCAGTTGCTGATAAAATACCTCAACCGAAGCAACCTTAAGAGGAAAGAGTTTATTTGGCTTGTGGTTCCAGAGGGAGAATCCATAATGGCATGGTGGTAGGTAGCCAGAGCAGGAAGCAGGCTAGCCACACCTTTCATCCACACAAAGCTAACAGAGAGAACTATAAGGCAGACAAAGCTATAAGCCATCAAAGCACACACAACCCCTCCCCCCCACCGCCCCGGGGAAGTAACTTCCTCCCGCCAAGGCTCCACATCCTAAAAGTTCTAAAACCTCCCTAAATAGACCAACCACTGGGTATTAAGTGTTTAAATACATGCGCCTGTGTGGAGGGGACAGTTTTTCACTCAAACCACCACAGACTGGGCTGCAAAATGTCAATGACAGATCAATACAGGACAATGATTCTCTAAGATTCCATTGCCTAGTGACACCACAGCTGTCTTACCTTGCTTGCGTGAGCACACTCCATAGCAGTCACACAATGATGAAGTTGCCCAGTTAGGCATTTCTCAGAACTTGGGCCTGTCACTGAATGGCACATGACTGTAATAGGAACGCGCTGCTCTTATGCTGTAGGCTAAAGTTCAAGGTCAAGCTGCCATGGGTTCAGCGTCTGATGAAGATCTTGGTCTCTTTTTCTAGGATGACACATAGTTGCTCCCGTGGAAGAAGTGATTGACGTTCAAAAACAGCTTAGCTAATTTCCTTTATTAGATACCTAACCCTATTCCTGCCTTGTTTGGGGGTAGTGCTTTGTAACTAAAGGACTTACCTTTTCATACTGTTGTGTGGGAAATGGGAACTAAAGGTCAACTTTAATGCTGAAAGGGACCCAGACCTTCAAATCACAGCAGATCTTTGTGCTCCTGATGAGTAGCTTAGCCTGCGAAGCAAAAGCAGAACAGCTAAGAAGGGAGAGGGTCTGGAGACAGTCTGTCTGAGAGAAAGGTGGCTAATGCAGAAGGTAGAACCTAAAATTGGGCCTCTGTTTCTCACTCAGGGGCCACAGAAAATGAAAACTAGAACTCTACAAACAAAATGAGAACAAGAAGCTTGTAGGAGGAGGAAACCCAAGCTGGCATAGACAGTGAGGGGTGGCTGTCTACTGGCTGACAGACTGTGTAGCTGTAGGGATGTCCTGCAGCAGGAGGGACACCTATCCTGGGTCCCCACCATTGCCCTTGTCTGCAGCAGGAGTAGGCCAATCTAATCCTCTGCTGCACTGAAGTCAGACATCTGCTTTGCACTCGCTAATTTAGTGTGGGAAGCCTGGCTCGTTCTCGGGTATAGATAACAATTCCTAGCTGGCAGGGAGGCTGGGGAGCCAGGAGCTCAGCTGCATCCCTCTTTGGCTAGCATTCCAGCACCCAGCAATCCTCCCTCCCCAGGCAGGCTGCAGCTGGCCAGCTCCTATGCACAGAAGCTTGAGGTGCCAGGGGGAAGGGCAGGGTTTGTGACTCAGGGAGATGGTGCATACTTGCTTGCACAGGCACAGGGCTGCAGTTCCCAGAACAGACTCCGCTCGGAACCCCCTGAGCCAGCTCTGCCCTCAGAGGAACCAGACAAACTGGGAAGGAGGAGGTATTCCAAGCTGAGCATGCTGGAAACCTGGATGGAAAGAGGCTTATTGTACATGAATGGAAACTCTGGGATTGCTGTCCTCTTGTAGGTGGGCACTCCACAAAGGGCCTTGGAGAGCCCTATGCTGGCAGGTCCTGAGCACAGTGTCCTTTCATCTGGAAACCAAAGGACAAACAGCCTCCATAATGAATATGGACTCTGGCACAGCTCCCTCCATACCTTTTCCTACATGGTCATAGCAGCAGCTGCCTGTCTTTCTACTGGAATATTTTCTATACTTCCCAGTTAAAGTTTTGTGTCTCAGTACTTATCCCCAGTGGAATGAGAAAGAAAATAATGTTTAGCTTTCTGCCTTAAGTGCCTAGCTCATTCCTCACTGCAGCTCTTATACTCATGTTTTAAATGACAATTAGTTCTGAGGTTAGTATTTAGGCATTCCTCATCCTAAATGGAGCTTGAAATTTTTAGGAACCTTACAAGATTCAAAAGTGAAGCTATATCTGGGTGTGGTAATATAGAACTATAATCCTAATTTTTGGGACACTGAAGCAAGAGGACCATGGTTTGGAGGCCAGCTGGAGCTACATGTGGGGATGTTGTCCTAAAAGAAAAAGGTAAACAAAGAAAACAAACAAAGAAAAAGTAAACAAAGAAACAAACACCACCACAAATTAGCTTAAGTAAAGGAGGATACACTATTCAGCACACTGGGATTCAGAGTCCTACTGGAGTTAGCATCTCAGACAGCTCTGTCTGGAGTCTTCTTTCTGTTCTTGACCCTACTTCCTGCTGGGTACAGACACCATTATTTGTAATTGTGAATGGGATAATCTCATAAAGTCTGGAGAGGACTATGATCAACTCTAAGTGCATGTGGTTCCTGTTTGGTAAGCTCTTAGAGGACAGCTCTCAACTCCTAAGATTCTATTTGGCTGTATTTGGGGGCATGTGCTCAGTCTTTAACACTTTTTTATTATATCAAGAAGAATGGAGAACATCTATGGCCAAGTCTAGGACATGTGTCCAGGACAATGCTTGAGATAAAAAATAGGCAGGTTCTGATTCTAGAAAAAGAATTGGCCTGGGTAGATGTATTCCACAGGCAAAGTAATAGGTTTACAATCTCTATTGCAATGGCATCAAAGTAAGTGAAAGATTTTGGGCAAGGTTTTTGTTTTTTGTTGTTTTTTTTTCATTTACTGCCTTAACAGAGTAGCATATCCTACCTTTTCCAAGGATTGGCAGAGTTTGAAGCTGTCCAACAGCTTTCTTTGACTGTTCTGTCAAGCCTCTACTCACTCACTCTTCTAGGGTCTTTCAATTCAGTGGTATTCTAAAACATTCCTGAGTCATTTTCTACAGTTTCTCCCCTAGCCAGTGTCTGCCTGTAGCTCCAGCCTTCCTGTCTCCATAGCCAGCAGCTGTCCCTTCAGAGTTCTCTCCAGACATTATCTTCATCATGGAATGAGGTCACCAAGTCTTGCTGAGTCAGGCTGGGACAGACTCCAAGTATAGTTTTAGGATGCAGGGCCTTCGCTGCCTCATTGTGGGGGCGAACATTTGAGCCACATTTTCTTCATGGAAAGCTTTAAAAATTCATCCCTCTACCTCCAAGATCCTGAAATAGTTCCTTCTAAGTACAACTTACAGCCATTAGGCCAACCCACCTTATACCATCTGGAACAAGTGAGCCATTTACTCCAGTGCTTGAAAGTCCCTACAATGTCCTGACTGGTGGCCATTCTTCTTGAGCTGGACCATGTTTAGAAGTCTACATTATTAGACAACTGTCCATGTTGGCATTTTCCCTTTCAGCTCTTCTCTTTAATCAGAGACCACAAGAGCAAAATAAAGGTTGAGTGAGTTCCTTATGTTAAAGGTCTGAGCATCCAAGGGCAGCTTCTATTGCATGGTCTGAATATGTGACTTTTGATTATCTGTACAGCAGATATTGAGAAGCCATGAACTCCCAGTCATTGCAGAGGCACCACTTAATTCATGGTCATGGTCAGGGGCTATGGCATGAAACTATGCAGAAGGATTCAGAGATTATAGCCATTGCACAGTCTGGTCCCTCCTGCTCCGAGACAGGACCAGGCTGCTTTTTTTATTTCCTGGATGTTGAGTCCCTTACCTATGTAATGTCACTCTGAGCCTTCTACCTGCAGAATGTGGGAATGGGTGGTCTGCTGTAATAAGGGAAGAAGGTGCAGGCACAGCAGGGCTTTTCTTTCCAGTGGTGGGCAGAGCCACTTTAAGATGACTTGAGGTATGCAGGACCCTCACCTTTGCTGCAGAAAAAAAAATGTTGTGGAGCAACAAACACCAAAGAGAAAATTACCACTTTAGAACTCCATCTAACTTCCCCCTTCATTTGCTGTTTCCCCTTTCCCTAACAACCTTCTCTATCCTGGTCCCATAGAACCCCACAGTACTTCAGATACTCCCTGAAGTCAAACATTGTCTTGGCCTCCAGGGAATTTAAGTTCACATAGGCGAGAAGAACAAGCATTTATAATCTTGTGTCACTATGGCCATCTAAACAGAAGAGTCTGGAAAAGACATTGCATAGAAGAGAGGAAGGCTTGCTCTCAATGAGTTCTCCAGTAGGATAGCCTTGGGTCAGTCACCATACAGACTGACCAAGAGCCAAGCTTTCTTCTCCCCTTGTCTCATGTTTACAGCAAGCTGCTTTCTTCTAGCTCAATGGGACAGTGGTGTGATCGTATAGATTAGTATAGATAGTACAGTGATGTGATTAGTATAAGAACTTTCTTGAAACTAAGAGCTTTCTCTACCTACCCTGTATTTGCCATGCTCCAAAGTGGAACTCTTAGTTTCCCCCATTCCTATTAAAAAGTCATAGCTGTATTTTCTGAGTCATTGTGTCTACCCTTAATTCGAAAATGGTGGACCATTGAACCTTCTGAATGCTGACTGGGACATAGCTTTTCCTTAGGAATATAAACCATGGTGATGAACTCTCATGTGTCTCCAGAGACAGTGGAGGTAGCTGGGTGCCAAGTGTGGCACTCTATTTAGTTTGTCTACATAGGTTGAGAATAACAACACAGAGGAAAGCTTGGCAGCTGGAGGACTGGTGAGGTCATTGAGTGCCAGCTTCTAAAGGGGACATCATAACAGAGGAGCCTTATCTGTAAGTAGGACTAGACAATAAAGAACCAGAAATTGATCTCAGCCCAATATTAAGTATAATATACTTAGGCTACAGTTGTGAGCCAACAATGTTAACTTTCATAGCTGTTCCCTAGGAATCTATCACTTTAGCCTCAAGGATAAAAGAAACATAAAACCTGACCCAGAGATTAAGAAAAGAGAGTTGAGATCCTCTGTGCAGCCTTCTTAGCTCTCTTTCCTGCTGATGGTCTCTACTCAGCAGCCATCATTACGGATAGTAAATGGGCTTTGAACCTTTAAACTCAATACCAGAGGCCGATATGAGCTCTAGATATACTCCAGCCATCCTCTAGACATCTCTAAGCTTGGACTTTCTTCAAATTTGACATGTCCTAGACTAAAAAATCAGTCTCACTTTATTTATACCCTTCCCAAACCTGTCCATCTTCCAAAGTTTGGAATTTTTATGTCTTCAGTGATCTATGCTCTCTTTCTTAAATGTTTTACTGAAAGAACATTTCAGGCAACTCTGGTAGAATGTTTTCCATGCAAGGAATGTGGAGTGCAGCAGAGGACTGGTTTCAGAACCCAAATTCATTAAGGTTCACATTAATGGCCATTTCCTGGATGAAAAAACCCCATCATCCTTTCCAGATATCAGGACTCCCTCCTTTTGTTCCCATACAACATAATGTGAAACTCTTTTATTCTTTCTTCACTCCACCCATTCAAATCCAAGCCCCCAATACCTTTGCTGTTCTGAAACAGTCCCACTTTTGAAAGCATTTGCCCATTTCACTTGCAGTAGAAACAATTCTTCCATCCTGATCTCAACTGACTAGTGTTTTCTTGTGGCTTTCTCACCTGATGCTCATTGATCACTGGTTCTGTGTCTTTGTAGATGCCACATCCTTCCTCAGTTGCTATATGTGTGCTGGAACCCTTACGGAGTATCCATATGTGTACCTACCCCAGTGTGAAGAGAAAGGGCTTCTCACATAGGATGACGTTAGAGTCAAACACACATGCTGTGATTTGAGAGTCTGCTCTTACAGCACCAGTGACTGTCAGCAAGCTATTTAATTAGGTGTGAGCCCCAGCCTTCTCATTTGTAGATGGTAGACCATGTTTACCCAGGAAGGTTCACAATGCTCTCTCTACCTCCTTGAGTTTGCCATGCCTTCAGCTTCAGTGTCTCACCCTCCCTTTGCTGAGAATACTCTCATTCTTCCAGTCTCAGCTTAGATGCTGTGCTCCTTAGAAAGCCCGCAGGCCTCTGGTCAAGTTAGTTTTCTCCTCTGTGTTCTCATTTATTACATTTCTCTGCCTGTATCTCAGCACCAGACTCTGAACTGTCTGGTTTGTGCCCTTTCTCTCCACTTCGAGAAACTGCAAACTCCATAAAAATGGGGACTGTGATTTGCAAAACATCAAAACCTATCTTTGCTCTTCCCCATTCCTTTTAATCCAAAGATTTTTTTTTTTTGAGCAAGCCATATTAGGTAAGGAATTCATGACTGAAATGCTGAAGAAAATGCACAAATTTTACTCAGTACTTATTAGCTGGCATTGCAGGAGCTCAGCTCACCAAATTGCTGGCTCCATCCTACTACTGTGTTAGGCTCCAGGCAATGATCTGCTTTAGGTATAGAAATTAAATAAATTAAATTAAATAATGTGTCCTCTGAATTGTTGCTAATGCCCAGTGCTTTCCATTTTCATTAGATTCACAACTAGTTTGTATCTATGAAACTACCCAAATCTCTGAGAGAAATTTTCTTAGGGGATTTTCAAAAGCTATATAATCACCACAATTTGTCTGGTATATGTAGTGGTAAATATTTTATTAAAAATCAGGCACATGCTAATTATTTATAACAACCTAGGCACTTTATTTAGAATAACAACAATGATCACTTGCAGGTATAGACTTGTAGTTACTTTAAATGTTGTCACGACCTGAGATGTAGCGGAGGAAGCTCCGGGCTAGAAGGCCAATGGTCCAACTTCCTGATTGGCACTACCTTTGCTATCTTGGCCCAGTAATTTCATTCTTTTCTGCCTCAGTTCCTCAGTGTAAAAGATGCAACTGGAATGTTTGCTTTATAGGATTACTGTATGAGTTAAATGAGATATTATCAGTAAGAATTAATAGCAATGCTTAGCACATTTATATACTCTATAAATGTCAGCTGTTATTATTTGTCAAAGGTAAATTAAATATAAGAAAAGTGTTTGAATAATATTGGATTTAAATTTTCTGTCATCGGAGAGAGGCTCTATGTCCTTATGTTACTCTGATCCTTCAGCATTCCTATTCAGTAGGGAGGGGGCAGCATTATCCACATTTTACAAACAGTGGAATTGAGCCACAGAAAAGCAAAATATGTAGTGCATGAGTCACAGTCAAAAACTAAGACTGAATTTGTAGAGGTAAGTTCCAACACCCTTTCCAGGTGGCTGAGTGATGAGGCAGTTAAAGTGAGTGTAACCAGCTCTTAAAAGTCTGTGAGCAGAGGCCTCCTTAGCCTCTTTTATTGCTGAGTTTCTCCATGGTCAGTCCTGTCTCCATGTCTGAAATAATATCGGATTATGTCTTCCTGCCTGCTTTTCTTATTATCTTTCCAAAAAGCCACATGATGGGGTTGAATAGAGTATTGGTTTCTTTCATCTTTCCCTGCCTCTTTAGGAAGGCACTCCCATTCTTGGGTTGTGCTCAGGATGTATACCCAGTCCTCACTTGGCTGTTGAGTTTTTGAATGGATTCATCATGGCTGTAAACCACTTAAGACTCTCACAACTGAACTTGTTCTGAAACATTTCGTCCTCAAAGGCACCCACCCATTACCATGCCATATTTTACTACTGCAATGACAGAAAAAGCATTTGCAGAAGGCTCTGGTTTTCCCTCTGTCTTCCTATCCGAGCTCAGCAGAGGGAAGTCTCATCAGGACTTGGGCTGTTTGGCTGTGTACAAAAGCAGCCTCCAATAGTTTGTGGGTGCAGGGAGATTCCTGTGCCTGAACTCAGGCTGTTCAAGAGGACCAAGGACACGTTGCTTTTCTGTCCACTAGGGGGCTACTTATAGAAGGCTGGGGGAAAAAAGCTTAAAAATATGCTGCTGAAATTTCAGTAAGAGGGGAAAAGAGAGAGCTTGCGAGAGACAGCAGAGCGGTCCCAGGCTTCCTGAACGCGTCAGAGGCAGGAACCGACTGTGCTAAGGCTGTTGGCTCAACACGCATAGACAGAGCCGGAGCAGCCTCAGAGACAGGGAAAGAAGAAAGGGTCCTCCCTGACCCAAGGATTTACCACTAGTGGAGTACAGCTATCTGACTTTTTGGTCTTATTTTGGGTGCCTCTTCTCTCCTTCTCCTGGTAGACCTACCAGCTGGGTTTTGTTTCTTTCGTGAAACCTTCTCTCTGCCTCTCAGAAAAAAAAAAAAAAAAAAGAGGAAGGGAAGAGAGGGAGAGAGGTGGGTGCTCTAGATGAGCGCATCAGCTGTCTCCAGCCCGAACAGACAAGAATTCTCTGCCTAGGAAGCTGCTCTCACTCTCCCGGCTACCCACCCCCCCAACCTGGGTAAGTCCAGAGCACTGCGCTCCTCCGTTTTCTGGCTAGCGAGATTTCAGCACCACGGAGAGCGATCAGATGCCGGTCTGTTCTTCAAGGCATTTGGCAGTAAGGTTACCTCTCTTTCAGCTGCCGGTAAAGCTGGGTTCTGCTTAGGGAAAAACGAGAAAGGCGCAAAACTGTCTCTGCCGAATTAGAGGGGGATGTGGACCTTGGCCTTGGGAGTGAGCCTGAGCAAATGTATTTGTGTGCACTGTTGCATAAGACAGGTGAGGTCGGAGCTGGCAGGCTTGTAATTGTGCTAGTCTCTGTGTGAGGCTGTCCTTTTTATATGTAGACAAGAGGGAGGGTTTGGGGAAATGAGTCGGGGAATCTTCCTTAATTAACTCTTTCATAACCATCCCTAGGTGGTGGGAAAGTGTTACAGAGCAAGCCTGGGAGATAGGAGTGAAGGTAGAGTTAAAAGTTGTGCAACTAGGAGGGAGAGGCGATATTTTAAAATGTCATTTCCCCCCAGGATTACCTGGGTTCTTGCTGTGGTGAGAGCCTAACCTGACCTTTTGCTTTCTTTCCCGGTGTGAATTCATGGTGGACAAGTGTAACAGGTTGGGGTAATTTGGGGCTGAGGTCCCTGATTTCATGCTTCTAGAAAAATACTCAGCTTGGCAGGGGCTTGGCTGATGTGGATTATACTGTATTTACAAGAAGGCAGGAAGTACCATCTACTTTTCTGTTATCCTTGGTTGGAAACGGGAAAAAAGTCTGTTCTCCCCTATTTTCTGGGGCATCTGTTAATGAAACACAGTCCAGAGGAAAGGTTTTTGTCTCCACTTGTCTAGAGCATCAGGAAAAAGCTCAGACTAGCTCAAAAGTGGGAGTTTCCCCCCCCCAATTCCCACCCAGGGGCTCCACAGATGGGAGCTGGCAATTACTACATTCTACTGCTCTCCCTCTCTCTCTTTTGCTCTCTCTCACTCTCTCAGTCTCTCGGCCTCTGTGTCTCCCATTCCTCTTTCTTTCCTTTTTCCTCCTCCATCTCTCTCTCTCTCTCTCTAAATATCTTCAAAAAGTTGCTTCTCCTGTCTTTCATTTTCCTTGGAGATGCTATCTGCCTGCTCCCATGTCCTCCAGTTCTCCCCAAACCTCCTGCATGAAACTAGTCAACAAGTGGCACTGGAGGTTTTCTTCAGTCACCAACATGTCCCAGGAGCAAGAGGGAGGTGAAGCTTCTTATAAGATAAAGACTCAGCTTAATTGACCTCTAACTCTTTGAGGTTCTGTTCACTGTTATCCATATTGAGGTGGGGGAGGGGCAGGTACTTAGAGGTATGCACAGACCTTCTTGCTCTGATGACTTTCTGTTTTGCTTTTAATTCAAAATCCTGGGCTTTCCTCCAAGATGAGTACAGTACTCTGCTTTGGATTGTGGGAGCCTTCTAAGTGGGAGATATAGTTCTGAGCAAAATGGTGCCTTTCCCCCCAGATCTAGAAACTTCAGTGTGTCTTTAGAATGAATGGCAGTGAGTAGAGATGGGGAAAACAGTGATGTCAGAGTTTGTAATGGTAGACAAAGGATTGAAACAGACAAATTTGAAGAATTAGGAACTAACACTGACTCATTTGTACTCCATCCTTGCTGTTCATATTCCCCCAATCTGTACCAGTAAGTGTATGGATTTCTGTATGGCATGTCCCAGGATACTTAAAAAGCAAACCCTTGCGCTGGAGTCTGTCTTAAAGCTGTCATTTGTTATGTCACCATTATTTTATTAATGCCCTTAAATTCTCTCTGAAAAAAAAAGTGGTCAGTGACATTATTGGATCCATTTTTTAAAAAGGAGAGGTAAGCATTGGGCCAGAGAGTGGCAAAAACAGAGACAGAACTTCTGATGTACTAACCTGTCAGTGCAGAAGTGCCTATGTATGGGAGAATGGGAAATTGCCATCCTACAGACACACATGTGCAAGCAAAGCTTGTTAGTGACTTCATTGTGAGATAGTGGGCTCTCCCTGGGGAAGAATGAGAATCAACCAGACATCCACCAGACATATCAAGGTGCTGCTGATGCCCAAAAACCACATGAAAAGCTCCCTGTAATGTTGGTGAAGAGAGTCCCCTGGGCTCATGGCCTCCAGAAAGAACTAAAGTCATATAGCTATGGTCATATTCCCTTTACCTCAGAATTTCAGGTAGAGGCCCTTTTCCAAGAGCTCATTGCCATTGATGTCTGGGTTTGAAATGTTTGTCCACTTTCCTGTCAGGCAATTAATGGGGCCATATTCATTGAGTCCTCTGTGGCTTGGGATGGAGGAAGATGACCAAGAATCAGGAAATGTTGGGCTTCTACCACCTAAAAGAATGGGAAATGGTACACAGACACTATATATACAAAGTCTCTACTTCCCCAGAAGCCCTTGCTCTCATACCTGCTAGGATTCTGAAGAGAAAACTGCTATATCCTCACACCTGTCTCTCCCTCACTGAACAGAAGAAATTCTTCTAGGTTACTTCTGAGGCCCAGAGAGGTAAGACATGCTAAGAAAAGATGGAGGGAAGGATAGACAGCAACCTGCCTTATTCCCCATCACTGTAAGTGACCACTCTTACCACAAATGGGTAACCATTACTGTTTAGAATTGAGATATAATTTGTATGTCACAAAATGGACAGAAGGTAACTATTTGAATTAGAAAGTTTTGACAACCTTGTGAAAAAAAAATGAATATTTGACCTCTACCCCAAATAAAACATACAAAAGTTTCTGCATGCTTTTTTTTCCAATCAGCCTTCTTCTTCTTCCACAACCCCTTTGACTGCTACCATTATAGGTCAAATGGCTGCCCTGTGCAATATAAAGATAATGCTGATTGCATTACATGATAGATGCATTATGTGGATCTTGAACTTTTATGTGAGCATCTCAGGTCCTAAGTCTGGTGATTCTAGATAGACGGCAGGGAAGGTGAGGGAGGGGCATGTTCTGCATCTCAGTTTGCTGTCCTGGTCATTTCAATTGTGTGTATGGAAGACAACAATTAAGTCCAAATAGTCTCCTCAGAAGACCCTGCCTTTGAGCTGATATAAGATTATTTGATGGCACAACTCATGAATATGATGTTGAAATAGTTATTAAAATATGGGATTAAGTTTCAGGCATCTGGCCGTGAGTCACCCAATCTGGTCTTCAAGAGTGAGCAGAAGAAAGCACACCCATGCATGTAAGCTTAGTAGAACTGGAGCAGAGAGAGCTGGTTTGCAGTCCTTATACCATGAAATCCAGCTCCACTCACAAGGACCTGGGGTGGAGTATGTGTGCTTATCTTCCTTATTTAAGAGTGGCTCTAAACCCAGAAACTATGTTGCCTTTATGTATCACCATAGTTCTACCCAGTGACACTCCATTCAACTTGCTTCCATCTTTGAGCTGCTTGTCCCAGTAATAAGTGCCGTTTCCAATCATCATTAAGAAAGAATGGAGTCATCAGGAGGTTTTTGGTGACTTAAATGAATTAAATATATTTGTTTGTACAGATGTGTGCGTTTGTATGTGTGGTATCACGACATCTTCCCACTTCCTTTCCATCATATCCTATCTAAGGAAAACTGGGTAGAGTTAAGGCATTTTACACAATTGAGACCGGGGTCTTCAACTAAGAAACACAATTTCTGCCACACCAATAATCGTTTGAGAGTCCTCAGAATTTGTCTGTGTGGATCACAGATCCATTTATAAGGTCAGTGGATAGCTGTATCTTCTGCCTCCCTCTATCTGGAGATTTTCCTATAGTGCTTTCTTTCCGCATCTTGTCCCTCTGAACTCACCTTCCTCAGAGGAAGCTCCAAGCCAGGTCTTCTACAGG
Organism: Psammomys obesus; assembly: GCF_907164565.1. NCBI lineage: Eukaryota > Metazoa > Chordata > Mammalia > Rodentia > Muridae > Psammomys > Psammomys obesus. The sequence goes on along the minus strand of NW_026596057.1, from coordinate 10,475,120 downwards.
AAGGGTCCTGGGTCATCTCTCTTAGATAATCTCCCACAATGGGGAATAAAAGTCGCTAAGCTGCATAGTCATGAGAAACTAAAAGATGGCCAAAAAGCAGATGACTCTCTAGCATCTAGGGAGAAGATTGTGCAAAATTTCAAAAGATGAATAATGTTCCCAAAGTGGGTGACTTGGCAGAAGTCATTGCTGCTTCATCTTGATCTTGATTTTCACTGATAAAGATGAGATCGGCCACCTAAGTAGCATTGCGTCTTCTTAAGAGCCGGGCAAGAGAGAGGGTGATAAAGTTTCAAATCTACTTCTAACCACATGAAGAACTCATTAAAGCTTTGTCTTGAATGTTATTTTTTACTAGAACCATATTGGTACATCTTCTTGGCCATAGGGTAATGTGTATATCACTTGGCATATCGTAAGAGTCATATTCTCTTTTCTTTGCTTCTTTTTATTCCCCCACTTGGTCTCTTTTTTTTTTTTTTTTTTTTTTTTTTGTATTTTGAGTATCTCTAGTTTAGTGGCATAAGGTGCTTTTCACTTACTGGGTAACCATAGTCAGCACCCCCATTCAAATTCTGATAATAACTCTCATCTATTCCTTCCCCAGCCTCTGCCAACCATCACTCTGAGAGTCTGATCTAGAAATAAATTACAGAAGGAGTCATCCAATTTTATCCTTTTGTATCTTATGCTTACAAATGATTTGATTTCTTACTAACGTGTGTATGGTGCGTGTGAGTGTGTGCACGCGCACACATTTCGTGGTACACATGTGGAGGTGAGAGAATAACTATCGGGAGTCGGTTTTCTCCTTCCATCTTGTTTCTGAGGTAGAATCTCTTTTTGCTTCTGTCATAAGTGCGTACTCCAGGATAGCTGGCCTGGGAGCTTCTGAGTGAGTCTCCGCTTCCCATCTTGCCATAGGGCTGGTGGGACTGTAGACGCACATCTCCCCATACAGCTTTCCTGTATGGGGTCCAGGAATCAAACTCAGGTCGTCAGGTGGAGTGCTCTCAGGCCATCTATGGAGACCACCGTTTATCTGTGCATGAACACTTAACTTAGGTTGTTTTGGCCAGTTGCCTCTGTCTAACTCTCCGGACAGTGTGCAGGGCAGCTCTCTGATCAAAGCCCTGAACTGAGTTAAAAATCATTCCTTTCCCTGATAAGTCTGGACAGAGGCCAGTTGGAGAGGCTAAATGGAGCCAGTGCCTATGAGCGACCTGGGTCTGTTTCCCATGCTTAGGCTTTCATTCACTGTTGGTGTGTGAACAGAGACAGACTAAGTGAGCTGGAGTCCTAAATCTCTATCCCCTGAAGTGCCCCGGGTGTATTACAGAGAGGTTGGTTCTAGGAGGCAGGAGGAAGCACATACCTTCCCCCCACCCCTGAGCCTGCCTTTGGGCTTTCCAGCTTCAGACCAAGGTCCTAATGGCAGAAAGGCTTCTGAAGTTTACACAAGTAAGTCCATAGACACATTGTAGTGTCTGAAGGGTTCTACCCTGATCACTCAGGGAGCCTTATCCTTTGGAAAGGAAACCTCCAAGCTCACTTGGCTTAATAGAAGTTTATGAATTGGCTATAGATGATTCAGTAAAAGGCCATTATTCAGGCCTATGAGGTGAGCATGTGTTCCCTTCATGTGACATGGTACAAGAGAGACAAAAATGAAGATGCTCGGAACATTGATTCCAGGACAGTAGCAACCAAGATGGCTGGTGCGTGACAGTGTCTATTTGAAATCTCTAAGCTAAAATTGGCCTGTGATTCAAACTTACCTTAAAATGTTCATTTTTGATTCATTATAAAATTAGTCGACAGTCATTAACTGTGAATGTTAGCGAAGTAATTACCCTTAATAGATGTTTTTGTTATTATTTTTGATATTCCATATCATCTAGGGGCTAAATGATAGATATTATTAGCCCCATTCTACAGATGAGAAAATTGAGGCATTGTGGTCTCAGATGACCTGCTCAGCTAAAGTACAAGAGCTTCCATACTTGTTCCCCTTTTTAGTGAAAGTAGCTGTGATTTATGCAGGGTTCATGGTTTGCTTGGCTCTAACCCAGGCCCTGCAGTGTTATATTTCACTTGGTTCTCACAGTTTAAAGTTCATCCACTCTGAGGCTGAAGTTGCTCTGTGAGGTTCACTGTGATGATGTTGTACAGTAACTCTCATATTTAATCCTTGTAACCCTGGAGTCAGAGCTGCAAGGGAAACCTTCTCCAGCCAATGGGAAAGGGGATACCCCAAACTTGAATCCTTATGATGATCATGAAAGAGAACACATGGATGAGGGTCACAAAGTTGAGAGGTTTGGAGAGGTTAGTTTGCCTCAGGCCACATGGCTAGTGGGCACAGGGCTGGCTTCAGCCATGGACTAAGCTCATATTCTTCTCCAGCTTGTGTCTTACCTTTGCTTTCTATCACCTTGGATTATGTATGTAACCCGTTGGACAAAAGCCTGTGAGAGGCATACACCAGTAAGTCAATGCTGATGAGGTAGAAGCAAGAGGATCACAAGCTGGAGGCCAGCCTGGGCTATACCTTTTAGGGGCTAGAGAGATGGCCCACTCTTCAAAGGGTTTGTTGTGCAAGAACTGGAGTTCAATCCAAAGCACCATGTAAAAAGTAGGATGCCGTAGCATGCTGGCAATTCTAGCCCTGAAGAGTAGAACAGGAGGATCTCTCGGGCTCACCTCACAGTCAGTATAGCCAAATAAGTGAGCTTGGGACTAGTGAGAGAGACTCTGTCTCCAAAAGAAGATAGGCAATTGAGAAAAACATCTGATGTCTACCCCTGAACTTCACACACACACACACACACACACACACACACACACATACACACACACACACACACACACAAAACATGCAGATTCAGACAGGTATATACACATAAAAACACACATGCACACAAAGCAGCAAGAAACACAGCCTTGAACACTTGACTTTAACTTACCGCTCTAATACATACTGACCTGCTACCTTGGGCAGTTACTGAATCTATTCTAGTCTGAGATTTCTCATCAAACTCTTCACCTTCTTCACCCTCCTGAAGCTGCAGA
>NW_026596057.1:10408779-10472038 GCF_907164565.1 Psammomys obesus | reverse complement strand
ATTTCTCATCAAACTCTTCACCTTCTTCACCCTCCTGAAGCTGCAGATGCTGTCATAGTATCTATAAAGAGTTCCCATGAGAATTAAGGACCTAGTCCCAGTGCCTAGGACAGAGCTGACATGGAATATATCCCTTAAGAACCATGGTGTCACTTGCTGTTTAATGTGACCTGCAGACTGGGAGCAGGTCCTAGGTACTTGGCATCTTAACAAGTGAACAATTATCTGGGCTGACCTGGATTTTATATCTTTCTCAAGTGCTAATGGGCTGGGCTGCCCTTGTTTTATATCACCTTGACTTTAGGAGTATGTGTTGGGCTGTTTTTTTTTCCCCCTAGTCTTTCAGCACCAAAAAAAACCTGACAGGCTGATATTTAAAAATATCTAAAATATGCCTTTTGACAATTAATTATGAGGAAATTGTACCAGACCCAAATTAATTTGAACCTTAAGGAGACACTTGGAGTTTGAGCCCCATTCTACTGGAGGTACCAAACCTTTGGCTTTCTTCCTTGCTCTTTTCCTCTCCCTCCAGGTTCTTCTACCATCCTGAGTTTTATTTATGAAACATTTCCCTTCCTTTATAATTATGTTTTCCATAAGAAGAACATCTAACAGCCACCTCCTGGCTGGGCTCGAGTAATTGTTTGAATTTTTTGACGGTGTGCAATTTCAAAGCCTTGGGTTTGTATAGATTACCTTGAATTTATCTCCTCGAGTGCATCAGGAGAGAAGCGGCTGCTTCCCTGATGGAGTAATGTAAACCACATAGCTGCTGAGTGCCAGCCATGGGGTGGATGGACTATTTATCTAAACGGATTTCTGTAGAACACACACTTTAATAAGCTAGGGTTTGCCTGCCTGTCCTGTGTAAGTGCCTCATGATGTCCCCTGTGGATTTGTCAATGCCAAGGTCAACAGCGGTGACTGGCCAAGGGACAGGTGGGGAGGGAGTCAGCTGGCAGCATCGTCCCCTGTCTACCTCCTCTGACTGCTGGCCAGCTGTGAGCTGGGGTGAAGGTGCAAGCAGGCTGAATAGCTGGCAGCACCAGGGCCAGAGAATTATGTTTGTCCTGTGCTGGTAGAGGTGGGTGTCCAGCTGGGCAGAGGATCAGGGTCCTGAATAGCAAATGAGGGCCTTGCAAATGACTGTGTGTTGAAAAGGGTAGAGGCTAGTGCCATGAATAAAGGGGATTTTTCCTCACAATGACCCAGGTTGTGCCACAGAGAGATGGAACTTATAAAGCCAGCCATCAAGCCTCCCGCTCAAAGCCATATATATTTATAGAGATATAAATGAAGTTTAATGCTGGTGAAACTCACTATAAAAGCAAAAGACTTCATCTGTATCTACTTCAGGTGCAGATCAGCACAAGGCCTTTTTGCCTGCTTCCAGCTGAGGGGGCACATCTCAACACTCTTTCGAGACCCAGCTGCTGGGGCTCTGGAGCCACCAGCAGGGCAGGGGAGACAGAGGTCCCTTGAGCATCTTCAGATGGGCACCCAACAAAGATACGCTCCCCTTATCAGGCGGGGCTGTTTTAAAAACAGCAACAAAGAGCATGGAAAAGGCAGACGCATTGCCAAAATCAAGCAGCTTCAAACAGTCAGAAGTCTGGCTTTCAGTAAAACAATTTGAGAAAGGTTTGCTTTTCATCCACTTTGGAAGCTGCCAGTTTCTGCTCCTCATAGCTCCAGATGGGACACAACTGCAAAGCCCAGCTGACCAGACCCTGTGCTCTGTGAACGTCTGCCGGCCCTGCTTCTTCTGCCATGTGTGTTGGGCATGTGGCAACCTTGTGAAACCTGGCCTAACAGAAGTTGCATCCTGGCTCTGCCATCTATTCTCTGAGTTGCCTGGGGTGGGGAATCACCCCACCTTTTGGAGTTTCCATTCCCTCTCCCTTGGAACGTGGCAAATGGTTGCTGCCTCTCCCAACTGTTGGCTGTGTTGAAGAAGATGCCAATTTCCACATGGAGGCTTCTAACAGCCTGTAGGTAGTGAGGGCCTTCAGTCCATGGAGTTCTCACCTAGTGGGAATGTCTACAGCAGAGAAGGTGCATTTTAAGGGTGAGGGTTAAGGGTTCAGACATTTTTGACATATTTTCTCCCTCCAGGCTGGAGAGGCTCCATGTGGTCCTAACCGGGCTTTCAGAGCAAAAACCTCTGGCCAGACAGTGGTTCAAACTGTCTTTGCTTTCCTTTTTAAGGTTTATTTATTTTTTAAAGCATATGTATGAGTGTTCACATGAGTGCAGGTGCCCAGGGTAGCCAGAGGAAGGTGTCAGATCTCCTGAGGTTGGAGTTATAGCCACATGAAATTGGATGCTAGGAACTGAACCCAGGTCATCATTATTATTACTACTATTATTATTAAATTTTTATGTTTTGGTTATTTTGGGACAGGGTTTCTCTGTGTAGCCCTGGCTGTCCTGGAACTTGCATTGTAGACCAGGCTGGACTTCACCTCAGAGATCCACCTGTCTCTGCCTCCTGAGCACTGGGACTAAAGGCGTGTGCCACCACTGCCCTGGGCTAGAACCCAGGTCTTCTACAAGAGCATTACGTTCTCTTCTCCAGCCCCATCCAGCCACCTTCTGACTGAGGCTGCTCTTGGGTGCTTTAGAAGACCCTGGGCTGACACCTGAAGCAGCAGCTTCACTGGCCAAATAAAAGAGTGCTTATCTTCATGGGGCAGAGGCAGGAAGAAGGGGCACCCTCATCTTGAAGACCTGTTGGTGTCCTTTTAACTGACTCATTGGAAAGATTAGAAGCTTCCTGGAGTCCCATGTCCCTGAGAAGGTGTGTCTTTGTGTGGCTGGAGATGTTTTTCTGAACTTGACTATGAAGAAGGCATGGATTTCTTCTTGGGTCACTCTCCATCTGAGGGAAAGGCAGGGATTCTGGAAGAAGGACCAGGAGCTGTTGACCTGGAGCCTGATAGAAACTGAGTAGGGGCCGGGGTAGAAAACACCATCAGTTCATCACTTGTTAAAAATGGTCTGAGGCATAGTGCCTGAGTGATTAAAATGCAAAGTAAGAGTGTGCTGTCCCCCTACCTCCAATCCCCCTCATCCCCTTTTTTAATTTATATTTTATCAGCTTAATGTTGTGAGAATGGAAGTCAGTGGCACTACTTAGGGACCAGCAAGGATGGAAATCTAATCCTGGATAGATTACAATGGCTTCCCTTAGAGTTATCAGGCCTTGTTGGGATCTCCAGCATCAACCTCCTTTGTGGCTAGAGGCTCAGAAGTCAGTGGGCAGGTGACTTCTGTATGCATGTTACTTTCGCATCACCTCTGCAAATTCCTAGCAGGGTCCTGTGTGCCTCTGTTGACCACATTAGACAGAGGGGCCATAGAAGCCCACATCCTCAAACTCTGAAATTTGGGTATCTTGGGACTCTGTAATTATTGAGACAGTAAGACTCGGCTCATGTGTCTTGAACCATGTTGCCCCCTTCTCTCTTAGTGCGTAGGGTCAGAAGTTGCTAAAAGGGATTTCTTATCAAGGTAAAAGCCTTTCTCATGTTTGAAGTTTCATATCTCACTCCGGAGTCAGGCTCAGCTGTCAGCCTATGTAGGCCCAGCCAGTGACAAAATAGGATGCAGCCAGGCATATTTGTGGTAGATGTTCAGGGTGTCCTGGGTTCATAAATCACCAGCTGGCTCCACAGATGTCTTTTTGCCTAGTGTTTAGGAGCACAGTCATTGCTAGCAAGAACTCCCACCAGACAATGGCTCCAATACTTCTTGTATGAACACTAACTAGTCTTTAAATTTCCTTTTAGTGCAGTGCTAATTGTTCTTCCCATTTTATAGGAGGAAAAACTAAAGCACAGATTTTCCTGAAGGTCACACAAACAGAAGCACCTGTATCTGAATCCAGGCAGTTATCTCTTATTGACTATGCTGTCTCAGCTTCACTTAGGGACATTCTAGCTTCCCCATTCTTGAGTGATACAGGAAGCTGAAGAATCAGTCCTTGCAAAAGGATGGTTGAAAGGAAGATGACAGCATCTGTGCTTTCTCTTTGGGGCTCTGAGCAGTCGTCTCTACCCCTGTCTTTTGGAGTATTTTTTTTTTTAACAAAGCACCACCTAACTCCATGGAGACGAGGAAAGAATCCATGACTGAAGCAGGCGAGTTGTCTTAGGTGCCTTTTCTCTCCTTCAGGCAACCTCACAAGAATGCCAGTTCTTATCTAGTGACAAAAGCCCCTCTCACATTGTGGCTTAGCCACCCAGGGGATCATTGGGGCCTCTTTTGTAACTAGTCCTTTGTGTGTAAGATGCTTCTTTGAACTCTGAACTGACATTGTGCAAGAGGAGATTCTCACAGGGTAGTCCCAAATGATCCATCCAGCCTTGGATGGGTGTGGGGATGGGAGGATGACAGACACCAGCCACTTTGCTCAATTTGTTCCTTTTGAGATTATTAAGTGAATACTGGTGGTATCCAGGACCCCCAGAAGGCTGCGGGGGGAGACAGGTAGTGCTGTAATGGGGTATGACATTGGCAGCTCAGTCATGTCCCTACCCTGCAGCTAGGAGTGGAGGCAACAGCAGGCAGTGGGGGAAAAGAGGGAGATAGGTTGTTTCATGCTTCCTAGCCACCTACCATGTGTCAGACATGGTGGATATGGAGCCAAGAAGCAGACTCATTCCAAACCAGACATGCTTGAGGACAGAGCTGGACTGAAGCTGGTGTTTAGTCCTTGTATAAGGTGCTGAGTGGAAACTTTTGGATTTATCACTCGGCAAGGTAAGACTGGTGAACAGAATCATCACAGGGTTGGAACAGCTACTCACACGCAGTGGGGTACAGACTTAGGGTAAAGATAACCATGCATTTTAGAGGCTGTGAACTTGAGCATAGTTCTTGCCTCTGCCTACTTGCGCCCCTTTAGTACACTCACTTAACCTCTCTGGGCCTCCAGTTCCTGGTTTCAGGCATGGAATGTTGAGGTGGTGATGATTTTGAAGCAGCTGAATAAGGAAAAATTTATTATCCCCAGTGTTACCGTTCTACTGTGCTTCTTTTCATAGTCCTATTAAAATTTCACATTTGAGCCTCAGCAGATGGCTCAGTGAATTAGAACATTTGCTGTATAAGTGTGGGGACCCGAGTTCCTATCCCCAGCACATGCAGAGAAAAAAAGGCATGGCTGCACTTATCTGTAACCCTAGGATTGTTGGGGTGGGGTGCTGAGACAAGAGGATGATTGGGGCTTCCTGGCAATCAGTTTAGCTCCAGGCTTAGTGAGAGACCTTGCCTCAAGGGAATAAGGTGGGAGGTGATGGAACGGGAGCCTCTTCTGGTTTCCATGCAAGTGCACAAGTACACTTGCATAGACACACAGACACACACATGAACATGCACACTTACATACACACAAGCACTTGCAAAGTTCAACAGTGTGTGCATTTAATTACTTCCACTTCTATAGAGTTGCAGTGAACGGTCCAACGTGGTTCAGGTAATACGTTACAGAATCAAGATTACAGCCATCTGACCTTGTACCTTTCTGTTTAATTATGTATAGGCCTCTTTCTTGTGCTGGAATTGAGTTGTCCAGGAGAATTACAATGGTCAAAAGACCCACAGTTTGTGTCTAGCAGACAAAACTGACTCTCTTCAGCACTGTAGCAGCTCCATGCATGATGGACAGGGCCTGGGGCATCACTAGAGGCTTTGCCACCCTTTGAAATTATTATTATTACCAGCATTTCCCAAGGTAGCCCCTTGACAGATTAGTGCTAAATTTCTACCATGAGGACATCTCCTGTAGGCTCTCTCAAGCCCTTGACCCACTGCAGCACCTCCACAAGAACCAAGTCTCCCTCCTTTGTGTCAGACCCAAGGCCAGGAAGCCGGAAGCCTCAGGTGTCACCCCACAGAGGCCACCTCCCAGAACAGCTCTCCATACACTTTACAATTTTATTTTTCTTTAGCTCATTTATCACTAGCCAGCATAGCACATCTCTCTCTGATTTCCTTCTTATTGTCTGTTTCCTCCCTGTAGAATGCACACTGTAAGACCCAGGCTTTATTTGCCTTAAAGTGGCATTCCCTGTCTTGAACGGCTCATGAGCAGTAGAATCTGGCTGAATGAGTGAATGAGTGAGTGAGTCTTCATCTAGGATCCTCTGTTCCAGAAAACAATTACCAAAGGCTGGCTCTGAGCCAGGGAACTAGATTGAGTTGGCTCTTTGTCTTTGGGGAGCACCTTGACCTGGATAAGGTAGAGAGAAAGGTGCATATATAAGTAACTTCCTCACTGCATGAAGGGCTAAAGGAGGAAGATCTAAGGAGGGGGTAGGGAGAACGACTCCCTTTCCTTAGAGTATTCCCAAGCTCCCATAAAGGTGGTGGCATGTGGACTGCCCATGTTAAGGATTTGCAACATTGTGGGGATGACTACCAAGGTGCTGCAGCTTGAGCAGCCATACTGGGTCATGGTCAGGGTGGTAGTGAGGATGATGGGAGATTATGTTGTTTAAGGAGACTAGAATTCAGCCTTACTCTCACAGTGTGTATGAGGGAAAATTGCCAACAGCTTGGAGAACTTTAGCTGTGAAATCTGAAACTATGTTGTTCATGCAGGCTTTTCACCTCTTTCATAAGAGAACAAAAGACACATCTTAACCAAATTATACCCACAATTGAGGTGTTCTTGTATATTAACCTCATCTTTTCTGTACTCTCTCTAGTCCAGAGACTGGGGACTTGGGGTGGGTGGGAGGTCACTGCAAAGCCTCCAGGCATCTCCCTTTGCTGGAAGGCTCTTCAGGCTTAAATCACAGGAGGCCAGTTTTCAGACTTCCATGCTGATTTCTCTAGTGCCCTCAGAAAATCACAACACTGTGATTGGTATCATATAGGTTAAAGACAAGACTGTTTAGTGAGCATGAGGGAGGGGAGAAAGGGGGAGAAGGGAGCTGTCATGGAAGAAGCCTTGAATGCCCATTCTGTTTCCTTTAACTGTGGGTTATTGCAGAAAATTGTCCATTCTGTTTACTCAACCCCTTCTCTTCTGGAAAGTTGATAAGGCTGGAGGCTCCCATGCCAGTGGCCCCACTCTAAGAAAATATTTCACTATTGATCTGAGTGTCAGTAACTCAAATGGTGGTGTTTACCCTGAGGTTGAACACCTAATAAAAATTTAAATTATTATTTAAAAAATACACACAGGGAGGCACAAACACCATCAAGGAGAAACCTCTTAAGCAGAGTGCAAAGCCAGGCATGCCCACAACACAAGAGCCTAGGGTAGGGACCTGGAGGGCTAGGATTGTGACTTCCTCCGTGATGGGCCTCACTGTCTGTGTGTACCTTTGAGTGTATCTCCTCCCATTGTGGACTTCTCTGCCAGGCTCCATAGCTCTGATCTAGACCCTAGGTTCCCTTCTCAATAATACCGAACTTGGGTCAATAGCATATATTTCTTTCCAACCCTTCCTGCTATAAATAGGAGGAAACATTGGCATTGCAAATGAACCACCCACCCAAAGCTCATGGACAGACCCTAGCACAGAATAGGTGCTCAGAAAATGTCCCTTTTTATCCCTGTAAACCTGTGACACAAGATCCCATACTCAGGTCCTTCCTCAAAAGTCCTACCCTGTAGCCTATTAAAAACTGCTTGCAGCCAGACCCTGTCTTACTTGAAAGGCCCTGAGCACTAAATCACGCCTATACATAAATGATTGATAAGGAATTAATAGGTTAGGTGGCAACACTTATGGAAAGCAGCAGGCAAGAAAAGAAAGAAGCTTTAATAGCAAATGTCAAAAACCAGATATAGGCCTCTGAGGGGACATTTTCTGCCACAAAGTCCCTTAAATCATGCCCATTAGGAAACCATCTCTTAGATTCCCCCAAAGGACAGATGATACACAAGGTCATGGAAGCAGAAAGTGGGGTCAGCATAGGATTGCATATCATGGCCCCATGGCCCTTATCCTTTACATTGACTGTGATGCTCACTGCCCTTCTCTGCAGTGCTGAATCCAGCCTCTCATGCTGGCTATTTACCTTTTTTTCCTTCTAGCTTTAGTTCTATAGCCCCTGGCATGGTCTGTCTCCATCACCCATTGCTCTCCAGTGATTCACTTTATCAGGCTTAGATTCTACTATTGATCATGATCACAGATCAATAACTTACAAAACCTTTCTGGACTTTTCCCTTGCTCTTACCTTGCAAAACTCCTGCCTGGTTAAACCCAATTGCTGGCTGTCCATCTACTCTCATGCTTATCTCCAAACATGTACACATCATGAAGACAAACAGTGTCTGGCTCCTTGATACCACAGCAAAGACTGTAACTCCCAAATGTGCACCACAAACTCCCTGGAAATCTCTCCATGCTGCTCTCATGAGTTAACTTTCACTCTCATAATTTTATATCTCCTTTTTGCAAGGACAGCCTACCCATTCTTTTAAATCTCTTCCACCTTGCACTTCATAGGTAGGCCCCTCTCATGTCTTCCTTCCAGACTCTTCCTTATGCCCAGCCTCTTGGTCCACCCTCTTCATTTAGGGGTGTCATGGCCCTGCTTTTTCATGAACTAGCATCTGTAGTCACCACCTTTCCTCTCCCTCATCACTTTTTCTTCCTAAGAAGGACATGGATATACCCTGATAATCTCCTTCTCTGAGAAAGTGAAATCTGTGTTGATTCTGCTTCTTGTCTCTGCTATATCTCATAATTTCCATTTACAGCCAAACTTAATTGAAAATGTAGCTCCTGGTCCCAGTTCTACTCCATGTTCTTTTCACTCCTTAAGGTGTCTATAGCTACTTTCCAGAGATACACCACATATCATCAAAGTTTCCAGGACCTTCATGCTTCCAGATCCCACAGCCCTCCCCCCAACATTGTGTGTGTGTACCCCTCCCATTGTGTGTGTGATGTATGTATAGTATGTATGTATGGTGAGTGGTGTGTGTGTGTGTGTGTGTGTGTGTGTGTGTGTGTGTGTGTGTTTGACCAAATCTTTGAATTATAGAACAGTTATCACTATAAACCACTGTCTTTCCATGAATTTGTTCTGGGTTCTCTCAGAGAACTGTCTTCAGTTCTCTCAGACTGTCTTCAGTCTCTAAAAAGTTGAATCTCTGTATGATGGTTAATGTTAACTCTCAATCCCCTGAGCATGCTGTAAGAAGTTATCTAGATTAGGTCTTTTGATGTGGAAAGACTCACTTGATTGTGGACAGCACCATCCCATGAGTTGGGCCCTAGACTGAATATAAAGGAGAAAGTGAGATAAACACAGTGTTCATTTCTTTGTCCTTCCTATCTGTGCTTGAAGTATGATGAGCTGTCTTAAGCTCTTGCTGGCATGAGTTTCCCACAAGTCCCTTTGTAGTATGTTTTCTCCATTCACTTCCTCCTTTTTATTTATTCTAGGATGCCAGCCCATGGGTTTGTGCTGCCCACTTTTAGGGTGGGCTTTCTGTCCTTAGTTAAACCTCTCTGGAAATCAATATACCCAAAGCTATGTTTCCTTGGTGATTCCAATTCTAGCCAAGTTGATGATGAAGATTCTAGAGTCAACAGATATATTAGTATCCTGTTCAGTTCTCTCATTTTGTAGACAAAGAGGAGATCGATGCCAGGGAAGGGTCATTTCACAGCAGATCAAGACTCTTGATTGCCTTCCTTGCTTATTTGCTGGATGCTGTTCCTGGGCTGGGATACAAGATGACAGACTCACACTAGAGCAATCACAGAGGACTGGATGCCAGCACACAGGCTTTGAAGCTTCTGGGAGAGACTTCTGAGCACTAACAGGTCTCCTGAGAAGCTAGACTTATTGCCACCTCAAATTTTTGTCTGGAGAAGCTTCTCATGTCAATCACCTGGATGTGATTTTTTTTTCTAAACCTGAACAGGGCTTGACTATACTTAAGAGCCTTCTGTCATTCTTTGATTTATTTTCTCCTCTGCAAGAAGAAAAGATATGAGACTTATGACTAATTCCACCTCTTACATGGCCAGAGGAAAATGTCCAGCAGCCTTTTATAGACCCTGCTGTTTTCAGGGGGTGATTTGAATCAATTTTTAATTATCAAATGTTTATTGAAATGCCTTCTTTAATTATATATGTGTAGCTTTGTGTTTGTGTGCATACAAACAGATGCATACACATGCATTTCTTTCAAACATAAAGAACAGAAGAAAAGAGGTTCAAAGAGAATCTAGACTGTCAATTTGCTACTGCTCTCTGAATGGTTCACCAGAGTTACAAAGCCATTGCCTTAGAAGAGTCATCAGCCTGAGAGTTTACACAAGGTACATCTACTCTCAGCAATATGCACTGACTCTTTTTGGTCACCTGAAATTAGATGGAGATATTCAGACTGAATTTCCTTTTATATTAGGATTTAGGCATAGTCTGTGGAGAATCTGTCCAATCAAATATTTAACCTGAAAAAAAATTTAATCATTGTATTACTTCCTGTAATGGTTTGAATGAAAATGTCCCCCATGGGCTCAGATATTTGAATTCTTGGTCTCTAGTCAGTGATGTTGTTTGGAGAGGTTTAGCAGGTTTGTTGGAGTAAGTATATCACTGAGGGGGGCCATGGCAGAAGAAGCTCTGAGGTTAAAGAGCCTCAGCTACTCCTACTCCTAGTTTACCTTCTCCCTGCTTTGTATATATGGTTAAGAATATGAGTGCCCAGCTTCCTGCTCTGTCAGTCATGCCAGCTGCTTGCTGCTGTGTTTCTCCCACCATGATGGACTCTTATCCCTCTGGAACCATAAGCCCAAATAAACCCTTTCTTCTGTAAGTTGCTTGGTCATGGTGTTTTATCACAGCAAAAGAAAAGAAACTCATACATAATTTTCTTGTTGCTATAACAAAATACCCAACAAAAGCAACTTTCCAATGGGTTTATTTTGGCTGGCAGTTCAAGAGTATGGCCTATCACGATGGGAAGGCATGGTGGTAGGAGCATCAGGCAGCTCCCGCTACAAAGTTAGGAAGCAGAGGGAGACACCTATTGGTGCTCTGCTTGATCTCTCCTTTTGGTTAGTCCAGGATTCCACCTCGTGGGGTGGCCCACATTTAGGATGGGTCTTCCCGCCTCAATTAGCGCAGCCTAGGAAATCCCTCAGAGATTCTCCCAAGAATTTGGATCCTAAATTATTTTAGGTCTTATAAAGTTGACAATTAGTATTAACCATCAGCATTAGCAACAACTTGGACATCACTCTGACCCTGGAGAACCCTCCAATTATAAAGCCACAGCTACTCTTAATTCTTTGGCTTCCTGTAAGCCTATACTATATACATACATACATACATACATACATACATACATACATACATACATACATATACATATAGTAAAGACTAGTTGGTAGGTGTTCTTTTGGTCTTTTATTCTTGTTTGGGAAACCTTTGAGATGTTCTTGATGATGAGTGTTTTAGCATACTCAAATAGCACTAATAGCTTTATGTGTTTTTCTTTGATCATGCTTATTATCATTTAAATAATCCATTTTCTGCTTCATTTATTTGCTTATTTCATGAAGGAAGTGTTGGAATCCTCGGGGTGGCTCTGAAACACTATGAGTTCCTTGTCCTCATTGTGTGTGCTTAAAAAACGTATTTTCCTCTTCAGCTTTCTCCCATGACTCTATTTTACTTCCATGACATATCCTTGAGTACAAAAGCCTAAGTCAGACTATGATTCCTTAGGTGAGAAGAATCTAGGTCCCAGGCACTGTCCTAGGTTCTGAATTTTCTACAGAGACAAAAAGTCTTTCAGGTCACAAAACAAATGTTACCCGGAAGCTAGGCACTCATCTCTTGCCAAGGTTTCTTTATTTTGCCTTTTCAGTTCCTCTCACATCTGTGCATTTCCTTCCATCTCTAACTCACTGGCATGTTAATCAAACTGGCTTTATTCTTCTCCATTATTATGAATTACATTTAATGTTTCTGCTATATTTATGTGTCATATGTTACTATATAAAAATATGAGGTTATAAAGAAAAGCTTACAAGGTTCTATGAATGTAGGTAGCGCTATATATGAATGTATGTAGCGCAGGCACCTGGCTAGGTATGGGGAATCTTTTTTTTCTTTCTCCTTCTCTTCTGTCTCCTCTTTCCCCAGCTTCCCTTTCCTCTTCTTTCAAAGTTTGGTCCTTTTTTTTTCCTGGAATGATTAGTTTTCACTATTATTATCTATGAAGAAACAGATGCCATTGGACTTTTGTGGGCTGTGGTAATAGATATTGTAAAATGCTTATTTGGAGTACAAACTGTAAGGTGCTGGAAATCATATTTTTCTAGATCCCTAATGTTCCATTTTAGATGTGCTTTAAGTGTCACAGTGGACACTTGAGGCTAAGAGAAGCTAAGTTTTGATGGATTTGCAATGCTGTTGATAAAGCCGCTTGTGTAGCTAGAAGACACTGGCTGGGTGTTCTAATCTGGAAGCTGTGGAGTCAAGGTGACAGCAGATTTGATAACTAATGGAGGCTTGCTTTTGGTTTGATGCATATCATCATCTCATGTGTCCTCATGTGGTGGACAGAGGGGGTCATGTTCTTTTATTCTTGTCCATTCCCTATACTTTTAGTAAAGACCACATCAATATGGTCATCTGAGCCTGGGCTTGACAATTTCTGGCTTAAACCATTAAAGGACTTCCCATTGACCTTACAACAAACCAAAATCCATAAAGAGGTCTGGCTAGCCTCTCAAGCTTTACTCCCTCCCAACTCTGGGCTACAACAGTATTAGGCTCATTGTCCTGCAAGCTCCCTGGCTATGTTCCTTCCTGTGGTCTTCCCCTCCCATACCCCCTCTCCATTCCTTCCCTTTCTTCCTAACTCATCTGCATGCATGAGTCTTAGCTTGATACCTCTTTTCCAGGAAGCCATCCCTGGATCCCCAGACCAACCCAGTTTCCTGTGCTACATATGTTCATAAATTTTGCTTTGTAGCCTCAAAGTTTTACTTGTAATGTGATGCATAATTAGCATAAACATTAAATCAATAATAATAAATCAGGCTCCCTGTAATTATAATCAGGTCAAGCAGTATGATACCAATATGAATCCATGACATCCCTGGGTACCTCTTTTGGCCTTAAGCCCCTCCCTCCCTACAGACAACAGTCTTCCTGATGTACCGATATGAATTTTCTCACTTTTGAGGATTTAGTATTTGTCATCTTAGAAATATGTATAATATATATATACTTATATATATATTATATATATAAAATGTCAATTTATCAACTTTTATCAGAATACCAAATTTCACATACATGTCAAACTTATGTATTCTAACAGTTTAGAAACATATATAACAATCATAACTACAAAAGACTCCTTATGTGATATACACCCATTGATAGAACAGGGCTCACCTTTGTATCCCGGGGTCCTGCCTAACCCTGGAGCATACTAAATCTACAATAGCTATTTGGAGAGTAGATAATAGAAATGACATCCGTGTTCATTCTAGATAGTCTGAGCTATAATGAGGGTCCTACTGTGAGCCTCTTTTCAGAAGGAAGCTGCAAACAGAGAGTTGAGGTAACTGTTGCACAGGAGAAATGTGTTCAAAATCACCTGCCACTTTCTTCCCAACAACTTTAAATAAAAAGGTGACTGAGAAAGCTGTGCGGTGAAGTGATTATGTCTGTCTACCTATTTGTGCATCTGTCTATTTATGTATCTAACCACTCATTTATTTATCTATCTAGCCAGCCAACCGTGTAATATTATACAAACACATAGCTACTGAAGCAGACTAGAAAAATAGAGCACATAAAAGAACAAGGCAGGGAAATGGTAACTGTCTCATAAGCAGGTATAAGTATTGGCCTCCATTCGTGACCTACAGGAATAAACCCTGCCCCTGTCAGCAACTCAGACAAGGAGATGGTGAGAAAATAAACTGTGTCTCGGGAATTTGATTCATGGGGGAGAAAAAAAAAACGGTGGCAAGATCATGGAAACACATGAATTATTCACAATTCAAACCAGGCAAGGGAAGGAGGAGGAGGAGGGGAATGACCAGGAAATGAACAAGAAAATGAAGCTCTCCGGGGCCAGGAGGGGGCCAAGGTGGCAGAGAGTGACCTCACAGGGGACTAAACCAAGACTGGCAGAGACAGAAGGCCAGCTGGCCATGTGAATAGGTCAGCTGAGAATACCTGGTGGAGAGACTGGTTTGTGTCTCAAATGAGGAATATCCCTAAGTCAGAAAGCTGGTTACAGCTGGAGTAAGCCGCTGGACAGTTCATGATTGAGTTTAAAAATAAATCCTGGTGCCAAGCTCACTGCTGCCCTGTGATTGCAAAAGAGGAAAAACACATCTGCTGGGCTGGTGATCTGGTGGGGGACTGTGGGCACATGGGATTGATGTAGTCTGGCGTGGCCTGGAGAGGAAGGGCAGTAGGAGATCACTCTTTCTGATGTGGTGAACTTTGCCCCAGTTGCATTAGGGTGTGTGAAGAGTGAGTGTGAGGGAAGCAAGGCAGGATGTTCCACATCCTCTCTCCACATTAGTGAGAGACTTGGGTTGTGCTAAAATGAGGACAAAGTACTGAGGGGAGGAGTCAGAACTGAAGACCGAGAGCTGCTCAGCTCAGGGGCCAATGGAGACAGCCAAGGAGCTTTCTAGAACAGGGTTATGGGCTGATGCCCTTCAAGGGGGTCAGCTGGGAGATAGTTGGGTAGAGTGTGTGCATGGATGTCCAGTTTAAAATGCGTGGAGCAAACAGCAATACACTTTTGAGGTCCTCGAACTGTTTCTTCACTGTTTACTGTGCCCCAGTCTTGACATCTAAAAGAGGGAGAGGGAGAGAGCAGGGAGAGAGACAAAGCAAGTTATTTCAAATGCTAAGATAAATGTGGAAACTCTGGAATCGGGTACTAAGCTAGAGGAAGCCTGGACATACTTCTCTGAGGATGTGGCATTTGTTTCACATTTGAAACAAGAGTTTCATTAGTTAGCCCCACCTGGCCTTGAGTTCATAACATCCTTCTGCCAGCCTCTTGAGTGCTGGGGTCATAGGCTTGAGCTGCTATACCTGGCCTAGGAGGTGTGTTCGTTGAACTGTGAAGGTAAACAGCCATATGCTGAGAAGGCACAAAGGACAGAGGTCAGCATGATGCAGGACATGAGAAAAATATAAATCAGCAAGGATTCCAAATCTATGTTTGCCCATGTCCAGCCTTAATCTGTGGAATGGGAAGGCTGGGTGAGGTGATGGTTAAGACCTGTTCATTGTGACATAGAGTCTCAGCAAGTCTCAACCTTCTGGAAGAACGGCTGTATTTGAGCTAGATCTTCAAGTGAGATTTCCAAGTACCAGGGAAGTCCCTGAGACCAGTAGCTAGGCTATGCAGTCTTCTTGTGCTATCCTCATTGTGTGGAGAGTGAGTGGGCTCTGATCTCTACTCATTACGCTCCTACTGTGTACAAGAGCGTGAATAAGTCTTACCTACTAGGCTGACCTGCTGACCTCAGCAAATCCCAGCTAACTCCATGAACCCCAGTCGTCACATTTAGGTTCTTTTTTTTTTAACTATATAAATTTGTGGGACACGCAGTTCAGTAAATCAGGCAAAGACATGAGTGAGAACGTGGTAGAAATAGTTTGAATCTCCCTCTATGGCAGAAATGTGCTGCCTGAAGGGATAGTTCTGGAAAGCAGCAAGGAACTCACTTGTCAGGTGAGACACTAGGGCTATAGAACAGTGGTGGGATGGAGAAGATACAGGAAGGAAACACACTTGGCTGCTGCAGGTTCTGCAAGAAGCTGGATCAGAGCTGGGAGAGAGCCATTGAAAGACAATTAGGAAAAAAAAAACAATCGGGAAATTGTAGATGTAGAGATGAATTTGGTCCAGCTCCAAAGGGTCTTCCTAACTAGGGATGCTCGTTTTATCCATCCTGTAGTTATCCCTAGACATGAGGCAGGAAAACAAGCCAGAATAACAGCAAAGCAAATGCATGCCCTTTGCATGCTGCTTTATCTAGATCTGTACTAAATGTTTCACGTTCATCAACACACTGCATTCTCATATCGCTTACCTTGTGGTGGTGGGAAACTAGGGGAGATGAAGAAACTCCTGCATCCTCACAGCTGGTGGGGCACCTGTGAGCCTCATCCTCAAACTTTGTGATTGAGACTCAAGTCACTAGAGGATGCTACCCAAGGCGGCGGCCTCCCTGCCTTGTTTATCTTCCGAAGGACATGCTTTGTGGAGCAGGTGCTGAGGTCTCTGCTAAGTAATAGCTTGGGCTTCTTAGACCAATCACAGTTGTCACTTTTGGTGACAACCCTGCATACAGTCAGGAGGTGAGCCCAGATGGGCACGGCCAATCCCTCTGGGGCTTGGTGGACTAGAGAGGAGGAGGACTGTGTCTCCTCTATAACCTCTTCTTTGGATTAGGGTTTTTTTTTTTCTCAGCCGAGCCCCCACAATGGAAGCCAGAGAAAAGAGGGACGTGGGGAGGGAGAATAATGAAGGAGAGGAATGAGGAGGGGGCAGACTGGGAAATGAAGAATGAAGGAGAGGAATGAGGAGGGGGCCCTTCAAGGCCTTTATTAATTGGGCATGCCACATACAAGGAGAGAGGGGAAGCAAATGTCTCCGCTTATAGAGTTCAAAGGAGCATTTATCTTGTCCAGCCTGTAAACTGGAGTTGGAAAGAAGATCATAGACTGTGTTACTGGTGTGACCATCCATCCTAAAGAAGCATTGAACAGAGCCAAGAGACCTGAGCTCTAGATGTCTCCCTCTTGGTTGTGAACCTGTATACCCTCAGACAAATAATGTAATATCCCCTAGCTTGTTTAGATACAGTGGCCATGAGAGAGCTCTCTCAGACGCTTCCTACTTTCACAGTATCCTGGGTTTGACCCTCAGACTACCAGAGTCTCAACTCATCAGTTTATTTAAGGATTTAATATGAGTTTTAATAGGTTTGTAAGTAGAGCATGAGAGTCCTTATGACTTCGTCATGCTCCTCAATAAATCCAACATTTAGCCTGCCCTATTTTGAAGCTCTGGCCAAGAGACATATTGTGGCTTCTGTCTGTTCATTTCTTGACTATGGCATTGGCCACCTCACGTCCTAATCCAGGTTTCCAGGTCCTCTGAAGTCCCTGTCTTCATCCTCTAGTTTTATGGAGATGGGCTCCTAGCATTCCTCATGGCCTGAGTGCTGGGAGCCACTTTAAAGAACTCTTAATTTAGTTACTTTTGTGATATTATTTGTCTGTAAACATTGACAAGTATTTAAATTAGAACAAAGGCAGAGGCAGGCAGTCTGAACCAAGCTAGGCTAGGGGGCCTGGCGAGAGGGGGTAGCAGTCTGGGAGCTGCTTGGTGGGTACCCTTTGCTCTACATGACTGTTTGACCCATAATGCTGGGTTTCTGGAGCTCTGGCTTTCCTGCTGCAGGCTTACACCCCTCTTTTGCAAAATGTGTTTTATTGACTTTGCTATTGTCACAGAAGGGACAAGTTGCAACCAGATGATGGTGGGAATGGATGGCACACACAGAGAGGAATGCTTTGACTTACAGACAGATGCAAGCCATGATCTCTCTTGGCTTAGGCCTTTACATAGACCTTTACATAGGGCTTTACAAAGACCATAATTTAAATGCATTGTTAGGAACCAGTGATGGAGCTGTTTAGGGAAGCAACTGTCTATGTACCTCACTACTTTAGGAGATACAAGGTCTATGACCCTTGATGTCATTCTTTAGCACACTCAATTTCCTAAAATGTGTTCATTTCCAGAGGAGAAAAAAATTATGATTAGAAAAACCCAAGTATATTTACTCCTTTCTCCAACACCCAGTAATTACTTAATTACTGTCCAAGCCCCTGTTAAGCAACACAGCAGACTATAATAATAATTATTACTATTTTTATGAAAGAGATAGCAATCATGATTCCCATTCTACAGAACAGGAAATTGATATTTTTAAATAACCCACTCAGTATCTCATAGCCAAGGTTTTATTCATGATATGTCAGGATGGAAGCACAGGTCCTCTAACTCAAAGTTTGGTGCTCCAAGAAATAGCTTAATATTTCAAGGAGGTAATGTTTAGATAGAGTTGGTGTGACAAGACCAAAGACCATGGAACAAAGAAGAACAGAACGTGTACCATGAGATATGTATGAGTAAGGGCTATCAGAATTCTGGGGATCCAGAGATTGTTCACAGACAGTGATATTTGGAGTCAGCACAGCAAAGTAGGGAGGATTGTTAGTGGTGGAGAGAAGAGTAGGTTTTCCTAGGCAGGGGAAGGAGGGGGAGGACAGAAGTGGTTACACACAATAAACACTCAAACCTCAGCTTGAATCAATGGTCCTTGGGCTGACAATGTGGCAATACCTGAGCTACCTTTGAAATGATGAGAGCTTATGGGCTCTTCATGCAGCTATTCTGGTTTGGCTGGTTCTGCACATTGGTCTTGTCACTCACACTTTAGAAAAAGCCTCCTAAGTGGTTATGTTGGATAGCCTGAGACCTATTGGCAGAGGGGGTGGGAGGATAGAGGGATGATGGTCCCACAGTAGCTATCACAGCAGGATCTTGATGAATGTGGTGTTACCAGAGAAGAGAGGCCTGGCTTACCATTCTTTGAAAGGCAGCATCTTCTGAACTATCCATGAGATGTTTGAGCTGTGATGGCTAAGAGCACTATCTACAAGAATAGCTTATCATTATGGTACCACCCTGCCTAAGTTCCCAGCAAGTTATCTGAGTCAAAAGCTCAGGCATAAGGTTGGTAAGGGAGATTGTGAACACTCTTCTCTACAGATGTGGCAGTTGAGGTGACAGGATTCACACTCAGAGACAGAGGCGGAAGAGAGGGTGAAGGATCCACACAATAGTGCCTATGTTTAGGAGGCAGAGGGACAATGAGAAGCTTAGAAGCTATTCATAATGGAGAATCTCTTCATTTGCATGAGCCAAGGCCAATGTCTGGAGGGGCGGGTTATGGGCAACAGAGTCATTTTTCATAGGCCTGGCTGCCAGCAACTGGAACATTGATCAGCTGAGTCAATAGCTCCGTGCTCAGACAAGTAGCTCTGGCTGAGATGTGTGCTGAAAAGTGGGGCAGATACAGCGTAGTTCTCCCTAACCAGGAACAGCTAGCTCAGGCTTCTAGCAGAAAAATGAAGCTGGTTTTACCACTCTCTTGAAAGAGGAATGAATCTTGAAGACACATAGGTTATGGAGCTACCCATCAAAACGATGTCCTTTATTTTGAACCAGCCCCAAGATGAATCTCAGCCTGCTGGAGAAAAATTCCGCCAACGTTATTTGAAGGGGACCCTATCATACCATTAACATTGTAGCTTAACGTCATGTCATTGGACCAATTTAGCTTGAATAGAACCCTGAAGATTTCCCAGGGACCCATTCTTTGAAGGTTCTAAGAGCTGAGGAGGACAGTAATGAAGAGAAGCTGAACTTTAGCAGTACTGGGGGTTGGAAATAGGACCCAGCGTCTAAGCAGACAGTTGGGTTTTACCTTACAGGACAGAAGAAGTGATGTTCCAGTGTCAGTGACTTATCTTCAGCCCCTTAGTTTACTTGCCTTTGGGAGACACTGCAGAAAAGGAGAGAAAAAAATAGTCATGCCATGGAAAAAGTACACTTCAGTAACCAATGAGTCCTCTCACACCCAAGATGGAAAGACCTTCGAGAAACCTTTCTGGGTGGCATGAATATTGACTGGCCATGGAATTGGAGTGGAGCATGGTTTCTACCTCCTATGAGCCCTAGTTAAGCAAAGGATAGAAGCCTTTTAAAGCTTCTTATGCTTTAAAAGGGGTGGGGCTTGTATTAAATGCAGAGTCCAGTTTAATGTTTGTGTCACGTTTGCATTTCCACAGGATGCTGAAAATGCCCAGTCTTCAGACTAGGCTTTGTGCCCCAAGGTACCTGTATCAAGAGCTAGGGAGAGAGAGCTAAAGAAATAGCTTTGTGCTCATCCAAGGCCCCCACCAGTTCTGTCCTGAGAGCTTTCGGGGACTACTTCCTTCACCTTCTGACCAGGGAAAGGAGACCAGGAAGGGGGAAACAGGAAGGTGTGCAGGTGGTTGCAGAAGCTTCCCCTCCCTTCCCCGCAGCCTGAGCCAGAGTCGCTCTCATCATCTTGCACATCGCCCAGTGCCTAGCTGTCTCTGATTATTGGGTCCCGAGGCTCTTGGCTCAGGCAGAGTAATTACAGTTGAGGCCCTGATGAATTGGGGGCCAGTAATTAAAGCGCCTATTGATTTTCTACTTAGGAGTTCCCTGTAGCTGGAAACAAAAGTGGGGAGGGGAGCAAAAGAAACCATCTGAGGCAGGTATTTCAAAACGGGGGGGGGGGAATGGTTCAGTATGCATTCGCTGGGTCTGGCAGCTGCTGGGGGTGGGCTTGGGGGGGGGTGACCATTTATCATTGGCCTATCTTTCTGGAATCTAAGAATTGATCTGCTAGTCAATATGCTTCTGGGGCATGGTGCCAGCTGGAATAGGGGGAAGGAGGTCTGTCTTCTGCAGAGAGTTCACCCTTAGAGCTCCAAACCATGAATCTGTCTTGTTTTGCTGCTTCATTTAGCTTATTTTAATTGTGTATTGAAGCAATTGCCTCGTTTACATCGCCTGCCTTCATCAGGGCCACATGGGCTTTTCCTGCACTAGAAATGTAGCTTCTGGGGTCAGACACCCCAGGAGCTGTGGGCATGCTGAGAAGGAGAATGTTGAGGGAGGACCTGGGATGGAGTGGGGGGCACCGGGAAGCAGAGCCTGACAGAGGGCAGAGGCTCTAAAAGGCTGGTCAGCACTGTAGGCAGAAGGCATCTTTAGTGAAGAAAGCGTAGAACAGAGAAAATGCTTTATATGTGGAGAGAGACTAGAACAGGGACAGGGACATAACAGAGCAGGGGGAACATGAGGGAAAGAAATGAGTGAAGCATGAAGACGGTTTGTGGGGAAAAAAAGCACATTTGAGTTTTAAAGATCGCTTAAGTTATTTTGGTGCATTTAACTCTTAATTCATCTTCCTTTCACTGAGCTAATGGGAAGTGTGAAAGAAAAACTGATGAGAAGAGGGCCTAACAGGCAATTTTATTTTCGTCAGCTTCTGAGCGCTCTCTCTTCCTTAGCTCACGCTGGGTCACTTGATGGGAGATGAATTCTTTTGTTTCTGACAGAAGTGCAGGCATTCTGTTCTTCCCCTCAGCCTTTTCCTTAGCCTGCCTGTTTTCAGGGCTGCAGCTGGTTTGGCTGCCTAATGATGAGGAAGTTAGATTAGGATCTGGGTTTGATAATGCCTGAAGCTGGGCAAAAGGAAGCGTTTTAGTGTAATGCATGTTGAAACACAATTACCCATTATCCCAGTCAGGGCGGACAATGGGGGTGGCGGGGAGAAGCGAGTGGCGGAGCAGTAAGTGGGCTGTTACTTGTTATAAGCTGGAATAAAAAGAAATTCCATAGAAATCCTGATTGGATTTATTCAGCATATTCAACCCAAGTGCACAATGTGCTTTGCATTAGAGAAAAAAAAAAAAAAAGTCTGTGTGTACACACAGTAAGTGGTGCAAAAGAGTGCTGAAGCAAGAGTGTGGTTTATTGTGTTAAGTAGCTTGCTGTGCATAGATGGCTGCCAGGGCCTTGCACACTGGAGACTAAGGCCCTGTCCTCACAAGAGCTAGAGGGACAAGAAGACACAAACGGGGCTTATATGACTCGAGTCTTAAGGGCATGTTTGCCTGCAAGCATAGTCAGGTTCCCAAACATCATAAAACAGGTCTTTCTCCATCTACCCCAACTTCTTGCTTGGCGTCTTCTCTCCAGTTTCCCATTTCATAGCATCCTGCTGGCTCCATTTATGCCCAGCTTCTCTCCATTTTCCTGTGTTTCCTATATTGGTTACTAGTACCGTCCGTAAGTCAGTTCCCTAACTGGAAACCCACAAACAGCAGCCCTTCCAAGCTCCTCAATTCCATGGTTCCCAAGCCTTGTACTGCTTGATGACTCTTGCATTGTTTCATCTTCCTGATTCTGCTGCACAGCCTGAGCTCACCACACAGTGTCTCTTGCTCAAGACTCTTGATGCCCCCCCCCCCCCCAGCCTCCTGTTCTGGCTGGCTTCGTGCAGTTTATCCACAGCAAACATTTGACAACGGCATTCTTAAATTTTAGTGGCTCCCCACTGCTGCAGGATCAGGTTCTTTCCAGCTGTGTAAACTTGGTTGTTTTCTTCACCTAAGAGTGCTCCCCTGAGACGGCAGGGGCTGCCTCACGGGGTGGCAGGGAGCAGTGTCTGGCATATAGGAGTGTCAAAAGCAGGTGAGGGTGCTGATGGCAAGAAGCAGAGGAGTTGCTACTTTGCTATTATCACAGAGGCAAGTCTTTTTTATTTGGACTGGAATTTACATCTCTAGCTCCCACTTTTCTCTTAAACTCCAGATTCACACACATCTCTGTCACAGAGCATTTTCTCCTGCATGGTGAATAGTCATCATAAATTCAATAAGCTCAGAACTGACCTCTTTATATTCTAGCTCCCAAACATGTCCGCTCAGTTTTTTCCAACAGAATGAATAAAGATCCCTTTTTATATGGAGCCTCTAACACTCTGACTGCTCTTATTCACCTACGAATTCCTCATCAGATTTACCTATAAATCCTGCCTTTTAGCTCTCTGGCACCTGCTGCTCCCACCCGCTATCACCAGCCTTTGTCCCATCCCTGGTATCTACTCTTTCCTCTTCAGGAGTTATTGTCTTCGCATCAGCCACAGAAGTGGGGTCATTCCTGTACTCCAAACCTTCCCACCCTGCCATTACTACTCTGCTTTCATGTCTGCCACTATTTTCTCTGTCACTCTGTGTGCTATAGACATACTGTCTATTTTGTTGCTTGGTCAGGTTTAACTAGCTCCTGGCTGGGACTCATGCCCTGGCTGTGCACAGAACTGAAATACTCTGCAAAACTAGGCCCATATATCATTCCTCACTTCAGTCAAGTTACTGATGAAATAATGCTTTGTTTTTTTGTTTTGTTTTGTTTTGTTTTTTGAGACAGGGTTTCTCTGTGTAGCCTTGGCTGTCCTGGACTTGCTTTGTAGACCAGGCTGGCCTCAAACTCACAGAATCCACTTACCTCTGCCTCCCTGAGTGCTGGGATTACAGGTGTGCACAACTGTTACCAACACAATAATGCCTTTTTGGTCTCATAGTCCCTTCCTTATCCACAGTGTCATGTCCACAGTTTCCACAATTTCAGTTACCCACAGTCAATTGTGGTTCAAAAAGACTATCTAGACAAATTTCATCCTAAGTAGTACAATCCAATCTTGCACCATTCCATTCTTCCCTATCATGTGACCCATACCTTTGTCTACTGTATCCACAATGTATATGCTACTTACCTACCAGTCACTTGGTAGCTACCTTGATTATCAGATCATCCATCATAGAATCACAGTGCTCAGATACCCCTTACTTTACTTACCAATGGCAGCAAGACACAAAAAGTAGAGGTGCTGGTAGTTTATGACAGTGTACTCTTGTAATCGACTATCTCACTATTAGTTATTACTCTGCTTATTTTATGAATTAAATGTCATTGTAACAAGTCTGCATAAAAGAAAAATAGGGGTTTGTTATTCTCTGCAGTTTCAGGCATCCACTGAAGGTCTTGAAACATGTACCTCACAAATAAGAGGAAATAACAGTCTTTATCTCAGCGTTTGTAAAATAGACTTTATATCGAATTGCAATCCCCAGCCTACCTTGGCACACAGCCTTGCCCATGTGTTTTCTCTGTGGCACCTGCTCATGCTGATAGAGCATATGATCGATGCATATGTCCTGACTTTAGTTTCATGATCACATTGGTCTTGTTCCTTTGTCCATTGGCTTTTCCATTGTCTAGAATGGTACTGAGGATGTGGTAGATGGCAGCACTCCTGCCACATGAGTCTTCTGCCATTCATACTACCTATCAGCCATGCATTCTACCACCAAAGCTCTCTTGGTGTGCACTGGGACATTTGTTTCAACATCTTAGGTTTAAAGGGGACGGTAAGTTGTATTTCTCCTCTAGGATTGGCTCACTATGCCAGACTAGTGTGTATGTGTGTATGTGTGTGTGTGTGTCATTGACCACCAATAACTTGAACAATTAAAGATACAAGTAGAATTTCCTTCCATAAAGTTCCTCCAAAGTGGAGCAAGGCTTTATTTGTCTAGAATGGATGGTTGTCAGCTGACATGCTGGTTAATATATGTAGTGTGGCTCATTTGGCATCTCCCTCAGTCAGTGATGTAACACTTGCCACACTAACAGCGTGGAGCTGTTCTGAGGATCACATGAGTTAACATTCTTGCAGATCAGTGTTTAACACACGACAGACAGTCCCTTTTGGTTACACGAACTATGAACTCCAAAGTACGTGGGAAATCATCAAGTGACAAAATATACCCTTGTAAGATGTTCAGTGAAATTAATTCACGGTCTTTTTGCTTAAAAAAAAAAATCCAATTTGCATATGACTCTTAAAAATTAAGAACAACAGCAGTGGGGAAAGAAAACCAGTTAATTAAGGGTCTAGTTCCCCCGCACCTTGCTTTTCATGACTTCCAGAGAAGTAATGAAATTGTAAAGGGAGGGATGTCTGCATTGAGTCATTGTCCTCCTGCCTCCTCTACCCAGGGATGGTACTCAGGAAAGGCTCCTCCAAGACAGACTGATGGGAACTGAAGAGAAGGTAAGGAGATGGCTGAGTTGAAGCCGAGATGATTATCATTGGGAGCCTGAGGCATCACCCTGTGGCCAGAGCTCTCCCTGACTTGGACTTTTGGGTACTGCTGAGACTCCGTAAGTGGAAAATAATAAGCACTGCTATTTCAATACTTGCCCAGGCTTGCTCCATTAAACAAGATGGAAAGTAATACCTAGGTGGGGTTTTTTTTTGTTATTTTGTATTTTAAAGAAAAGAGAAAACACACTTGGGTCTCTTTGTACCTGTTCTTAGTCATTAAAAAATGTGTTTTTGAAGTGCTAAATTTATAGTTAATTGCACAGTTAATTCATTATGTAGCCTTTTTTTTCCTTTTATACAACACCAAACGAAAGTTAATACAACCAATTACTTGAAGTCTCAAAGATACCACAAAAGAAATGACTTAATTTCGTAAATAATTTCAACTTAAATAATTATTTACCAAGTGAAAGAGCTCGCTGGGTGCCCCAGGAGACAGCTTATTATTGGCCTCCTAATAAACCATCCATGTAATTCTTGATTAATTACTTATACAAGCAACGTTGTATTTACTATGAACAAGCTGGGGTTGTTAAAAAGAGGCGAGAAAATATCAGTGAGGATGACCCACAGCAACACCTGTTGGTCTCTTACAGACCTGTGACACAAGCATGCGGGCGGGCTGCAATACTGTCAACCTTGAAGGCAAGTCATGTGACTTATTTGGGTGGTCCCTAGCTCAGTGTATCTTTATATCTTAATATAAGAAAGTCATCACCGTGGTTCTCCATGAGCTTTTCATATGCCTCCACATGTCATGTGCATATCAGGTATCCAGGTAAACAATATCAAATTCCAAACAGGTGTTATTTGTCAGGGAAGCCTACACAGTCATTAGCTAGAGGTCAGGAATTGACAGGGCATTCAGAGGGTGTGAGGAAAATGCAAGACAGTTGTGGCAGTTTGGAAATACAAGAAAAATAGCAAAGCAAGCCAATGATCTCAGCTTGTTTCAGACTGCAGACAGGCAGGCTGATGGTGCTCCTAAGGTGTTGCCAAAAATACATTTAGTTTTGAAGTTAGTGTGAACTAAAAGAATAGTCTGAGAATTTTATGCGAAGCAAAAGTACTGTAAATTATCAGAAAAATCACCCTTGGGAATCACTGACTCACTTTTTAAAAAGCATCTTTAGGCCTCAATTGAGGGGCCAGGTGCTATGCCAGTGAGATTAATCCCCCACAAGCTTCTCAACTGGTGTTTGCCTCTGAACTGCAAGGAGAAAAGACTATGTGTGAGTCAGGCCTGCACTTCTGCGACACACAGCCTCTAGGCCAGAAAGGCAGCAAACCAAAGAAGGATCTTGAAGCTTCATCTTTAAAAACAATCTTGTTAGAGTTGAAAAGTTTTTCATTAATTAATTTTGCAGGGAGTAGGTGGCAGAGTTAACTGCCTATCTTCTCGATTTGGAAATATTGCCCTGGAAGTTGATGTCTTTCTATCCAACCCAGTTCAAGCCAGGATGAACATCCACAGGCTGAGAGAGAGCTAGGAGAGAAGGATGAAGGAGAGGAATATCCAGGAGCCATGGTCCTGAACACACACCTCTAAGGTGGCTCACAAACATGTTGCCCTTGAATATTCTTGGCCTGTTAATGTCCTTCCTAGTGCCTGATACTAAACATGATTTTCCAATTTCAGGGTACAATGTTGAGGAAGATTCTGTATTTTATTAATAAGTCCTTCCTGATAAAGTCTCTCTTTGTATTCAGGGTTGACATATGCCATTCTGATCTTTGTTAGTGTTTAAAGTTGATTAAATCCTGGTGACTTCTTTATCCGAGCTGCTGATAGATTTATCTTATAGAATGGATTTTTTAAAGTCAAACTTTACATTGTTACATTTTATCTCATCGATTTTAAACTATGATGTGACTGACATTGGCTGGGCAGAGTGGTAATTTTGAATGTTGATTCTGTAATCTGGGCCCTACATCTTCCAACCCCTTGAGTCTTCCTGGCTTTATAAATGTGTCTCTTACATTTTATGTTAAGTCAGGCTGGCCTTTGGCAATTCTCAGAAAAACACCTCTAAATATCTTTCTCTGAGCAAGACGGCCATAGGCTATGGAGTAGACTTTCATGGATATCTAACTCAATTAGTTTAGTAATTTCGTATTTGTTAATATCCCGATTCTACCCTTTGCCTTTTGACTGTGATCATGAAGCAGCATTGAAAGACTCTTGCTGGAGTCAGACTCATTGTATTAAAGGTTTGGTGTAACTCAGGGGTAGAATACTTTCCTAGCAAGCATGTGGCTCTAGGTTTAATCCCCAACACCTGTGGGAATGAGTATTAAAATAAACAATACCTATGTCATTTCCTGTGGCCACGTTGTAATGTGACATTTGTCTATGATAAGTTTAATGACTTCAGACAAACACAACACTTTCCCTCTGCCCCATCTATCTATCTGTCTGTCTCTTCCCCTGCCATTGGGGAAGACCCTTTTCTTTCAAAAGTCTGCCATCCAACTCTGTAGAATGAAGATCAATACTCTTTGTAGAGAATGATTTTACATTCAGATATATGTTCATTAACATAAGGGGTTTAAGATTTGCAATGCATGTTTTCAGGGCTGACCATCTGGTGCTAGATAACTAATTG
Organism: Psammomys obesus; assembly: GCF_907164565.1. NCBI lineage: Eukaryota > Metazoa > Chordata > Mammalia > Rodentia > Muridae > Psammomys > Psammomys obesus. Next base: position 10,444,596 of record NW_026596057.1, on the reverse strand, counting down.
GTGTGCCCTGGGGAAAATCACCTTGCCCACTCCTAGCTTTCCTCAGTTTCCTTAGTTTTTTGTGGAGGGTTGATGTCTTATGGGCTCATCCAGTAGCATTACATAAGGGCTAGTCATTAGTGTCATCTTTGTTCAACTCACATTTGAGCAGTCATGTTAGTGAGATATGATAGATATAGCTTCTAGTATTACTAGGAGACTAAATGTACATAAAAGTAGCATTGCATGGACCAAATAGGTTATATGCATATTGTATATATGCATACAATAGCAATTAGTGAAAAAAGAGGCCATAGATTTGAAAGAGAGTGGGAGGGACATATAGGAAGGTTTGAAGGGAGGAAAGCAAAGGGAAAAATGTTGTTATTAAATTATAATTTCAAAAACAAAGAGAAATTTAAAAAAAGATTTGTAATGGCTGCATTCAAGATTCTTTTATATCTGTCCAGCTTTCCTAAAACCTCTGAGTCAGATCTTCCTTGCTTCTTGAGTACAGTTCGTAACAGGATTCTAAAGAGGAAACAAGGGGTTTGTCATGTCTGTAATCCAGAGTGAACCTGGCCTACCACAAGGATGAGCTTGGCTTGGTGTGGTCAGCTTCTGAGACTTCCCATCCTTGTTCCAGCTGGAGGAGACACTAGCCCCACCCCCATTATCTTCTTTGTGCTTTTGTTATGTAGGATATAACCCCCCCCACACACACACACCCCGTTACCCAGAAACATGCATAGGTACCTAAAAGGAATGAAGTCTGCTGCTGATAGGCCTCTGTGGGCATCTGCGAAGGTACACATCATCTGAATGACAGGTTTGCATGTAAACAGCCTCAGCTGATGAAAACTGTTTTTAATCTACTTGAAAGGCACATCCTCCCAAGGAAATCAGGCCCCCTCCAGGTGCACAGAGGCTCCCTGAAAGAAAAGCAGCGGAAAGAGAAGCCATTATGTAATGCTACTATTTATGACCCATTTCTTTCTTGCCCCAGTGCCTCCCCATCTGTGAAGATGCTTCTAGAGATCTTTGGCAGCCGGGGGGTGGGGGGAAGCCAGGAATGAAAGGAAAGCCCTTCCCTCTCTCCTAGCAGACCACGTCTGTGTTCCATCAATGGACACTGCTGGACTTTACATGACTGTTGCCTTCCTCACACAACACCCTCCTTTCAGCATGCCCCCGATAGTGAGTGCATATGTATGTGTGCTCGGTCCACCTAGTCTCCCTTCCCCACGTGATTTCTCTAACGGAATTTGATAGTCTGTGTCATAGACCAATGCCTGCTTAGTCTTCTGTAATGTGTTACAGAAGGGGGCTATTTCCATTACCTTAGTTTTTTTTGTATGGTAAAATGCATACAACCAACTTTACCGTTCCTAAGTGCACAGTTTGGTGTACAAGGACCCAGTAGGACACCTGTATTGTTGTATGGCTATCATTACTGTCTGCCTATCTCCAGAAAGCTCTCACTATCCACCGAACGAATTCCCATTTCCTCTTCACTAAATTTTAATGATGGAAATGGAACGATGCAGTATTTTAACAACTGCTATAAACCATCTAGAATCCTATTGGGTTGCTACCCAGATACTGATGCACATGTATGTAGTTCTACACACACACATAGAAACTTTAGGCGTATTTAGTGTATATATGTGGTACTGACTACTTTTCTTGTGGATTTGACCAAATTTCTGACAAGAGCATCTTAAGAGGGGAAGAGTTTATTTCGGCTCACAATTCAAGGGCGTACAGCCCGTCAAGGTAAGGAAGTCACAGCTGGAGCAGCTGGAGGTAGCTGGTCAGACTGCATTCATAGTCAGGAAGCAGAGTGGTGACCATTGGCGCTCAGCTCACTCTCCTTTTCCCCCAGTTTAGGACCTCAGACCATGCAATGGTACCACCTACAAGTGGCTGTTTCTACCTCATTTAATCTGATATAAGTAACCCCTCAGGGATGGTCAGAAGCTAACTCAATCTAGATAATCCCTTACAGGCATGACCTTGCCTCTTAGGCAATTAGAGATGCTCTCAAGTTGGCAATACATATTAACCATCACATACACCTACATGGTTTTGTTCAAACACTATCACAAGTTGGGATACATGCTATTTTTATTAAAATGTATTAGAGACAAGGATGTAATGCAACTGAGATATCTATATTGTTATTTTGAATGTTACATAGTATATATACAGTTATATTGTAGTTGTCCTCAATAGTTCCTCAATTGAGTGGTTTCCAGATAGTTTTCATAACATGCGATGCTACAAGGAGTCCGAAAATAAAATAAAAAAAAAAAAAACATGTTCCTGAGGATCAGGCACTCAGAAACCGTCTCAAGCTGGTGAGATGGACGCCCTCTTACTTTCAGCAGAAGGTACTGGATTGCCTTCCTGAGTGGACAGTAATAATTTGTATTAGAGCAATAATAGCAGCAAGTTTGTGCATCCTACATCAACAAAGGGCTGCTCTGCCGAGCACAGTTCTCGATGCTTTCTTTATCTGTGTCAAAATCATTTAATGAGATAGGTATTGCTATTATCCCATTACAGGGCACTTTTAGGTTAAGACTCTTGTCCTAGCACACACATTGGCCAGTGGAAGGGCTGGAACTTGGACTCAACCTTCCTCCCTTCCTCTCTTACCCCCTTTGCCTTAATGTATTAGTTGTACAAATTAATGGGATCTACTCTTATTTCCGCATAGAGTGCCTATGGTGTGTACTGATTATCTCCACCTACCTGTCTTCTAACTTTCCACATCTGTGCTCATGGCTTGGCATCCTTCCCAGGCCGTAGGACCACTCACTGTTCGCATTCTGGGTTATCTTTTTCTTCTCTTTTCTTTTTTTTCCTTTCTTTCTTTCTTTCTTTCTTTCTTTCTTTCTTTCTTTCTTTCTTTCTTTCTTTCTTTCTTTCTTTCTTCTTTCTTTCTTTCTCTCTCTCTCTCTTTCTCTCTCTCTCTCTCTGTTTCTTTCTTTTTTTGTTTCCACATATGAAGAATAATATGCCTTATTTGATTTTCTGGGTCTTGCTTGTTTGCTCATCAAGATATCCTCTGGTGCCATTAACTTTTCAGCTTCATGTTAGAACCCACATTCTTCTGCGCTATATATTGTTTCCATTTGTGGTCTACCTGCTGGATTCAACACAATGACTCCTGGGAGTTTTAATTTGCATTTTTCTGATAGCTAGTTATGTTTATTTATATTTTTCATTTTATGTCTTTTTTTATCTTTCTATTGGCTGGCTTAATGATTTGTAGTTCAAGAAGACGTCTCTGATGACAGATCAATATGCATACCTTCATTAAAATGATAGGAAAAGCCAGGTAGAAACTGAGTCTAGATCCCACCCTAGCTATAAATGCAGGGTTTATAAAATTCAAACATTTTTATAGACATTCACTCAGAAAAATTCATAGAAACATAAACATTGATTCATTCACCCAGTGAGCAATCTTTTAATTGAACAATGCCTCTGAACCAAGCACTGTGCAAGATATAAAAAAAAGACCATTAAGGTTTGGAAAAAGTATAAGAAAACATCACAGATTACAGCAGGGCTGGTGGAGATGTTATAGCAGACAAAGTGCTATTAACCTTTACAGTAAATTGATATGTAATGAATGTGTTACTAATTGTTTCCAACTGCAGTTGCCAACAGGCCTCTACTAAAAATATGTCGACTCTCAGTGAACTGGCATAATCTGCCAGCACAAATATTTTTAAAGCTTATGTATTATTACTCCTTCAATAGGAGAAATTATCCTTTGAAGATATTTATTTTGGTCTTCTTTTTTTGCTTTCATTTTTTTCTTCCTTAAAAAAAACTTTAACAGTTTCCTAGGAATGTCAAAATATGGAGCTCCATACAGAGCAGATGCTGGGAATTATGGGTGGATTTTTGGATTGCCATATTGGAGCAGGATGCTGTCTGTGCTAGCAGACTGAACAATTTAGGAATTATGGTGCCTTTTAAATGAAGGCAGAGCCGGAGGGTTTTAGGTGCTTTGTGAACATTTTCATCCATAGCAGGAAGAAGAAGCCACCTCTTCATTTGGTATCGATCCAGAGCAGCCCTGGAATACAGACGAACACTTAATGGCTCCAGATGTTTTCTGTGTATATTGGGCAGGTGCATCCATACCAAACCCCAAATATTCTTGAAGAATCACAGTGCAGTGCTTGCCATTCAGAGAGAAATGGTTTCTTTGGTTATGGCTAAGAATGTACCCACATGAGCACACAAAGATACATACATGCACACATGCACGCAGACACAAAAACACACACAGGCAAGCATGCATAAAGGCACGTGTGCCTGCCTATGCACCCATGAGTGCTCATAAGTGCGCACGAGTGCCCCCCACACACACACACATACACACACACACACACTGCAGTCTGGAAGTAAACCTCTTGCGTGCCTCATTTCAGCCTGAGACACCCAAATCTTGCCTTCTCCCCAAATGCGTTTCCCTGCCCTCGTTTACCAAGGTGGAGCTCAGGCTGCCTGACTAACTACAGTAGGTCTTTCTTCCTACCCAGAAGTCTGGAGCTTGGAAGTTGCTCATGTATCAGAAACCGATGTTTCTAACATTAGTTTTCTTTAGATTACAGAGAATACTGACAGGTGAGAAGCCAGAGGCAGCATGTCAGTCTAAGAATAGCTTGGGGCACTGTGCACTTGTGGAGGAGGGTGGGGCAGAGATCAGGAGTGGAATCTCTGCCTTTGCCTGGATTCACTGGGTTCTTCTCATCAAGTACATGCTCCTAACTGTACCGTGTGTGGCCTCTTAGTACCCAAGGATGGCGCCCAAACTACAAAGCACGCATTGGATTAACCCTTAGAATAACTTAAAAAAATCCCTGTGAATGCCTTGGTTAGTCGTTTTATAAAAGACAAAAATGATTAAGGGGCATGACTGTTTGATGAGTTTGTCAGTAAATAAAGTTAGTTCACCTCTATTGTGCTGTAGGGAGCCTTCTATGCTAGACTGCAAACTGCCAGCCATTTTCCTGGGTTTGGAGCCTGACAGTGGCTGTGGCTATCTGCATCTGGCTTCTTCAAAGGTATTGGGCCTACAAAGCAGGGGATCCCATTGAAATGCAGATTGTGACTCAGTAGACCTAGTGGGGCCAAGGTTCTGCTCCTCTGCTCAGCATTCCCATAAGATTCTGGTGTTGGAACTCCATTGTTAATTTAGTTAGAGTAACACTGGATAGAGCATTAGATGCCTGAGTTCTAGCTTTGCCACACATTCATGTGGAACCTTGGTCAGCCTACCTGTAGTGGCCAGTCTCAGCTTTTCTATGATTTACTCCTAATCCCCTATGCATCCCTTCTTACTGGTGAATTCAGGCAGGACTTGTTGAATACTGGCTTTTTTTTTCTGTTGACCCTAACCATGAAAGGATGTTTTTGCGTTGTTTTTTTATTCATTTGTTTTGTTTTTTGTTGGAGAAAGTAGTTCTAGGGATCATGAGTATTCAAGGCCAGGGTGAGAGGAGAATGTGAATAGGTCACATAGATCAGGGAGATCCAATTTGATGTGAAGAGAGGAGCCTGGGAGCAGCAATCAGGAGAGGCAGGAACACAAGAGAGGTGAGGTGCTGCCATGGAAGAGAAAAAGGGTGCAAAGAGGCAATGGCAGGAAGCAAGAAATAGTATTAGCTGAGGAGAGGAATAACTAGAGCAAAAGTCATGTTTTGGCAGCAGGCATTAAAGGGCAGTGATGACTTGAAGGTGCTGCACGAATTGCAGGCCAGGCCCTGTCGGAAAATGTGGGGTGAAAGGTGTTCCAGAGGGAAAGAGGAATCAAAGTGCATTTTGTGAGGAAGATGCAAACTGCCTGGGTTTTTCTTTGGGTTCTGGGCCTCAGAAATCAGGCCGAGGGAGGAGGACAAAGCCTTTAAGTACAGTTTAGTGAGGGCTGAATTTTCAGGTGTCAGAAGAGGAAATAATAGGTCCAAGAATCTGACAGGATACAAAGAATACAAAACAGATGGGGGGTGGGGTGGGACCGCCCTTCGGAGGCCTGGAGTCTGCTACTGCACACAGAGGAATAGCAAATAGAATCCCAGTCTCTGATTCCGCCTCTGTAGGCAGCCTGGGTGTACTACACCTTGCCATAATCACCTTCCTGACCAGCTCTGTAAATCCAGGGCTCATGGCCACCTCTACAGCGGTGGGGTATAATGGCTTAGCAGGCACGGTTCACACGGTGATCCTATCAAAGGCACATAAACAACCCAGGGCCTGAGTCAGTGTCTTTTGCCACTGTGTGTAAAGGACTCATCTCAGGCTTCTCTGGAGAAGTTCTCTGCATCCAGACCTCAGCAGAGGGCTAGATGAAAGTAATGAGCTGAAAGTTGTGGCCTCGCGGCTAAGCATGGCTCTGCGCTGGAGCAGTATGGTGTCTGTGAAAGCATGCTCCCTGTGGATGGTCAGCAAAATGGACCAAGGCTCGCTCTCTGCTGGGCTCGGGACCCCATTGTTGTATTAGCTCCACCCCATACTTCCCACAGGCTGCCCCCAGCTCTGAAACAACTATGTCAGGCAGGAAAAGGCAGCCTATTTCTGGAGGGGAATCCTCTGACAGATACCTTCTACTACAGGACTCGGCAACAGATTTGCGGAATTTTTGAACCTTTCTTAGACTGTATAGTCATCTGCTTTCCTTTGCCTGAGGTTGATAAGCTTTCAGGGTTGTATGAAAGCTGGACCAGCTTCCTCCAGCTCTCTGCCTTTTGCCTTCCACACTAATAATGCCCCTAATGACAAGTCTTGTGTGCTTAATCCATCTTTTATGAGGTGCCAGACTAACTCTGGTAGGATATAGGACACAAGCTAAATTTGTATCAGTAAGGAGAATGAACAGCAGAATGGCAGAAATGGAGTCTTAGAAACACACAGAAGCTGAAGAAAAAGAATTGAGCTGAAGAAGGTAGTATCTGGGAAGATGATTCCAGAAGCCATATACTGCCATTCTAATTTCTTTGAGCCATCAAATCTCTATTTTAAGTGCTTCCTTTTCTGGCCACCCACTACCTTCTGTCCATCCAGATTCCTCCTTCTGTCTATGTCTATCCCAACAATTCTACCTCACCAAAATATACACCTCACTCACTACCAGCCAAGACTTTACTCCCCTTCACTTCCCCCTGCTTACCTCCTCCTTGTCCTGCCTAGATTCTCTTGGTTGTATTTAGTTTCCTTCCTATGCAGGTAAACTCATTCCTTCCCTGCCTTGTCTAGCTACTCCAGACTTGCTCATGTGCAACTTAAAATGGCTAAAGAAAGCCCGGCAGAATAAGCCAATAAATAAAATATTCACCATGATGTCACTCAAAATTTGTAATAACCACAGAGCTGGAGTAAGGCCTCGGTCTTGCTAGGCAGTCAGACTCCATTCTCTTGCGCCCATGATTATTTTCTAGCTTCTCTCATTTTGAACCTCCCCTCACCCTCTTTACTATCACTTAAGTCTCTCTCTTTCACCGTTTTCTCTATTTATTTTCCATCACTCCAACCAAAACTTTGGAGTTTCTCGCATCCATCCCCCCCCCCTTACATTCAGGTTGCTAGGAAACCCTGTTCCACCTTCCAAACAGCTCTAGAATCTAAGCATTTTTCATCACACCGCATGCTTCTACTCACTGGTGCCTGGAGCTTCCCAGGCGACCTCCCTGCAATGGAGGGGAAGTTCTCTGTTCTCGTGCAGCACTGAGGCTCTTACCCAGGGCTTCGCACATGCTTTTGTTAGACAAGCGCTCTACCACTGAACTACAGTCCCAGTGTGCCTCCTATCCCTGCCGCCCCAGGATAGTCTTAACTTAGCAAACAAAAGTGTCTAGTACTGATAACTAAACTGTCTATCTCACCTAGTTATCACAAAAGGAAATCTTCATCTCAGTGCTTAGCCGCCCTTCGTGGTTGGTCTAATCTCTCACTATTAGCTGCTTGTCTCTCTTCCCTCCAGCCTGACCAGTCAATCCTTCTACCATGCCAGCCTTCTCCACTCTTTCTTAGACACACCAGGGCCTGTAGCATCTCTGTGCTAACTGCCCCCCACCAGTGGTGGAGTCCCCAGTCCCTTCATCTCTACTTTCAAAGTCACCATCTTGATTCAGCCTCCCTGGCCCCCAATATTGAAGAATAAGACCTCTCCCTGTATCTTCCATATCCTACTCTGACTTTTCTTACCTATTTTTAAAAGACAGGGTCTCACTATATAGCCCTGACTGGCCTGAAACCCACTTTGTAGACCAGGCTGGCCTCTGCTGCTTCCCTAGGGCTAGGATTAAAGGTGTGTGCCACTACATCTGGCTGGCTTTTCTCTGACTGGTGCCTCACATGGGATCTGTTTGCTTGTTTGTTCTGTTTTCATAAGCACTACTTATAAATCCAGCACAGCAGCTTTCTGTTTTACAAAGAGATGTGCAGTAACTAGTTGTTACATAGAATTAAAGGAAACAATGCAAGACTGAGAGGGAAGCTACAGGAGTGACCTAGTCTCATGAGACTATTTGATTATGGGAAAAGCAAAGACAATAGATTAGAGTCCGAGAGCTCAAATGGAAAGACAGGGCTGATGCCCAAAACCAAGGCTCCTTCCATGGACGTGAAGTTATCTCTCTGAGTCCCAGGTCCCACACTTGTAAAGTAAGTAATAAGTAGCACCCTGCCTCCTAGGTTATTGTGAAACTTAAGACAGTGTGCTGGTGCATAGCAGACATGTGAGCCAGATTGTAGGAGTCACTGAGCCTAAACTGGGTCCAATAGCTAGCTGGACCGGTTCATTCTAAGGGTGAATACCAACCATCAAGAAAAATTGACCAGTTCATGGACAGCCATCTCAGGTGAGCAGTAAAGTCCTTAGGGTGGAGAAGGTTGTGGGGTTTGGACTCACCTGAACTGGAGAATGAACACTGGGTTGGCTTATGATGGGTAGCCCATTTGGCTGGGCAGATCTGGGCTGGCTTTCCTCACCCTCTGTCTGTGCCAGGGGAAGGAACACCAAGGAGGAAGCAAGCAGTGATGCATTTTGTGCTCAGAACTCTGATGCTCCTCCAGAAAGAAATGAGAGGCCATTATGCAGGAAGGGAACCGAGTCTGTCATGAGCTTCAAGAAAGAAAGGGGAGAAAAAGATGTGGAAAGGAGCTGTTTGTTACTCTTTGTTCAGGTTTTTATCTCAAGAGTCTGTTTATAAAAATGTTCTCTTTTGCCCAGGCTCTTTTACTCTGGCCTGGCCACTCTGAGCCTTCACCTCCTCCCTCCCCTGCTCTTGTTTGAGCTAAAGCTCTTTCCTTGATTAAATAATGAATAAAGGCTCTTACACAGCCTGGCTTTCCTGTTCCTTGGGAGAAATTTACAGATATATGTACATACATATACATGCAAAACAGCTGGAGATAAAGAGGCTCAGGGTAAACAGCTCTAGTTGTTTCTTTTCTTCCTTTTAAGACAAGTCGTCATTCATAAACCATACTTTCAAAGAACACAGACTTAAACTAGGGCAAACCAGCTCAAGTGCCGCTAGATAGCTTGGCTTAATAAAGGTCTTATTTAAAAATCACTTGTTTTATTTCAAACTACGTTATTTAAAAACAAAAACAGATTGGAGCCTCTTTCACTAAATCACTCGTTCACAAGGGCACTGAGCTAACTGTGTTATTGTCTATACATGGAAGGATGAGCCAACCCCTGCCCAGCATTTCTAGCTGGCTTTCTTTCTTGAGACTCATCAATTAAGGCTCTTCTATTTGTGGTATAACATCTGCCCAGCTGCCATATCTCTAGACTAGAGAAACGTGCCTTGCAAACCTTCCCTGTATCAAACCTCTGTAACCATGTGTTACATCTTCAAATAAAGGGGCTAACAATTCCATAAGCTCTACCCGTCTTCCAATGGGGCTGTCTCCTTTAATCTGTTCTAGGTCAAGGGGAGAATCCTTTTCCTCTCCTGACTCACAAACAGGGGCTTAATGGAATTTCAAAAGAAATTTTATTAAGATATGAACAGAAGGCAAGATATTTTAATGACACAAAATGCAAGCTAGCCATATCTGGATTTTTAGAGCCTAATTTACTCATGATTAGCTACAGATGGTAACAGTGTTTATAAATTCATAGAAGATATTGCAACCAGGAGATAATGGTGAACTATGGGACATAGTTCTCTATAGATAGTGGTTAACATCCATTCATACTTCCATCCTCAAGTCCTCCTATCCACCCATTCACTCATCCACCCAAGAACTATGTTTCAGCTAATTTTATGGACAGTCAAACATCAGTGAGCCAAACTAGTACCATCCCTGGACTCATTGGGAAGCCAGTCAATGGTTTAATAATTGCCCTAATGAACAAATAATAAAGAACCGGAGAAAGTATTCTGAAGTAATGGAACATTCTTTAATGAGAGTATTTCTATATTTGGGGTCAGGAAAGATTTCTCTGAGAAAATAATGCTAGGAATGTGATTGAAAAGGACATGCAGGGCTCAGATAAGGAAGAATGTAGGAGTGTGTACTAGAAAGAGGGGTTGAGGGCATATAAATTTTGAATTCCAGGTAGAAAACAAAGGAGACTGGGGTTCAGAAAGTGGGGATGGGAGAAAGAACACATAGCGTTAACTTTGCTATATGTTTATCACTGAATAACAAAATGTTCCAGTGCTTAGGGTCTTGAAACAATCGCAGATTATCTTCCATTTCTGTTGGTCAGGAATTGAGGAGCAGTAAGCTGAGGTGCTCCAGGCCAGAGTCTCTATAAAGTTGTGGTGAAGACGTTGGCAAGTCCTGAGGTAATCGGAAGGCTCATTGGCTCTTTGGGCCTGCTAACATCATTGTCTGTGGGCAGGAGACCTCAGCCATCCTCAGACAGGTCTCTAGGGAAGTTTGTTAGCACTTCTCATGAAATAGAAACTGGTTTGCCCCCAAGCACAGGCCTGAGATGGGACCAGAAGGAAGCTACTATGCTGCTTGCTTCTACTCAATTTTGGGAATCACAAATTGTCTCTCTCTCTCTTTACTTTTAGAAGCAAGCATATAAAAACTTCCCATGCTCAGTGGGAGGAGACTTCTTTTTTGAAGAAAGGGGTATCAGAACATTAGTGGGCATATTTTGAAACCCACCAGACCACCCATGGAGGACTCTGTTCTGCTAGGTTGCTATAACAAAGAACCTCAGGCCAGAATGTATAAATGATAGAAACGAAATTGCTCATAATTGTAGAAGCTTGAAGTCTGAGAACAGGACAATGACAGGATAGACTTGTGCAGGCCTTGCTCCTTGTTAGTACATAGCTGCCTTCTCCTTGCATCATCTTCCCTCTGCCTACATCCTGATCTTTTCTTACACTGACATCAATTATTCTGGATTAGAGTCATGCCAGCATCTTCATTTTTACCTTAATTACCTCTGTGAAAGTAAATTTTTGAGTACAGTTATATTTTTAGTTACTAGATATGTATGGGGTAGGATTTCAACATCTGAATTTGGGGGGGTATGTACAATTAAGTTTATAATGTAAAGGGTTTGGAATTTATTCTTAAAGACAGGAAACAATGAGGCAATCTAAACATAGCATGACCGTATCAGATTTATGTTTCAGAATAGGGACTTGACCGGGAGAGTAACGTATAGGTAAATTAGAAATCCTTATAAAAGAAAGATATTATGGGTAGCTAGAGGTGACACTAGAGATAAAGCCAAACTGATAGATTCAAGAGTTGTTTAGGAGGTGAAATTGTTGAGTCTCTGGGTAGATTGTCTATGAAGGCAAGAATAAGATCAGCTGATGGGAATGCTTAGGCTTTTAGCTTGTGCCCTCAAATGATGGTATAGTTACTTATAGTTACTGTTGAGATAAAAGAACAATGGACCTGGTTGGGGGCTGGAGGTGGAGAGATTTTATATTGAGTGTACACTGTTGAAGAATCTGGGAACCAACCCAGTAGAGATAGCCTTCAGAATACTGCACAGTGCCTCATTCTAAAACAGGGAGGAAAAAATTGGATTTCAAATATAAGTTAATGAAGACTTGGCAGAGAGGCAGTATTTGAAGAGAGGTCATGGGTGAGACAGGACAGTAATATATATGAATAAAAAAGAGAAAGTCAGAACTCTGGTGCATACAAAGACTGGGTTTTAAGCTTTGCTTATTTTTATTCTTTGGCATGCATTAAATTTAAAAGCATCATTTAGCTAGATATTTATAGAACTACAGAATTTGATATTATATAAAAATACATAAATATATGTAAATAATAAATTTATAAGCACTGTGCTGTTTATTCTTAGAGCAATGTGTGACAATTGAAGTAATATAAGCCTGAGGGCAAATATACGCACACACAAGATACACACATATGTACACACAGGCATACACATGCTTACACACATACATATACATATATGCAAATATGTACATACACACATATGCATAGTGTATGTAGATGAAGATGTAGATGTATGTGAATGTCCAGACCCCGCCTTGGACTTCCTGGCTCTCCTCAATATCTCCTGCTCCTATAAGACTCTACCCCAAGGTTTACTGGTACCTCATGGCATTTTCCTTCTTCGTTGTTATTTCCACTTCTGGCAATAATGCTTATTAAGTATGCCATGGGAACCCAAGTTCTTTGTAAGTACCAAGTGCAAAATTGAACCTAATTAAGTATGAAAATTAATTATATCTGAAATAGTTTCTGATAGACCACAGAGATTAACTAGGTAGCTCTCTAATATACACACACATGTATGTGAGTATAAAAGCAGTCCAAACACACTGCAGTGTGGGACATGATTTTCCTGTGCAAACATGTTTCTGTACACTTTTCCCCTGGTGCTAGACACTGGCTTTACCTTTTATGACTGTGTGTGAGTGCACTGTGTGCTAGAAATTAGATAAAATGATGACACCTTTGGTCCCTTTATATGGCAAATTTTTAAAGAGCCACCAGTGTCTCACAAAGGGCGCAATGTCCACCTCACTGCCCATCTTTGTAAAAGTGGGACCCAGGAGAGGGGTGTTGGTGTGTTGGGCAGAGCAGAAACTGGTTCCTGGAAGACCTACAGGGAGAGAAAGGGAAATCAAAACAGGAATGAGAATTCCTTTTCTGTCATCCCTGGAGTTATTTCAAGTCCTCGGGGTAGCAGTTCTCACACTTGACAGGGTGTGAGCGTGGAAATAGACCTCCAAGTCCTGCAAGCAGATTCCCCCGCAGGAGGATATTTTGTTGCAGACAGTCTGTGCCAAACCGGGAGGGTTAACTCTGCTACACAACGCACAACAAGCTCCTTCTCTGCACACAACACGTGCGTAGCACAGGGAACGCAGCTAATGAGGGCGACGGCTGGAGAGAAGGAGGTGCTAATGGAGTCAGAGACCGGCACTGTGGTACCCTGGCCACAGAGGTTCCTGGCAAGATGCTGGAGGCAAGCTGAGAGTATGCACAACCAGGTGGTACTGAGGATGTTTTGTGGAAAGGAATTCTTTGGGAAAATGGTCTCTTGTAAAGACTTTGCTCTCCTCACCCCTTACCTCCTGTGCAACTTCCTCATCATGTAGTCGGTGGTCCTAGTGGCACACTTGCATTCTAACTCCACAAGTACAGACAACTGCAAATGCTGTGCTCGGTGGTATATTGCCAGCACCTGGACCAGCACCCACTCTTGGTAGACCAGTTAACTAAATCTGTGTTGGGTGAATCAGTGAATGAGAAGAACTGATGTGGGTCTCCCTGCAAATAGGGATGACCCAGCAGGCTCCAGAGTGAGGTGGAATAAACATTTCTCTTTCTCTATTTTGTCTCTGCACACTTTGGACACGGCCTGTTGAGCAGCATGCTCGGTTCTGGCCACTTTCCCTTGGTCTCCTTCTGCCCTTTACAAGCCTTTCCCTCTAACCCCCACTGATAAGCCCACTCAGGTCAGTGTCTCCTCTGGCCACCGCCATGCTGCCATGCTTTCCCTGCTGCCTTCTCTCAGCCATGCTGTGGGAACGAGCCCCCAACTACAAATGTGAATTCTTTATTCTCTAGGTGTAAACATTTCTGACCCTAAGCATATGGGAATATAGAGGATGAGAACTTGAGACCTTCTTGAATTCTCTCGACCATTGCTGGGGCACATCCCACCTGCCTATATATTTAGTTCATTTTGGAAGTATGTGGCAAGCAGTGGCTCAAAAGGATACTGTAATGGGAACAGTTCCCAGAGAGCCTACCCCTCCTCTCTGGAGGACCAGCCAGGGCCATCAGTTGTCTGAACCACAGAATGTCTGGAGCACTGCCAGAGCAGAAAGTCTCCCTTCACAGGACCTGGATATCCTGACCCAGCCTTGGTCTCCCTGGCTCTTCAATGTTCCTTGCTCCCATGGGCCTCGACACCAAGGTTCAATGATACCTAATAGCATGTTTTTCCTGTGGCAGCCTTTCTCCAGCATCCTGGGGTACATATTTCCTCCCTTTGCTGTTGTAGTCACCTCTGGTAATAATGTTTTCAACTGAAGTATGTCATGGGAACTCAACCACTTTGCCAGATACCCAGTAAAAAAAAATGAACCTTGTTAAGTATGAAAATTAATTATATATGAAATCGTTTTTGAGGCATCACAGAGACGAATGTGTTTAGCACTGTCAGAGGAGGTGAGATTGGAGTTACTCTTGAGAAAGGATGTGAGACAATGTCAGGGTGGTGTGGACAGCCCGAATGTCACATGAGGGGGTTTAGCAGCTGAGGGGAAGAATGAGGCAGGAGAGGCATGATTTTGTTGGAGAAGAAAGAAAAATAAAAATGTGCTCATTCTCCCTAGCTGCAGCCTGCTGTTTGTCAGCTAAGCTAGCTGACTTCCCCTGATCTGAACATTGAAACCGACAAAGAGACTAATAAACCAAGTTCAGGGCAGGAAAGCATAGGACCTCCAGAGAACTCAGTCAGTACCTGTTTGAGACTCAGAAGCTGATTTGTGGGCTGCGGAAGGAAACAGATGTTGCTTATTCTTTAATGAGCACAAGGGGTAGAAAGATCATTTGGGTTTTGAATGGCCATTTTGTGTCTCAGTTGCCTCAGCTGCAAAATAGAGAGAGCAACATATCTCCTCAGGCTGCTTTGGGGTTAAATAAGTGAGTGCGTATGAGCTGCTCAGAACTAAGCCAGACTCATAGCCAGCTGTGCCTGCTGTTACCGTGACCACCCTCTACTCCGTTTTTATTGTTTCAGTTATTATTATATTGAAACCTCTGCTTAGCCTCGTATTGTTCTGACATCCTGTTCTCCAAGGTCTCTTATTTTGGTCCTCGGTTCCCCAGTCTCCTCTGTGTCCCCCATCCTTTCTCTATCTGCCTAGTGTGGCCAGGGAAGAATCAGGTGCCTTTCCTCATCTCTAGCTGAGATTTGGGTGACGTCTTGAGCAGAGACCATATGGCAATACCCAGTTCACTCTATGTATATTTTTTTAAAAAAATGTATATATTTGTAATCTTGGTTGTCTCAGTTTCATACAATTATATAATGAATTTTGGTTAGTGGTCACTTCCAACTTCCTCTTTCTGTCCCCCTCCCTTTCTCCCTGGGGTTCCCTCAACAGACCCTGCTCTGACTGTCATGTCTTCTTTCTGTGTGTAGCCCAGTGAGTTTAATTAGAGTCACTATATGGGTATTTAATTAACATCTGAGATTTTTAACTGGCCTGAATACATCTTCCACTCACCATCCCAACCAACTTCCCAACACATTCATCATGCAAACAATCCCCATTTTGACAAACGGCACCATGATTCACCGAGATAGTCAGTTCCAAGAGGGGCTTGAAACTTTCCTGATTCTAGGCCGTCCCATCCAGCCCATGAGCGGCTCTGATTTCCCAAACACCTAGCTTGTATCCAACCTTCCTTCATTGACTCCCACGCTTTCTTGGCTACCACAACTGTTACAGCCTTCTAATTGACCACCTGTCTCTCAGTGCTCCACTCTAACATTTCCCCCCTCCAAGCCAGAGGGAACTCCAACTAATTATATCAGATCAAGTCCAGTGACTTCTTATCACAAACAAAATTAAATTCAATTGGCTTTTCCCTGGGCAGAGGAGCCAGTGGCATACACTCTGCTGGCTTCTCCTGCTCCTACCTCTCACCTCTCTACCTCTGGGGCTGGGGGCTAATCCGAAACTCACCCAACTCATACCTCCCCGCAGCCACCAAGCTTGTGTCCTTGGGGATCCTTTTGCAGTCTGATTCTCTTTAGCTATAACTCAGATGAATGCTACCTCTCCTAGAGAGCTTTCCTGGTGACCCTGTCTAACAGAATCCACCCAGCCACTCAATGACACTATTTTACTTCCTACATATCTTTATTAATAGCTTTCCAGCTAATAGTTTCCTATTTTTATTTTTATTTTGTGTGTGTGTGTGTGTTATGATCTCCACACATGAAACAGATAAGTTACTGGCTTTAGTCATTTCAATATCCTCAGCTCTCATAAGACTACCTCACACAAAGTAGATGTTCAATAAATATTTATTGCATGTATTGACTTGTAAGGACCCAAGGCAATATAATCATGTAAAAGCATATAAAGTTTGAGTCCAGACCTTAGCTGAAACCCTGGTTATTACTATGTGACTTTATCATCCTGCCAGTAACCATAGTGATAGCTATGTGACCACTCTGAGCCTTGATGTATTCATCTGTTAAATAGCAATACCACTTACCTTGATGAATCTGTGATGATTACATAGAATAGTAGATGCACGGGAAGCAAGCTTGCTTTCCTCTCTATTTTGGGCCTCCAACAACTAATATTCATTCTTATTAACGTCAAACCTTTGGGTAGCAATGAAAATCAAGGCTTTAGGTATTGGTGAGAAGGAATTAGAGAGAGAAGCCCTTTCCCCCTACAGTGAAAATAGAGCAGAGCAGGAAAGAAGGGTGCACAGCCTGAAATCTTCCCTTGCTGCCAGGGCTAGCTACCCTGCTACAACTCTGCTGTTGGCAGTGCTGTTAAAATGTACATAAATATTGGTGCATTCTAATGGGGCCAGCCTCGAGGCCAATAAAGGCAATGAGAAGCAAGGTTATTGATGTCTGTCTGAGGGCCTCCTTGGGCCCTGAGCCAAGGCTGTAGCAAGAATCCAGAAGTTGCATCAAGCCAATTGATTCTCTATCACCCCAGGAAGACATGCATTCAGGGAGCTGGCAGCCTGGTCCACCACAGCTTGTGTTAATGAAAGCATGCAAATGGCCCTGCTCCCAGTGCTTGTCCCTCCCTGAAAGCTTGCAGGCCTGCAATCTAAGAGGCATTTGGCATCTTGGATTTATACTGATGAAAATAATGAAGGAAAATTGAAGGTAGGTCTTGGTATTTGGTCACGCTGCAGGTGTGCCATGAAGAAAACCTTAATCCTTTGTGATTCTTTATAGCAGAAGGAGATGGAGGGGAGGCTGTGCAGGCATTGGGGATTCTCTTAGAAATCTCTAAGGGACCAAGTTGTTGGGGTGAAGACTCCAGCCTCTGGATTTAAACTCCCCATCAGTAGACTCTGAGCTTGTACATACTCCCTGTCAATGAAAAGGTCCCCAACATGATGCCAGAGCCTTGAGCCTGTGGGGTAGCCCATACTGTAATGACCTTGTGACATCCCCCTTCTAGACAATATACTCCTTGAAACCAGTTGTACTTTGTTCATTTATGTGTTCCAGAGCCTAGCACAGTACGAAGGATACAGAGGTCACTTCATCACATTTGTTTCTTTCTTTGTTTTTGCAGTGGTAGAGATTGAACTCACCCAGGGCCTTATTCATGGTGAGGAAGCACTCTGTCAGTGAGTTGTTGTTTCATTTTGAGACAGAGGCTTGCTAAATAGGCCACACTGTCCCTGAACTTACCTCCTGTCTCAGCCTCCATAGCAACTTCGATTTAAAACCCAGTCTACCATGTTTGCTGAGGAAGTGGACAGGCTTTGACAAGTCTCCGTCATCTTGTCATAAACTTTGTGGCCTTGGCATTGCGCTATGGAAAAGCAATGAGATCCTCTCTGAGAGGAGCAGGAAGGTGACTCAGAGATCTGGCACTGGTTTGGGGTGGGTGAGGATGGGTGAAGACTACTTGAAAGAAGCAAATGAGCTGGTGACCTGGCCCCACTCTACTCCACCTTTATGAACCACCAGTAACCCTTGCAAGCTGCCCCTGGATTCTGCTAATCCCAGCAGGCTTTAAGGATGCTCTTGGCAAAGGTGATGCTCTACAGGTGCAGTCAACACAGGCCATTCTTCTCCCTATAATCAATGGCCTCCCCTCTGCTCCCTGTACCACCTTGAGTAAAACCAAGCAAAGCTGGCTTGTAGAAAGCAAAGGCATTTTTACACGTGTACCCTTCTACTTATTCACTCATTTATTCAGCTAAGATTCACTGTGCATGTACTATGGTCCAGCACAGAGATGTTCTCCCAACACAGAGAAACAGCAAGCTTCACAACAATAGTTGGCAACCCCACTTTTCCTCCTGGGCTCATATTACAGGCAGAGCTAGTTCTGACTTGTGCCTTCTCGAAGTCTGTCACTCTGATGGAGCCAGGAATGGCAGGCAGCTTTGTCCACAACAATCCATCCTGTGCTACAGGTCCTCTTTGTCTCCAGCACAGAATGCTCTGGAACCTCAGGACCCAAAAGAGTTAAGAGCTAATATGTCATGAGGCACGTAGGTTTCGTTGCAGAAATATCACAAGGTGCTCACTGGAAGTTGGTTTCTGCTCTGTGAGACAATAGTGCTCTTGTCTTGTTAATGGTGGAAAATGGGAAAGGAGAGCTCAGAACTGTGGATTATCAGGTTTAATTTATAACTTATGTCACAACAGCAATTAGTATGTATTGTTTACATTCCCTCTTAACACTTTCCCAGTCCCTGGGTGTCGGAGATGGCTGATATATTCACGCTTGGCTTGTTGGAAGATTTGAGTATGCTCTAGGGGAGGGGGGATTAGGTGAGGGGGGGTACTGACAGCAAAAGATGGGAAGGACCAAGCCAGCTTCAGCCATCAGCCATATGGGATGTGTCTCGCTTGAGGCATGGGCTCCTGACAGGAGCATCTGCCTCACATTGTCTGCAACGCATGTTTTCTCTGTGCAGGGGAGCTCTCATCTCCTTAGAAGAAAGGGAGGAACACAGGAGAGAAGACATGGAACATGGGGATCTCAGCACATCACATCTTTTGTTTATTTTGGAGTTAACAGTGATCTGCCTAAGTTTAGGAAAGTTGGAGACAAAGAAGCAAGCTGGCAGTTGCCAAAGAAAGAAAGGAACATTATGTTGTTTTATTTTAAAGGCTGTGTTCTTTCCATTAAAGCACGCTCCTTTTTTTGTGAGTGTACAGAGTTGATGGAACCAATACAGGCTAAACTTTTGGGAAACTAAGCATTTATAAGACCAATGCAGGGCTAAAGGTGGATAGTGGACAAAGGGGGTGGACAGGTCCTTGAGGAATGCACAGGATATGAATTGGGTTCCGAGCAAGAAAAGTGAGAAGGAAAAGAGATGATTTTTTTTTTTTTTTTTTTTTTACAGCAGAGCGTGATGTTCGTATCTTTCTCTGGTAGGGGTTCAGGAGAAAGAGGTGGCACTGTGGCCAGAAGACAGAATAGAGATAGATGAGGAAAGTCATCACTGAGTCAGTCTGGGAGGACAAGTTTTAGTCCCCTGATATAATACCTGGGGCTGAACAGAGAACTGTGTTCCAGGTCTCTGTTGGCGGTGTGTGTGTGTGTGTGTGTGTGTGTGTGTGTGTGTGTGTGTGTGTGTGTAGACAGTGGGGAGGGGAGAATTCAGAATCTCTGGTGGTATCAGAAGGGAATGTAGTATAAAGAAAGATTAGCAAGGAACGACCTGAGACTGTGTATGATCTTTAAATTAGTGTTTGATGTGTATGCTCCTCATGTTTTCTATAACACTTCTTAATGACTCTCTGTTGAGAGTGTTGTTTGT
The DNA here is from genome assembly GCF_907164565.1 of Psammomys obesus. NCBI lineage: Eukaryota > Metazoa > Chordata > Mammalia > Rodentia > Muridae > Psammomys > Psammomys obesus. Next base: position 10,424,613 of record NW_026596057.1, on the reverse strand, counting down.
CTTATATTTTAGATATTCCCAGGTGTTGTTGGGAAACAGGAGTAATAAGCAGCATTCTTTAAAATAAGGATTCCTCAAAGGATTCCCTGAACACTTAAGTGGAGAGAAAAATCAACCTTTGCATGTTTTTTTTTTTTTTTCCCTATAAAAAACTGTGTGAGTGCACTCAAGCGTGTGTGTTGTCAACACTGAGAGCCAGTCTCATACTCCATGGTGGTAAAACTTCTTTGGAAAGGGGCCTGAGCATAAATAATCTTCCTTTGGCATTCTTTAAAGCCTTTCCCCCCCTCTTAGTTGTTCGGGGCCAAATGAAAAATCTCCAAGCAATACAAGCGAACCACCACTGTGTCAGAGGAGCATAAAGAAAGCAGACAGGAGCAGAAAAAGACTAGCTTTGTTTGAATAAGGGAGATGGAGGGTTTCTGCTAACTATTTTTTGGTAAAATAATTTTGCAGTTTGGTCAAGAGTGATGGTGTTACAGGTAAACTGGGAGACCTGGCTAGAGGGGCTAGTGTGGAGAAGACCTGGTGTCGTTTGAACTATGTGGCACTGATTCCCAAGGGAGACTTTTCCGCTGTTGCTATTTTGTTTTGATTGTTGTTTTCTTCAGAGGCAGGAAACTGAACCCCTTTATACTGTTCTTCTCATGCCCAGAGATACCCATGTGAACAGATGTTCACCAGGATTCAAGGTCAGAGGTAGAATAAAATTTAGACACCAGTGAAAACCATGAACTCAACTTTGTCTCCATATCTCTTCAGTTGGTGGGGTAAACTAAGCTGGGATGGTGGGAAGTTGCCTTTGGTGTACCCTGCCACCAGCACAGAATAAGTACTTTTAGCTGCATGAATGAACTCTCTAATGAAACTCATCATGGTGGAGAAAGGTCAAGGGCCAAGGACTGGTCTTCAATTTATCCTAAGAATACAGCTGGTGACATTTCAAATCCTTTCTTTGATAACTTTGAGGAAAACAGAAGCTAATTATAGAGGGGCAGAAAGATTGAAAGTTCTCAGAAGCGATTCAGAGAGAACAGAATGAAAAGAAGTCAAGAGCCTAAGAAGCCCCAATTCCAGGGAAACCGAGTGTGCAGAGGTGTGCAGGGTACTGGGGAGAATAAAGAGTCATCCAACTGAGAATGGAGGAACCTGAGATTCCTGCTGGAGGTAGATGTGGGGGTTAGAATGGGAGCAAGAAGAAGCCAGAAGGGAAGTCACACGTCTGGATTAATGAGCTTTACTGATTGTGGGTGTCCCAGTGTTCTGAGGTAGAGAGTATGTGGTCTGACATGTGCTGTGTAAGGCACATGTGAACGACATGGGATTGAACATGACAAAGTGAGTTATTTTCACAGACCTAGAGCTTCAATATGGAAGATGCACATCTGACATTTCCAAACTTAGCTGACTACAGAACATGTATTTCTTTTTCCATTGAGCATTTGACAGAGCCAATATTCTAAAAACATACTGGAGAAATGTGTATGCTCCACGTGTTTTGTACTTCTTCGGATTATGGTAGTATAGTGTGTAATTACAAGTATTAAGGGGGAGTGAGGTTCTGCTGTTCTGTCCATTCTGTCTGTTACTTGTGTGACTTTGGATACAATCTTCTATCCTCTTGGGCTTCAGTTTTCTCACTTGAACAATGGCAGGGTAGACAATTCTAATGTTTTAGGTTTCTTAGTTCTCATTGGCTCCCCCTGGATACTAGGATCATTATAGAATAGATAATGAAACCCGTTCATTAGAAAAGTTTCTTTCTTGCTTATTATAAATTCTATACAAATATGGTCTGTATCTGTTGTGGTTCTGCATTTTTATTTTTTTGGCAGTGTCTCACTTAAGCCAGGCTAGCCTGGAACCTCCTACATAAGTAAGACTGGCCTTCAGACCCTCCTGCCTTCTTTTTCCAGGGGATGGTATTGTAGTCATATAGATAGTCTCATATATGGCTTGCATCTATTATGAATGAATGAATGAACGAATGACTTCATATTTGACAAGCTGTTATGTGATGTCTTCTAGAAAGGCCGATGAGATGCTGACACAACAGATTCCCGCTTTTTCTCAGTGCCTAAGTCAACTAACTGGCGACACTGGTCCCTCTCAGGAACAGGACAGGTTGGGCAGGGGCATCCATGGGAATCCCTTCTTTTTTTAATTTATATTTTAATTTATTCATTTTATATCCTAGTCGTAGTCCCTTCCGTACTCTCCTTCCAGTCCCACCCTCCCTCTCTATTTCCCCTCCTCCCCCTCCCTACTCCTCAGAGAAGGGGAGTTGCCCCCTATCCACCCCAGCATATCAAATTGCATCTGGACTGAGAACATCTTCTTCTCCTGTAGCCTGGCAAGGTAGCCCTGCCAGGGGAAAGTGATCAAAAACCAGGTAACAGAGTCAGCCCCTGTTCCCCTTACTAGGGTACCCGTAGGAGCTGCCCTTCATGAATCCTTTATTTCTGAGGTCCTGAGTCTCTCTTAGGCTGGAGGCATATTCTAGAAAGGGTTATAGAGCTTGTCTCCAGGTTCATGGTGTTTCCTTATTCAGCAAGGTGAGAACTGATGGCCATTGCCATACTGTTGGTGAAGGGACACAAAGCTCAGAAATTGCCTTTGCATAGGACAAGGCTTGCTGATGGCACAGCTCGCTGCTTCATTGTCAGCTGCTGCAGACTTGGTGGCTGGCAGCGAGAATCTATTTTCTCTCTCTAAATTAATCACTGTTGGAAGCTGATCTCCTGGGGTTTCCTCACATGCTCTCTCCTGCATGTCCCCTTTCCTCTCTTGTCCTTTCTCTGTTCCATCCGTCCTACTCTGTGGCAGGTGTTTGGCCTGAGATGGGAGATGGCCAGACAAGTGGTGGCATGGAAACCCAACAGATTTCTATGGGAATGTCTAGTTTCAGTTGGGCATGGGATACGGTGTGTCCACCCACCTCTCATGGAACAGAACAGCCTGACAAGGAGGCTAAGAAGTCCCACCCGCTAGACTCACTCTTGTCCATGCACATGGACCCACAGCGATTTCTAGTGGCAATAAAGAATCATCCCCAAGGAAAAGCTTCTACTCGTTGAAATTCTGATACAAAGATTGAAGGGGGCTGGTCCCTTCCAGATTGAATTTCATCAGTGTTGGTAACATAGTGCTACCACTGCATGAAAGGAGATGGGAATTAACCTTATTTCTTTTAGACAAAATTTTATTATTTTTTTGATTAAGTTTCTCTGGAATCTCATCTCTCAAGAAAATAATCTTTGTGGTGTCAGTGTGTGCCTGTGCCTGTGTATGCCTGTGTCTCTGTGGGTTGTGTGTGTGTGTGTGTGTGTGTGTGTGTGATCTATGTGCATCTCTGTGCCTGTGCCTGTGTACCTCTCTGTGTGTGTCTATGTGGTGTATGTGTGTGCCTGTGGTGTATGAAGTGTGTTTGTAAGTGTGTGTTTGTGTGTGTATGTGTGTGAGTCTGTGTATGCATGTATATACAGTAAGAAAAATAATACATGGAATTTTAAATAAATAGAATTCTCAAGAAGTTCTGTGACATATTTGATCACAGTAAGTAGACACTCAGGCGCAGAAAGAAACAATTAACAGAAGCAGTCCTAGACTCACAGACCCATGTCATGATTGTGTCAACCCTGGACCCAGACTCCTCCATTGTTTCTGGAACAGTGGTCTAGAGTAGTTTGATCCTGTTCCAAAGATATGGAGCCTCGCCATTTTTGTGGGCTGTCTGTATAGCTATCTCTAGCTAACCAAGGAACACTCCATACAGTAGTAAAGTCAGATCTCAGACAACAAAAATAAAATAATACTAGTTGTCAGCCATATACCCTGTGGAGACCTTGGGTGGAAGATGTCAGAATCTTGGACAGCTCTCGCTACCCCAAGAGTTTGAAAAGGGGTCCCCTGGTACCTGTGTGTCCTGCTTCCCCAGAAACACAAGCTATACATGAAGGAAGTGGTCACAGAGTGAAATGGCATCCAGCTTCACACAAAGGCTGTCTTCTCCTGCAAAGTTTTAGGAGGGGGAGGGGTCTGATATCTAAGGATGGTCTCAGCACATCCCACCACAGGAGTGAAAGGCAGTGGGAATTGCCATGCCACTGGAATAGAATTGCCTTCCAGTGATCCTGAATTGTAAGCAGAACTGGAGACAAAAGAAAGCCCGTGTTCCTCAGGAGAGTGGGAGGTGTGTTTAGCTTTGGAGAGTGGAGTCTGTGCAGCCACCCTGGTTGCAGAAGCAGTTCCTTTCTCTGAGCTGTGTCCTTGTCCAGAACACAGGAACTTGCCTCTCTGCTCCCTGGGGTCCTTGAGAGGATTTGGGAGCTTATGGATATAAGTACCTGCACCCTGGGGAGGTTTGCAGTAAGTGACAACTGTGATTACAATATTCATAACCACAAATGAGCACTGGCAGTTAGTAATTAATACATTTAAACTTTTTCCACTGTATTCTGATGCATGCTGCTCCAGGCTCAGTTCCAGCACCACAAACTAGCCAGCTTTAGCAAATGTGCGGCCTTAAGATACTGGATGGTTGCATTTTCTCTGGGAAAATGTTGTTTGTTTGGGGTGGGGGTGAGGTCTCACCAGATTCAGGAATCATGTCTGATGACAAAGTGCCAGTCATTGAGTATCACCCATTATATGCAGGGCACTGCTCTCTAGTTTAGTATGTCCTTGATATGAGCAGGTGCCCTCTTTAGGAGCAGAGAGGGAGAAATATTCTTCTGCTAGGATGCTCATCCCATGCTGGGAACCTGAGCAGTAACTTCAAGTAGGGGTCGGGGATGGGCTGTAACGAAACACCATTCCCCTCACAGTAGTTGAGACCAATGTGTGATCCCTCCCATGGGTGGACACAAAGGAACTCATTTCACAGTTTCACATCTGTTTAGTAAGGGAACACACACCTTGGAATGCAGGCTGGAAAAGCACCCCAAATGCTTCCTGGCTTGTACAGGAGGATTCATGGGATTGGTGCTGCATCTCCGACCAGAGAGAGTCGGACCACATCTTTAGCCCTTCATCCTCTTTCCTTCCCTGTGTGGTTTGTGCGCTGGCTTGACTCTCCTTGACTTCATGCTCCCTTGATCCTCCTGGCAAGCTTTGCTCTCATTTCTAGAGATTCTATTTTGATGCAGACACGAGGCTTCTTTTTCCTCATCTTTCTGACCTCCCCAGCTGCCCTGATGCCCTGGTGCATGGCTGAGAGCTTCCCTTTTCACCTGAGCTCCACGGTGTACAACAAAAAGCCGGTCTACTAAAAGGAACACGTTTGCAGGTGAAAAGGTGGTTCGTGCGTTGTCCATTTCCAGCCTTCCCATTTCTTTGATCTGTGCACAGCCGCATCCTGTGTGCATCTGCAGACCCCTGAATATCTTTTTTTTAAATATGCCATGCACTGTTCCGCTGTTCTAGGTGCTTCCACAATATATACAAAACTGTCTAATCACAACACTGGAGCTAGCACTAATATTTCCCCCCACTTTCATGGAGGGAAAACTGAGGCGCAGACTAGTGTCATGCTGTTGGGAGTTGGTAGTCCCAAGTTTTTACCTAGATAGCCTTGGGCCACGGTCCCTACCCTGACTGAAGCATAAAGTAGTTTCTTCACCTAAGTTCAAAGTACAGGACAGACAGTACTGTGCCCTTGTTTTTGACATGTTAGTTGGTACTTCATTCTGATACTGAGACTCCACATGACCACAGGCTCCCTTAATCCCTTCCATCTCCTCTCTGTACAGTATCCCTCCTCGCCATCCCTCCTTTCCCCTCTCCTCTGCCTTGCTGACTACTTCTGGCTGTCTCTGTCCCTCTTGTGTTTAGTGTCAGTCTCTCACTTCAAGCCGGCTGCCTTTGTGTTTGTGTTTTTCTCTTTCTGCGTGGGCCCCTCTTCCATTTCTAGATCTGTAGTTTTCAGTTGTCATCCTGGCCCGCCAGCTTCTCTTCTCTGTCTCTGTTAATCTCTCTGTCTTCCCCATGTCCATCTCCACAGCCTCACACCCTCCTTGCTCCTTCCCTCCCATGCTTCTCTTTGGTTTCCCTCTTGTTCATTCATTGGCCTCACTTATTGTTGGAGTGCAACCAAGAACACGGCTGTGTGTATCTGTGCCTCTCTACCCTCTTCCCCTTCTCTGTGCCTCTCAGCTGCAGATGGGAACCATGTTCAATCCAAGCCCTGTTCCTCACTGAAGAGTAACAATGAAGTCAGGAACCATAGAAGAGAAAGAAAGAACATCTCTGTATTTTAAGAGACATCTTGGTCTCTTGGGACAAAAAATGACTTCTCTTGGTTTATTTATAAACTCTGAGGCTGGAGAGTGCTATGCATACAGATGGGCCAGCTGGCTGCTGGGGTTGGGGAATTGGTTAGGGACCTGCACAGTTCTCAGTCAGCACTCCCTCAAAGCTAAGGAATGGCTGAGGTTACACAGTCATGAGGCAGCCCTGTATCCCCTTAGGGCACCCAACAGAGAGAAGCATGTGCTCAGAAGCTCTGTGAATGGCCAAAGACCATAGACAACATGCCACAGATAACTGGGTCATTATGCAGATGAAGCACTGAAGCCCCAGCAATGGGGAGACTTGGGCTGGAGGCAGAATGGGGCCTCTGCCCTCTGCAGGCTCCCTGCTCTTCTACACAACCTTCTGCCATGTGCTCTAATTACTGAGAACCATGGACCTTCTTCCCTGAAGCCTTTGTGTGGACGGCCTGAAGTAGGACCCATGCTTACCTTTCTTTAGTCTGGCCTTTTCCAAGAGACCTTAGTGTCTCCTAGCTCTCTGCAGTCCCCCCTTTTCCACGAGCATTGCTCCCACAGCCCTTTGTATTTAGTTTATACTTTGGGGTAGGGGCTGGTGACATAAACATCACAAGATAGTGGCCCTTCAGTAGACATCCTGACTGCCCAGATGAACTGTGAAAATGCTGAAGGCACAGATCACATCTTCTATTGCTGTCACTCTCCTGCAGCACTGAGTCTGCTGGCATCAAAGCACCCAGAAAATGTTTAGGCCATGGAAGCCTGCATCTGCTGGAAGTGTGAATCCCTCAGTGCTGCTTGAGCTGCCAGGTTCAGAAGCCTGCCTCCCAGTAAAGCGAGGAGAGAGAGAGGCTAGCTGGAGTGACAGAGCTTCATCCCCCACCCACCCACCCACCCACCCAGCCACGGAAACCTGGGGGAAGGATTTATGAAATTCAGACAACACTGCTCGAAAGCTCTCCCTTATTCACTTGGATGCCCCAGACAAACTCGATCAGTGGCACGACCTGCAGAATTAGCTAGAGAATTCTCTTTCGTAAACCACTCTGAGAGCTGCTTTGGGGTAACTATTTTCCCCACTTCAGGCAATAGGATGGAGCCCAGACAGGCAAAGTTGGAGAAGAAGGAACCCAGTAGGTGTCCAGGAAGGGGCGTAGACTGCTGCCTCAGACCACCACAGTGTTCCTAACAGTACAGATGGTCTTCTTTGAAGATCTCCCAATCTCTAGATCCTACAAGGTCTAGGCAACACTCCTCCACTTTCTCTTTCATCACCCTTCCCAAACTAGTGGTTCTCAACCTGCAGGTCAAGACGCCTTTGGGGGTCAAACCTGTGAAAGGGTCACCTAAGACAATGCAGCCATTCCTGATGTGATCTGATAGACTAAGATCAGAAGGAAGGAGAGAAGGACCTCCCCTATCAGTGGACTTGGGGAGGGGCATGCATGCAGAAAGGGGAAGAAGGGTGGGATCGGGAGGGGAGGAGGGAGGGGCTTAGGGGGGGATACAAAATGAATAAAGTATAATTAATAATAATAATTTAAAAAATGTGGAAAAAAAGACTATCCGAAAGCGTAGATATTTACCTTATGATTCATAACAATAGCAAAATTATAGTTATAAAATAGCAGCGAAAATGATTGTATGGCTCAGGGTCATCACAACATGGGGAACTGTATTAAAGGGTCACAGCATTAGGAAGGCTGAGGACCTAAACCCTGGCAACTTACCACTTGATCTTTCTGTCTTCAACCAGTCCTTTGGTTTCAGGTCTGTTTCTTCAGTTATTGGTGCCTTTTTGCCCCCTGGTCTTTAAGGTATACCTTCACCTGATGCCTTGCAAATTGCCTCTGATACATTGCTCAGTACTGTGTCTGGCAAATTAGGTATGAGGATCCAGGCAGGAGATTCGGGCAGGAAGATAGACAGTGCCAGGACTATGTTCTCCAATGATTATCACACTCTGTATGTTGGGAGTCAGTAGAAAGGCAGGCACGTGCGCAAATCGATTTGTGTGCAGAGCATTTTGTGTGATTGGAGATAGAGAGATTTTCATGTGTAAGAGTGTCCTCTGCATGGCATGGAGAAACCTGGGGCCAGTCTTGAGGTTTAGAATTGGTAAATTGGGGGTGGTAAATCTGTGTATGTAAAATGCCTTGTCCCTCTCTCCTCTTCACCTTAAACCAGAATTGCTCCATTCCATCCCTGCCCCATTCCTTCTACTTCCTCACCCCTAGCTTTACCCTTTTTTAGAAAGGCAGAGGATAAGAAACAGGAAGTGTTGTGTACCAAGCTGGGGCCGGAAACTAATTGAAAGGATTGCTGTGATAGCTCCCCGTCACAGGTGCCGCGAACTAACTCTTAAGTCTTATAATTGATGCCCATTAGGAATAGCTTTTTCTTTATGATCTTCTAGAAAAGGAAGGAACATTTGAAAGTGCCTAATGCATTTCTCGGTGGGAAAGCATTCATTTCCGCTGGCACTTACTCCTAGCCCTCTGGCTTCTCCCTCCTCTCTCTCTGTCATTCTTGATCTTCCTCTTTCTACTTAATAAAAAATACCTTTCATTTGTGAAGCCCTTTGCAGTTTCCAAGCCTCTTTCCCACATATGATGCCTTCTCAATGAGAAACCAGCAAGGCGTGCATAGATTTTTAAATTTCAGTTAATAGATGAAGTTCAAAAAATGTTTAATGACTTCGTCAAGGTCAGCATGCAGGAAGTGGTAAACATGTTCCCCTAACTCAAGTCTTGCCCATCACCCTGTTCTTTTCTCTAAAAATTCTTCCCATCCCTGCCTGCTTCCACTTTCCCCCTGGGATTAAGTTGTCAGACAAACCATTGTTAAAGGTTTTCTGCTGCAGGGAAGGGCCTGTGATGTTGTACTAAAGGGCCTCTTACCTTGGTGGCTCAGTCAGGGGAAGGACCAATGTGCTTTGACACTTGGTCCCCATGTGGGAACACACTTCCCCACTCCCTGCAGCTGCTGCTGGAAAGCAAAACCACAATGAGAGAGAGCCACTTTGTCTGGCCCAACCCAGAGTCATTGCTGCCGGGGAGCAGACGAGGGGAATGTCAGAAGAGAAGAGCAGAGGAGGCAAACAAGAGGCAGAAACACCTAACCCAGGCAGTGCCGGAAGCTGGGCCATTCTCCCCAGCTTTACAGTGAAGCAACTGCTTGCTTTGGAGTTAAAGAGTTGCTGATCAGGTGGTTTATTGCTTCTAGTCGCCCCCCCACCCCACTCCTCTTTGCCAGCAAAGAGGACGAAGGAGAGAAGAGGTGAACTATGCAAGTGTCCTTTGATGAAACTAGTCACCTATTCTCTAAGCCCCCATCCCCTCATCTGTAAATGGGGACTGAGGTGGCAGGTGGCTTTCAGTGGTGTGTGGGGTTTTGGTGAGCTCAGGGGTAGAAGCACTGTTTCTTGTGAGATTCAAGATGTTTGGTGGGAGGGGTATAGAGGTCTGTTTTCTAACGTTCCTTGAAAAGTTAGCTCAGCCTCCTTTTCCCAAGTGCCACATAAAAAGATTAAGTGATGGTAGAGTATGAAGATTCACTTAGTGTGGCCACACTAGTAAGAAGAATAAGTTAGACTCTAGTGACCTCTACCATTACTATCTTTGGCTACTGATGCTTTTGAGTTAAATGGAGAGTAAGGGGTATTCATAATTAAATGGTCCTGGTAGCTTATAACTGACCCATTATTGTTTGGGTCCTAGTATCTCTTGCAAGAGAATCTGATAAATTCCCGGAAGTGTGTGAAATACAGGAAGTAGTAAACATGGGCTTTGTTTACTGCCAGGCAAGTTCTCCAGCCTTTTCCTTCAGCATGACATTCTTAGAGAAGTTATAATTCTTTGGAGCTCCTTGCTTCAGCAGTCTGATAGCACAAGCATCTCTCTTCAGAAAAAGCCCGGGTACTAGGAGATCTAGGATCTCTTTGTATTTTCAACTCCAACCAGCCCTACGTACTTTAAGGCATCAACATTCAACAATTCTACCCATGTGAGAGCTTCAGAGAAGGAAGAGGTTCCATTCTAATGTAAGGAACACAGGCAGGTACCACTTCGTGACTTTTCCACCAATGAGGGACCTGACATACACCTCCCATCAGATGGCATCTCCTAGTGATGTCAGATACATCTTACCATAAACGTAAGAGTAAGTATGGTTCAAGAATGACAAAATAACCCATCACTGAAATTTGTCTAAGTATACATTTCTCCTTTATTAGTTGGTAGGCAATTGTAATTATATATTAAGAAGAGACATGAAGGGGAAAGGATGAAATTAGTTCTCTCCACCTCCTGGCTTCTTTGTGTGTGTGTGTATGTGTGTGTGTGTGTGTGTGTGTGTGTGTGTGTCTTGTTTGTTGTAGTTGTATCCTGTGGCCTCTGCAGCTATGGTTCTGTCTTAGTTAGGACTTCTATCATTGCGATAAAATACCATGATGTGAAGCAACTCAAGGAAAAGAGCGTTTATTTCAGGGTATGCTCCCACAGCACACTCCCATCACTGAAGGAAGTCAGCGCAGGAACTAAAGCATGGCAGGAACCTGGAGGCAGGAACTGAAGAAGCCATAGTTACTAGCTTTTTCTCCAAGGATTGCTCATCCTGCTTTCTTATACACCCCAGGACCACCTGCTCAAGGGTGACATCACCCATAATGGCCTGGGCCCTCATACGTCAGTCACTAATCAAGAAAATGTACCATAGGCTTGCTCACAGGCTGGTCTGGTGGGGGCATTTTGTCAAATGAAGCACCCTCTGCCCAAATAATTCTAGCTTGTGTCAAGTTGACAAAAAAACAAAACAAAACACAACACCAAAAAAAAAAAATTAGCCAGGATGGTGTCTCATTACCATCTCTTTTCAGCGCTATCAGGATACCTGTCCTTAATTTCAATCCTACAGAAAGCAGCCTTGCCAAGTGTTTCAATCTTGGCACACTGCCAGGTCTGATGACTCTGCCCATTTGCTGGTCCCAACCCTCATTTGAGTAGCAACAAGAAGCCCTATTTCTCCCTGATGAACAGAGAACATGGCTCTGAGGCCACAATTCAACTGATCTGGGCACAGAGGTGGTGAGATACCCTGCCCAAAGAGCATCTGGTTCTCCACAAGAGAATGTCCAAGAAGCTCACCTTTTCTGCTTCCTCTGAGACAACAGGCAGCTGAATCTCACGCACTTCCCTAACAGATTTGCCACGGGGATTACTGCCAACAGTGGGTGGCTGAGCTCCTGTGAGATATCAAGTGCCTGGGGATGCTAAATCACAGCTTTCTTGCCTTAATCTTATCACCTGCCATTAAAGATCAAACTATAAAAGGCGCACGTTTGTAAAGCTCAGTGCCCGTCATTGTGCTGAAGCAGACTCAAAATAGTTCTGCCTCCCCAGCAGTTACTATGGCACCATGCATATTAGGGCCTAATATTCCCCCCACACCTCCCCCCTGGAAAGGCAGCCTGACACTGAGCCCTCCTTGTTGCATGCCTCCCCTGGCAGGTGAGATGCTAGCTCCTCCAGGGCTTTCAAAGCACTTTACCTAGCCATGGTCCCCACAGGCTTACCCAGCATCTTTCTACCTTCCCTCATTCCTGATGGGGGAGGGGGGACATCTACCAGGATGAAAACCATACAGCAGTCCCATCCCAGTGGTAAGCAGGCACTTAGACCTCAAGGGTGGTGATGGGGTGATAACAGCAAGGTTGGACCAGAGCAAACTTGGAGCTAGCAAGGTACTCACGTGTGGGATAGCTACCTGAGGGGTCTTGCACTCGGGTGGGTGTTCACTTACGTGTGACACGCGCATCTCTGTGTCATCTGCGTATCCCCCTCCTGTGTAGCAGAGTATATTTCTGCTGAGCGGAACCACAGACAAACACTGCTAAGTAGAGAACCCCCATGAGCATTTACATGCCGCGAGCTCACGTGATGTGCTTGTGTGCCAGTGCACTGTGTAATAAAAAGGCATTACAAACAAGATATTTGTGTTCAAACTGCGATATGCCTTAACAAGGAGGGGCTAGGAGGGGGTCCGAGGCCCATTTGCTCCGGGGTGGCGGTGCCAAGGCGTGCTACCCTCTGTGAGGTAGGTTCAGTTGCGAGTATCATAACACTCTGCAGTTATCTATGCAGCTTTCTGAGAGCCACAAAGCTCCGTTCGCTCAGGCGTTGCTAACAAGCCAGTGCTGACAAGCCAATATGCACAATGGGACTGAGTGAGAAGCTCAGAAGAGAGGTCCATGTCTGCATGGCCTCTCTGCAACTGGCCAGCATTTTGTTCTGTCTTGCAAACTCAATGCGGCCTCTCTGCATTCTGTGTCTGGAAGCTCTTTCCCCAAACAACAGCAGAAAGACAGTCATTTTGCAACTCTAGCCATCCCTGTCTCTCCCCCAAATCCTGCTCCCCTCTCTCCTGGCTCTCCTCTCCCTCTTTCTCAGCTCCCACTGAATTAGATTAGTCACATTCTTAATTAACTGTGCTGGTAAGAGCTCTATTAGGTATTAAATGTTTGTCACAATCCAATTAAAAAATCCATCATAGCAGGGCAGGTTTCTGAGGCCCAGCAGATTGATGCTGGGGGCCTCCGGACATTCTCCTTAAGGAATAAGACCCAGGGAAGCACAGAGGGCTTGTCAAGGGAGGTCAGCTGGCTTCTGCTGGGGTATCACTGCCTGAGTACCTCTAGTACCTGGAGGAATGAGACTGTCATAGGGACCAAGCATCCTTAATTGCCCAGTGCTATCTCTGTTTAACATAGGAGATAGTTGTCCACCTTAGTTCATAGTATCTCAGTATCCCCTCTCCCCACAGAGTGAGGGCACAAGCTCAGTGTGGAGCGCATATGGCATACCTGTGTGTACCTGCTGGAGTGAACCAAGGTGAAGAAGGGCTAGGGCCAGGGTGACAGCTTAACTTAGTAGGAGGGATTTGTCTCCCCCCCCCCCAAACAAACACTTGCTCCAAAAGGGAGCCACCTCATAGTAAAAGGAAAAGAAAATGAGTACTCCCTTCTGGGTGTCAGCCTTTCTTCCTACCTGTCCTGGGCCCTTTCCCAAGTAGGGCCCTGTTCATTCCATCTCCTTCCCGGCCAGACTAGACACCTATCAGTCTTGTTCAGTGTCAGTCTTAAGCTGTGTGCTTCAGTCTCTAATTCCCTATAGCATTGCTGCCGTGCCCCATAGTGCCGGCTACCCTGAGGGAGAGGGTGAGGGAAGCCTGGCCTCAGTGCCAGCACACAGTTATGACAGGAAAAGTCTCACACCTCCCTGGGTTGATCCTACTTGAGCTTTTCCAATTTGAGCCCCAAGTTCCTGTGGTCGGTTTGTTTGTTTCGTTTTGTTTTTAGTTTCTTTTTCTCTGTATGCTTCATTCGCGGCTCCGGAAATGGCAATAAATGCACAATAATTGTGTGTTATCATGATTGGTATGGCAAAAACGTCTTTCACTTTATTTTTATTGTGCTCTAATATCTGTACGGGTGCATCTTAAAACTCAGGCTTTCAGTGAAGACTGCCTGGATCTGTCTGGCCAAGCAGAAGTCGGTTTGTTCACTGGGGTTGTAAGGTCCCTCAAGACAGGAAGCATGACTCATTCATCGCTCCATCCTCTGCACAGGATGCTGGCCAGAGTTCACTGGAAATGCTTCAAAGCATTTGTTGAGTGACTAAATGAATGAGCTCATATGTAAGACTCAATTTTCTAATTCTTTCAGGGCTCCAAATAGGCTTGCTTCTTTGCTTCCACACAAAACAAACATCATTGTGTGCCCTGCATCTGCTCACTGGTTGGAATGCTTCTGCATTCTCCGTCAGAGTCACCTTGTCTTGACTTATAAATCCCCAAAGGGCTAGATCCCTGTCTATTTAATTGCTTTCTCCCAAGTTTTGAAGCCATGCTGATTCTCTGGATATATTATCGTCTTTGTTTGTGGCCCTGTAATCACTTCTCCACTCCCGAGTCTTACAGTCAGTGCTTGCCCTGGGGGCCCGCAGGAAGGAACCCCAGCTGGAGGATACAGGGAAAGGACCATCACATTCTACCCCACTCAGGCTTATAAGCAGGATAAGAGACAGACCATTCAGAAGAAATTAAGTAGCACAACCAAGGTAGAGGGCCATTGAGATGGCTCAGTAGGTAGGGCACCTGCCACCAAGCACGACAACTTGAGTTCAGTTTCTGGAACTGACCCATGAGAAGGAGAGAGCTGGTTCCTGCACATTGTCCTCCTACATCCACTTGTGCACTGTGGCACACACAAATAACTACCTGTAATTAAAAAAAAAAATTTTAAATCTGTGTAGACATATTTAAGGGTTCCTAGTGAAAGAGGCCATGGTAACTTTGTTGGGAATTTAGAAATAAGAAAGGGCCCGTGATCCCAGAGGCTGGAGGCTGTCTGGTGCACTGGGCAGGAGTTAGGAAATGGTCCTAGCACAAAGCAGTGGTGGTATTTCCAGGCAGAGGATAAAGCATGAGCTTGCAGACTGGGAATGAGCAGTAAGTATGCTGATTGAGCGAAAAGGGTGACGTGCCGACTGTAGCCTAGCAGGAAGCAGCTTTTCAGAAGACATTTCCAAATTGAAAGGGGATTGTGAAAGCAGGCTGATGACAATGATAAATCAGACAGAAACCTGCAGGATGCACAGCTTCCTCCTCAGCAAGCTCAGAGCATGCTGGGAGCCCAGGGCTGCTGGGCAAAGAGAGCAGCTTGGAAGTTTCTCGGTTACTGAGAAAAAGAGCCGTGGAGTGTCCTCTGGCCTTGTTAGAATTCACCTCTAGGACACGTGGGTTTTTAGCCCGTGCACAGGGGTTTGAGCTGGCATGCAAAATCTGTCTCTACAGGGACTGATGGCTGTCAGTGAGTGGATAGCAAGTGACAAAGCCAGTTTGACAGACAAGTGACAGTTAGGATTGTCCCATCTTCTACTCACGACATTTAGAAAATAAAATAAAATTACTAACTGGGTTTGGTGACACGTGCCAGCAATCCTGATACTGAAGAGGCCGAGACAAGAAAATAAGGAGTTCAAGGCCAGCATTGGCTACATAAGGAGTTCAAGGTCAGCCTGAACTACAGGAGACTCTGTTTCAAAAACAAAACAAAACAAAACAACTGCAAATCCAAAAATAGTAACATTGCTAGTGTCATCTTTTTTCTTGTTGAGGAGAAGTCTCTAAGTTGTCCCAACAACATCCTAAAGTCAAGATGCTCTATCTGTGAGAGTCTCCTCTTGTCCATGTTGGCCACAGGTGGATATGGTTAGGGGTGTAAATTCGCTGACCAGGGCATGTGATGCAGGCTAGCCACATTTGTAGAGTGTCCGTGTTTGGCACTTTACTCCAAGTATTTCATTTGTTCTTCACAATATGTCTGCAAAAGAAGGTTTTGTTGCACCTATGAGAAAGGAGGGACAGAGTCTGCATCATTCCATCTGTTTCATTACCCAAACATTTGTTGGGTGTCTCCAATGAGTCAGCACCTCTTCAAGAGTCAAGCCTGTGTCCGTCATGGGAAGGTCAGCTTCCCTTGCCTACCACCCTCTACCAATGCACAGAG
>NW_026596057.1:10404233-10408769 GCF_907164565.1 Psammomys obesus | reverse complement strand
TCCAAGGAGGCATCTCTTTGTTTTAGACTTGACCTGCTAATACACGATGTTTTTAGCCCAGTTGTACTCACATGTAACCCCAGTCTTGCAACATCAGGAGCTCTTGGGAGCTTATTAGAAATGCAAATCTTTCCTGTTGAACAGGCCTACAGAATAAGAGACGCCACAGGTGGGGCCAGTAATCTATGTTTTAACAAGACCAGATATAATTTGAGGACTAGTGGAATAGAGAGGAACGCGTAGATTGCATGTCCTTCTGACAATTACTAGAGCTCTATTTCTTTCCTCCGAGTCTTTAATTAGACTTGGACAGCAGGCAGCTTGAGGATATATTCTCTTGGCAAAAGCCTGGAAAGCAAATACTTATCTTCCTAATTTAAAGTAGACCCATAAACTCTCCAAACTCAGTAGGCAGAGGTATGGTTGTCATTTTCCCTCTTCCGCTGAGCATCCTCTGAGCTCCCTGCTGTATGCAGAGAGATGCGGGGGGAAGCCGCCAGCAGGACCAAGTATTGTCCCTGAGATAATTCTCTTGTAGTGGGCATGTCTCTTAGTGGCTCCTTTTCCATCCATATTGTTTTGCATGCTCATTTCTTCTGTCTTTCCCACAGTTCCTCCCTCTAAAATTCTGTTATTCCCTTAGATATGAATAGAATAAAAAAAGGAGCCCTAAAGCTGAAAAGGACCACAGTGATAATGGAATACAACCTCCTCTTTTTTTTTTCTTTTTAAAAATTTTTACTTATATATTTACTTATTATAATTTATTTGCTTTGTATACCCGATGCAGTCCCCTCCCTTTTCTCCTCCCTGTCCCATCTACCCTCCCTCTTCTCCCCCTATGCCCTTTCCCTAAACCCCTGATAAGGGAGGACCTCCTCCCCTTTTATCTGATCCTGGCTAATCAGGTCTCAACAAGGCTGGCTGCATCATTTTCCTCTGTAGCCTGGCAAGGCCACACCCACCAGGGGGAGGTGATCAAAGAGCCATGTCAGAGTTCATGTCAGAGATAGCCCCTGTACCCCTTACTAGGGAACCTACTTGGAAACTGAGCAGCCAATGGGCTTCCTTTGAACAGGGGGTCTAGGTCCTCTCCATGCATGGTCCTTAGTTGGAGTATCTATCTCTGCAGGGCCCCTGGGCCCATGTATTTTAGTTCTGTTGTTCTCCTTGTGGAGTTCCTATGCCCTCCAGGTCTTTCTAGCTCCCTCTTTTTCCATAAGGATTCCGGCATTCTGCCCAAAGTTTGGCTATGAGTCTCAGGATCTCCTTTGATACCCTGTTGGGTAGAGTCTTTCAGAGATCCTCTATGGAAGGCTTCTGTCCTGTTCCTTCTTTTCTCCTATTTCCAATGTCTATCCCATTTGCTCTTCTTAATGAGGATTAAGCATCTTCCCTAGGGTACTCCTTGCTGTTTAGCTTCTTTAGGACTATAGATTTTAGTTTGTTTATTCTATATTTCTTTCTGTGGATAGCAGATCTTAATGCCTGGCATATAACCAGATGCTTGATGAATCTTAGTTGAATTGTTTGCTATCTGCATGTGACAACTCCCTATAGCTTGCTATACAGCATATAATCCCTATATTAGCAAATATTGTTATCTCTATCTTTTCTTTTATATTGAGGCAAGGTATCACTCTGTAGCCCAAATTGAGCTAGAACTTACTCAATATCTAGGAGGCCTCAAATCCACAGCAGTCTTTCTGCTTTAGTCTCTTAGGTTTAGGGGCTACAGATGGAGGTCACCACCCTTAGCCTTCGTGTCATTTTTAGAGGTAGAAATTCGATCTTGCCTAGCCGGATGTTTACAAAGTCATTCAGGTTCTAACATTATAAAGCTAGAGCTAGAACCCAAGGCTCTAAGCTTTGAGCCCATTTACTTTTCTCTTCCACTGAAGTGGTTAATGCCATAGTAACCATGTATTTTGAATGACTATCTTCTGTGTGAATATTAGTTATGCCCAACCATAGTCATCTTGAGGAAACAAAGGCCCAAACTTCAACTTTTCAGCACCCACAGGTATCACTCACAGTTAACTGGTCCTCTGAGTAAGGACTTACTTAGAGCCTTTATCATCACCCTATTCTCTGTGGTGCCATTGGAGATGTGGTGGTTTTATCAAATGCCTCTGACAAACGTAGCTGCGAGGCTATCAAAATCAGCTTGACATAAACGAAAGATACAGTGAAGGCATTTTTGCATTTTCCACTTTCTACATTAGCAAACATATTCCTGCACACAGAAAAAAAATACGGGTAAATATGTTGAAGCCACATGCTATTTCTGTTATAAGAAAGTGTCTTGATCTCCTAGCAAAGTTAACCTAAACTAAGTCTGCATAGAGGGAGAAGAAAAAGGACAGCAAGCTGTATGATTGAGAACAAAGTGAGGAATTGTTTTACTCAACACTACAAGACAGACTTGGGCTTCCTTTGCTGCCTAAGTTTTTACTTCAGAATTTGCTTCTGTGTTAAATGTCTTGAACTCTCCCCCTTCCTCCCCAATGCTTGTGGCCCTCACAAAATCTAAATAAATGGTGCTGAGGGCACCAAGGGTACCATAATGAAAATTAGGGAAAGGGGAGCTTTTTCTAAGGTCAGACTTAAACCCCAAACCAGCAAGCACAGCTTGGGAAGGGGAGCATGGGCTAAATTTGTGCTTCTACTCACTGCTCCACCAGGCATCTTTACCTAAGACACAGCCAATCCCACTGTGCATGAGAACCCTGCCCTTGTGCGTATACCGTGTGTGCACCATAGTTGGGAGGCCTTTTGAATCAATATGACCAGCATCTGGTCACGGCTCATCTAATTCAAAACATACTTTCTGTTAAGCTGGATCACATCTGCATCCTACTAGGTTTTGGGCATCAAGGGTAGCACGGGAGATTATGCTCACAGACCCCACATATACTGCAATGAAGACTGACTTCTTACATCCCTCTTACAAAATACCTCATCAGGCAAGTCTAGATCGATTAATAACGTTACCTGCACTCACTAGACTGTATTTAATGTTTACAATATGCCACACATTGTCCTAGATGCCACGTGCGTTAACCATGTTATCCTCATCCCACTTCTAAGGTAGCTATCAAAATTCCTACTGTATAAATACAGGACTTCTCTGGAACAACTGAAGGTCACAGCTAACACATAGTCAAGCTGGGATTCCAACCCCATAGTCCATGCTAACTAACCACTCTGAGCCTATATAAGACACTGGAATCATAGGTTACCCACCTGGCTAGCTATGTGGTTAAAGGCAAGTCTAAGGGCATTATAGCTCATCTGGCCCACCCTTCCTGCCTCCTAGAGAACCAGTCTTTAACCTCTCTAAGCCATTGGGTTGCCCACTGCCTGAGTTATTACATCCTTCTGCCATGAAAAAAAAAAATTTCCTCCTGTTATCTAGGAAACATGCTTTGTTTAAGTAGGCGAATAATAGTTGTGAGGACTGTGTTTGGTGCCAAGGACTGTGTTTGGGCTACCAGGATGTATGTTAGGTCTGCAGATCCTGCCCCAACTTGTGTTTCCCTTTCTAAACCCTGATGAAGCTACTAGCCCTAGAACTTTGCCAATGTGGTCTGTACTTGCTAGGATGTCACTGTTATTGCCAGCACACAAGGTGGCCCTGCTCAGTGACCATGAATGCACAGTACTTATAGGGACTCATTGGTAGAGACCCCACTAATCCTTCTGTGGATATAAGAATTACTCCCCACACTGGGCTGCTGAGATCCTTAAGACCCCGAAGTCTTCCTGTGTCTGCCTGAAAGCTTTAATGGTCTGCTTCTGTCACCATGGCAACATGAACACAACTCTACCAAGTACTTTAAGTACCTGAGGTTGAAAGAAAAGCACATTTGCCTCAAAGGATCATTGTGCAGTTGGCAGGCTGTATCATCTGGCCAGGTGTTTGCTGCTACAATCCCTGATGGATTGACCCCCTCAGCATCCAAAGCAAGTAGCAATGGCCTGCGAAGGTCTCCAGTTTGGCAGGCCGAGACACTTCTGCCAACCACTGTCCCACAAGCTGACAAACAACTCGGCTTCCTCTGCTTCTGCTCCTCCTTACTCCTCTTCTCCCTCAGCCCTAAAAGTGTCTACTGGGTCTGCAGGAATCTAGTTCACCAGGGCTTCCTTTGTGTGATAAACTGGATCCAAGAGGACCTGGAACCTTAACTCCATCCTGCCTTTCCAGGACTGAGCAAGTGGCCTTACAGAGGCTTGTAGGGCTAGAGACCTGAGACTTAGATTTAAGGGCACAGTAACACAAAAAGACCTGCAAATACAGCAGACTTTGTGTCTGCCTGTCCTTGTGGAGCTTAGTTTTCACTAGAGCATTCCAAAAGATGGGAAGACTCAGGAGTCTTAAGCTATTTCACAGAGTGACTGGGGATTCACAATCAGAGTAACTGGGTATCTGAATTAATGGGGACTACCTGACTTGGGATTCTTGGTTTTTATTTTTTCCTTTTATGATCACACACACACACACACACACACACACACACACACACACACACACAC
>NW_026596057.1:10371852-10404223 GCF_907164565.1 Psammomys obesus | reverse complement strand
CACACACACACACACACACACACACACACACACACACACACACACACTCACTCACACACTCCTAATAAATATCTATATTGATCTAGTCCTATACTGTTAGATTCTCATAATCTTTTCAGATTATGATTTTAAATCATCATTATTCGCTGTT
This sequence comes from Psammomys obesus, assembly GCF_907164565.1. Lineage (NCBI taxonomy): Eukaryota > Metazoa > Chordata > Mammalia > Rodentia > Muridae > Psammomys > Psammomys obesus. The sequence continues at coordinate 10,404,072 of NW_026596057.1, read as the reverse complement.
TCATTCAGGACTCCCACTATTTAGCATCTGTCTCTTGCACGCATATACACTCTGGGTCCATTTCTAGTACCCTCTGGCCGATTTCTAGGACCCTCTGGGCCCATTTCTAGGACCTAGAAAGTATGCTCCCTAAAACATGGCTGTATCGCATCACCATGAATTAATACAGTGTTTAATACATACTCTATGTCCTGAGGGAACTAGCACTAAATGTTAGGTATCTGGAGAAAGGAAAGAGAGGAAGTTCAAAAGAGGGGTAGAGACAGACCAGTTGTCCTCCATAAGTAATGCCAGCTGCACAGTTGAGGGCCTGAGGGAGACCCTCCTAAAGGTTTCTGAATCCAGGTTGGCCCTAGCAACCTAAGGAAGCAGGCTCACTTAAAGAGTGGCCCATGCTTTGGGGCACCCTTGGCACACATCTCTTAAGACGGTATAACACACATCACAGGAGTGCTGGATGGAGGGGTAGGACTGATCAAGGTTTCATTATTCTCATACCTTTCCCAACACAGACCCATCCCAACTTCACATCATTGTTTTGTTTGTTTGTTTGTTTGTTTGTTTTTTAATAACCTCCCAAATTCAGCTCGTGCTCCACATGTGTGCATGACTGTGGAACGACTGACTGGAACACGGGAATTCTACCAATGGCCATATCCTCAAAAATGACATATTCTCCTACTCCAGAAACTATCAACCGCAAATAGCTCCTCAGGAAGGGGTGAGAGCTAGTGATGATCCACCGCCATCTACGCGTGAATTTTGGCTGGCTTGATCTTACGCACGTTTAGTGAAAGGAATCCCGGCTATGGCTGGGCTGGTGGATGCAACAGTTGCGTCCTGTCTAGAAGACAGCATGACATAGCCCTCGTCTGTGTCCTTCAGTTCTTGCATTCTTTCTGACCCATCTCCCGTGATCATCCCTGAGCCTTCGTGGCGTTGGGAGAGCTGATGTGGATGTCTCACTCAGGGCTGAGTACTCCGTTTCTTGTTCTCAGCACGACTAGTTCTGCATCTCTCCACTGACTCCCACTCACTGCAAAAAGAAGCTTCTCGGACCAAGGCCAACCCTTCCCTGTTCTGTGTCAGACACTCACACAGGGTGAACTTAGAAAAATGTGACTCTAGGCTCAGTCGCTGCCATGTCTACTGAAATCATTTATTCTCCCCATGCTAGCTATTGGTCTTTCTAGCTCAGCTCTTTGTCCTGTAGGCCAGTGTATCCATGCTAATTTGCATGACTCCTCCAGCTAATTGCCTTCTCTTGCTTCCATGCACACACTCCTAGTATACCTCAATAAGAGCTTTGCCTCAGTAGCCCAAAGAAATAAGCCTCTTTCCTCACTTGAAATCATCATCATGTATAGAAATTTATATCAATGGACCTTACTGTCCTCAAAGCAAAAAGGAAAACATGGGGAAATTCATCTCCTGGGTACAATTTGAGTTTTTAGAATAGTCAAGTGCAGCTGGACATCTCAAAACTAAACTACCATTCATGCATTCAGCAAGAGCCATTGAATGCCCCTTCTATCCACAGGACCCAAAACAGTTTCCAGATGGGAAGACCCAGACATGGTTTCCCATTGCACATGCCTCTGGAGGCTGCATATGGACACGTGGAGAACAAAGTCAAGTCTTAGATCAGCTAGGAGACACTGACCCTTACACAAGGCTCCATCTGGCATTATACAGACCCAGGCTCTGTTTCTAGTCACAGGGTGGCATGGACTGGGATTATGGTCAATTCATCGCACCTCTGTCCTGCTGGAGGGAGCCATGTACCTAGGGATAATCTCTCGAGGTTATTTGCCTTCCCGAGATGTCTGAGAGGATTTAATGAGATAATGTTTGTAAATCATTTTGAGGGCCTCTGAAGAATGAATGGTGCTATATAAATGCAAAGCGTCATTATTGCAATGATCACAGAGGCATTCACTCTAGTTAAAGCAAGGAGGGGGAACCTTGATTCCATTATAATCTCCTCTTCCCTAGAGCTGATAAGGCTCTGAAATATGCGCCCGTTTTCTAAATGAAATTCTCCACTTTCATAATCGGCTCAGAGGTGGAATGTTTTTGGTAAAATTTTAGAAATTTCTCTTTAGGGTCTTCTGAGAAGGCAGAACATTAAGTAAGCACACTTTGTCACTGACAAAGAAGCTGTTTTGACCAAAATCATTCAAAGAGGCTCAGTTTTATGACTTTAAATTCTGCTGGTCTTTAGTCCCCACTGAGATAAATGGAGCAGCGTTGAATCTGAAAGGGGAAAATTGGCTTGGCAAGGTTTGAATGTTTGAAGCCGCCATTCAAGGGTTGCAGAACACAGACTGATTTTTCCATATCGCCAAATTGTTTCTTTCTTGAGAATTTTTTTCAGATGACTTCTCCCCACACTTGAAAAAAAAAAGAAAAAGAAAAAGAAAAGGGTTTGTTATTTTTGACAATTTCCATCCTTCCGATTTAGAAAGATCCTCGATTTTCAGAAGCCTCAGAGTTCCTGTTTCATTTATAGACTCCCCCCCACCCCCCTCAAGGAGCACCCATGTCCCTGTGAGGTGTCTCCAACTGAAACGGTTCTGGGCACCAGGCACCCTGGCAGAAGAACTTGGCTCCTAGACCTGAAGTGGAAGGAAGTGAGGGTTATGGGGAACCCCAGAGTCTGCCAAGAAGCTGCCACCCTCAGCTCTGGCTTGCTCTTGCCACATAGAAGCCAAGGTCCAGGGTTTCTTCTAGTCTTCCCCCAAATCAGTAATTCTTATACCATTACCCAACTATAAATATTATTCATAAATTCATTCTCTTTTTCTTTCTTTCTTTCTTTCTTTTTTAAAACACTTTGTAGTCACAGCGAATATTTACCCCCTGGGCTACTGTTTTCAACTGTGGTTCCAAGTTCATGTGAATTCTACAGTATAATTAGTCTTAGAATAGCAAAAGAATCACAGACAACTGACAGCTCCCTTTTCTCCATTATTACATTCCTCCTTCTTCCACCACAAGTTGTTTAATCTCTCCGTCTTAGCCTCCTCCTCCATAAAATTAGCATAATGAGCACACCCACTGCATACCCTCATATCTCCATATGAGTAATGTGAGTAATGAATGAGAATATGGGTAAATGCTAGAATGCTGTCATCTGTTAAATACTCAATAAGTCCTATCTACTGTTAGTTATCTGGACCACGGACTGAGGGGAAAAAAAAGCCCCCTGTCATTTTTGTTTTATATACTGTCTCTCTTGGCCAATTCACTTCAACCCAATCCTTTCTTATAAGTTTGAAGGATTATTATACACGAGTTACCTTTTATCTATGAGGCATGCATCCCAAGACCTCCAGTGGATGCCTGAAACCACAGATAGCACTAAACCCTGTACGTATTGTATGCTGCTCCTACTGTAGCATGTAGCACATATATGTGTAATGTATACACACACACACATACTTATGAAGTGCTTTATAATTCTACAACTTCTATTGGTCATAACCAGATGCCAGCACCATTACTCTTGAGTCTTAGGTCTCTTATTTAAGCACGGTGATAACATAGTAGTGGCTTTGCTATGGCTACTAAGTGAGAGGTTACCCCGCCCCCCAACACACACACACACACACACACACTTCATGTGAGCATGTTTACTAGTATACTGCTGTTGTCCTTGTTTAGCTCTTGTTGAGGCAGCATGTTGATAAGACTTCATGGGTTTAGCTTCCATGACATTTCTAGAAGACAAAGTGTCACAGTAAATGCTCTTTCCTCTCACACTTTTCATTAGGTCTCAACCCTAAACAAAGAACTACAAGGTACTTAGAAATGCTAAGAGCAGGAAAAAAATAGTCTTCTTCAGGAAGGAGACTACGAATTGGTCTCTTTCCAAAATTGGTTATATAATACCAAGTGGTCAGCACTGAAATTATATACACACAAGTAACCTTATACAGACTGAGTGAGTTGTATTTATGCATACACACACACACACACAAATGTAACAACAATTTAAGAAATAGAGGTTGTGAAGTTGAGAACAAGCAAGAGGGGATATATGGTAAAGGTTGGAGAGAGAAAAGGAAAGTGGAAACACAATATAATTATTTTAATTTCATTTTTTTAATAAAATGCAGAGGGGAGAATTCAAGATTTCATCATGCTATTCAAAATAGTGTTAACTCCTACCCATAAATGATTATTTTGTTTTCATCTAATGTTTTTTTTTTTTTTTTTTTAAACTGGATTGACCTCAGATAACTGAAACTGAAAAGTTGAAACCCCAAGTAGAGAAGAAATGCTGTAGACTTAAAGGAGAAACAAAAGAGGTCAGCCAAAGGTTGCTCTTCTAAAGGGCTGAGAGGGAAATACATGCTCCGGCAGCTGAGTCCATGCCACAGCTACCTGAGCTCCATCTTCCCCATTCATGTTTTCAGGAAGAGATCTTTGATGCTGCACTCCTGCAGAGGCCACGCATGGGATATAGAAGAAAGCTTCAACACAGGGCTTACTGCAATTTTCATTTTAATCATTGACTTGATTGTAGACATGTGAAAGATTTTTGTGTTGGCTTGTACACCTTACTTGTAAAATGAAATACCCTAGATAACCTTCAAGTTCCTTCTCGCTTTAATGTTGTATGATTCTGTGGCGTTTCTTTATATCTTCTCCAAGTGACTGGTTCCCTTCCACTAGTAAGCAATCACCAAATACCTATTCCCAGTAATGATTCTTTGTCCTAAGAGACTTTTTGTCTCGCTGGCAAGACTAATACTATAAACTTGAGACAGATAACAATTCAATGTAACATATGATTAAATACAAAGAAAGGGAGTCAAAGTGGCGCAGGAGCTAGAAGGCGAAGTAAATTAGACTTTCAGTGATGAGGGGAAGGTTGAATCACAGGCAATGGCCAGAAAAGCAAAGGGGAAGGGCACCGCTTACCTGGTGAACAGCAAGAGCAAAGACTGTGAGGTGAGAAGGATTTAAAAGCATGATGGAAGCCCTTTGCCTTTATGTAGATGGGTATGTAGATTTACAGAAGTGGGGAAAAGTGGTCAAGGAGGCAGAATTCTTCCAGGCTCCAGGATAACAGCTCTACCAGGAAAGCCCCAGATAATTACATTATTTAGTTGGTAAGATCTACACTTCCATTTCTTTAGAAAGTCTGCCACTGGGGCTTAAGGAACTCAGGGAAGATAATGGGATTCACACCAGGAATTGGGAATCTTGCAGGAGATGTAAAGTAGAATCCCCGGAAGGTGTGTGAGAAGAGGGTGGTCCCTTTCTTGCTAGGCCTCCTGAGATCTCCCAGGTGGCTTTCTGGATGAATAATTACTACAGAAATAAAGTGTCATAAGAGAAAATCAGCACCGTTGTCATCACCACGCTGTAAACTATCAGTGTAAAATATTCTGCCCATGCCTCATCTGTCTGGGAGGACACTGGTGCTGTGGATGGGAAGGCAGAATGTATCCCTATCATGGAGAAAACAAATGATCCAGGGCCCTACTTGTCATGCAGAAGACACCCATGTGCATGGCCTCTGCTCAAAGAACAGAGGACACAAGCTAGAGAAGACTCTGGGCTGGCCACAGACAGGATCTGTGAGGGGCGAGCTCTTTGAAATGTAATTTTATTGATTTTTATGAGATGCTTATGTTGGTGAGGGGATTGAAAAAAAAAGCTATCAAATTGTGTGAGTTCCTAAATTCTGTCAGCTAAAACTGACAGAGATGCCATGCTTCTGCCCTTAGACCGGTGTGTGTTATATACATATTTGTGTGTGTATGTATTTATTCATTGCATATATGTATACGTGCACATGTATGCATGTGAATTTAAGCCAGAGCTCAGCATCAGGCCGCTTGGTAGCTTTGTCTCCACCTTTCTCTTTAATGTAGGGTTTCTTATTGTACCTGGAAGTGATTGATTAGACTAGCCTTGTTGGCCAGTGGGCTTCAGAGACCCTCTTGTGTCCTCTCCCTCAGGACTGGGGCTATAGATACATGCTACCAACAACCAGCCTTTCATGTGGGTGCTGGGCTTTCAAATCCAGGACTGTATGCTTGCATAACCAAATGTTTAGCTGGTTAAAACATCTCCCCAGCACCCCCTTTAGGCAATTTTTTTGCAGACATCATTTGCCAAAGCTATTTAGTAGCTCTTAAACAACGCCATACAAGAAGGGTCCCTACTTCCTTGCTGCTTCTCTTGGTACGAACTGTTGGCTTGGATTAGCCTACATTCACTCTCATTGACCTTTCTGTACTCCACCGACTGACTCAGTATGGGTGTTAGCTTAGATGACATTATGAATGTGAAGGGTGAGGTTGGAGGATGAAGAATTGGGTTTAGCTGTCACATAGCCTCTACAGCACTTTGACCCTAACCATACTTACTTCACTGTGGTCATTCACACACTAGGCAAAAGTGAGAAACATTCTCTTTCTTCAAAGTCAGGAAGAAGTCTCCAAGAATAGTCTCCGAACCTCTACCTTCCATCTAGATAGGTGACCACTGCAAGTCTCTTCCCACATAGAATTTCTACCATTGTAGTTATTCCCCCCCTCCCATGAGAGATTCAACATGTGGTAGAATGCAAAACTATCAGTTGGAGACACAATAGATAAATGTTCCTTTCCTTATTAAAAAAGGACAAAATGGGTATGTCTTCTCGTGTTGTAAGCAAGTACCCACTAAACAACAGGTTTACACTGCACTCAAGAGCTCCACAGAGCCAGGCATGGGAGTATATACCCTAACCCCAGTACCTGAGAGCTGAGCTGAGAGGATTAAATTTCAGGCAAGCCTGTGTACAAACCAAACCAAACCAAACCAAAAAAACATTGAGAAAGAGTCACCATCCAGCCCAAAACTCAGAGAACAATTCTTCTGTGGAGGAGACTAAATACTGGGAAAGATCCAAGATCTTTCAAGATCCAAGATCCGAGATCCAATCACAAGCTCTGTCTTGTGTGAGCTTGAAGAGTCAATCTCTGCAGCTACACTTACTTCATCCATAACTAACATGATGCTCTCCAGCTGGGTAATGTTTAATAGCAAGATAAGCAATATCGAAAGCTTATCAAAAGCTGGTAGTAGCAACAGTTCCTAGGAAAGACCCCAAGCAGGCATAATGCTCTCTCAGTTGTTCTTCTCTTCCTTGACAAAAATCCAAGGAGACAGATTGTTTCTGGGTTTGGTCTCTCAATCAAACCTCTGGGCTCCTCCTAGTCACTTCACTGTCTTATGCAAGAAGAAACTTGGGGAGACAGGTTAGTTAGCCATCTCCACATCACAGTAGCAAACAACTTCAGAATGATGTGGGGACCAGATAGAATTGAGGCTTAGGGACAAGAATGACTGGAGGATTTGAAACTATCAGAGGACTATGTCATCAGGTTCATGTTCATGCCTAGAGACTGTGTGCAAATACCACAGGAAGGCACCTTTTCACAAGCAGTTGGGTCAAGGGAAGAAAGTAAGATATCAGTAGAGTCTTGGCATATGGGAAGGACCTGGGGGATTGGTGCCAGCAAAAAGGAAGCCCCTCCCTGTTTCAGCAGAGCAGGGAAGGAAAATTCTGTGCTCAGGCAGAGCAAAGAAGAGCTGTGAACCCATGGAGGGAAATAGCAGCTGCTCAAGGAAAAGTGGTAGACTAACCTCAGGAGAGGAAAATAACTAATGAAGCATTTGGAACAGATGTGGCCATGGGCATCTCTGCAGGCCAAGGAAGAGAGAGGTCTTGTTAAGCCCAGCAGCAGGCAACTCTCTACAGATCCGGCCTTGCTCTTCTCGTCTCTTGTAGCTCTTGGGGCTGAGAAAAAAACTGGGGTGAATTTTCTCCTTTATCTACTCGGTATCTGTTGTGTTTACCCAAGAATATTTCTCCTTTGTATGCTTTAATGCATTGACACAATAATGAATAAACAAGAGAAAACTATTTCCTCCTTTGTCAGACTGCCTTCTTTTCAGTTCATGGTTTTGCTTTTTAAAAAGGAAAAGACCTTATGCAGAGTCTTCTCAGTGGATTACATTAGGAGGATTTTTTTATCACTCTGGCATGAAAGTGAATATCCTCTTTGTCTTCTCTGAGCTGGGTTAGGCTAGAAGTTCAGAGTCAGTCAGTACCCTGGTTTCTGACTCTGAATTTAAGGAGATTATAACTCTAGACTTCAGTTTTGTTTTGTTTTTTTTTTCCACTCTGAAAAAGACAAGACTTAATCCCATTCTGGTCATTAAGGGTCAGTGAGTCTGTGATATCACTCATCATCTAACCCATGTTTTCTGAGCATCTACTGCATGCTAACTGATGTAAGCATGACCATGTCTTAGTTCTTCCACATGCTCTGGAGAGGGTGAAAGACAGCAGCATCTCTTGAATAAGAATAGCTAGAGGAGACAGGACAGAGATACCACAGCCACACAGTATCCAGAGGAGGACAGTAGGCCTCAATAGGCAGGCAGCTTCCACCAGGGAGACAGACCAGAAAGTAAGGGCCGAGCATGATTCAGGAATAGAGGCCCAACCCCAGCCAGATATGTGATAACCAGTTGTGAGCTTGAGTTACTGTGAAGGTTATCACTGGAAACATTGCAAATGGCATGAGAATCTAGTTGCCATTTCTGGGGCATGACAAAGCAGAGGTGTAGGACCCCTGGCAGTTGGCAGAGGCCCTACAGCTAGAAATGAGGCACAGGAAAGGCCATTTCTGTGTCACTAAACCACTATATAACCTAGTCATGCCTGTTGGATGAGAGGATCTTCCAACCTCCCAGCTCTGACTGGAACCTGCCTCGGGGTCTAGCACAGGGTTTAGTCTAACATGAACAATAACTATCTGCAGGTGGCATGGAACAGAGTTTCAGAAACTGGAGCTAAGACGATGCTGGAACAGTAAATAAGTACGATCATGGTATGACAATAATGACAAGCATTGCCAAAATTAGCAACCGACTGAGCAGGGATACGGACTGAATATATGCTAATTAGTAAGCATAAGTCACCCCTCACAAATCCTACATAATTCTGTGTGGTGGGCATTATCATCCCCATTCAGTACATGAAGACACTGAGAGATTATGTCACCTAATTTGCCCCATTCAGGATCACACAACAACTCTCGGGACCCTCAAGCAATACATTTCTATTTCTCATTGTGTTGGAAGCCATCTAGCAGGGGTCTCTGTTTAATCCTCATCACTTCAAATCCCAGGCTGTCACAATTTATAGTTGCTCATCCCATCGCTTCTGAAGCAGGGAATGAAGGGTGTGAATCTCGTACTTACTTTGTAAAGCACTTATTTCCAATTCTCTTCTCATATTACTTGGCCAAAGAAAGTCACATGGCCATGTTGACTCCAAAAGGGGTCAGATAAGAGCATTCAATCATGTGCCTAGCTGGAGAATGGCAGTCTTTATCAATGGTCCATTCTTAAGCCACCCATCATCACAGAACCAGTAGGAGAAACCAAGGTTTAAGTATACATTGCTTCGCTAAAGAGTCTATGTGCTAGCCTCACTTTATACTGTAAGAGGGACTCAGCCATCTGGCAATCTTTCGCCCCCTTCACATCCTACCCCATACTGTTCTTATAGCTTCTTCCCTACAATCCATCTCAGGCTGTGGGTTAGGAGACAGGCACCAGGTGATTGATGGCTTCCAGCAATAGTTGGGGAAAGATTATCTAGCAGCATGTGCTGAAGGAGCCGTGGCTGGGCGCCTGCTCATAATAGCAATTGAAGTGCCAGTTTCTGCGGGGTTTGAAGTGCCAGGTCTCTAGGGCTTATTAATCCCACAGCAGTCCTGGGAGGGGTTCATTGCTGCTGTTATTTATAACTTTTTGCTGTGCTCATCCGGCAAGGCAAGTCAGCTGGGATTATGTTGCAGGGACACAGAGGCCTGGCTGCTATCCAGGCTAGGCCTGCAGAGGACTCTTGCTCCTCAGCTGGTTCCTGGGCTGCATTCATAAGGAGCAGTGAAAGGAAGAAGCTGTTTAGTCATGTGATGTATGCGCCGGTGCATGCGGCCAGTCAGGAAGGGCAGGGAGATAGAGTCTTGGATCTTTATTTCCTTAGTGCCAGCCACACAGGAAGCCTTCTCCATGGTGTCGCTCAGCAGTTCACAGAGATTGTCTTCATCTTCCTGGAATTTGCTCTCCTCTTACACATTGTCCCCTTGTCAGCTTTTTGCTCCTTTTCCATATGAAATGCTCTGTCTTCTGTAAATATGAAGAGTTTCCCGAGAACATAGGTTATGACTAATGCTTGGTGGGGATGTTTAGAGTGTGATACACAATAAAGTGTGAAACATCCGCATTTGTAGCCGCCAGCTCCTATTTACTTGTCACCTGCCATGACTTGCTTGCCTTCCGCTATGTGCTCCCCAAGGCCGGAATGACAGCTCATGTTCCTGGCAGGTTCCTCCTAGGCTCAGCCCATGGTTCCTTTGGCCTCGAACAACCTTTGCTTTAGCCCAGAACAACCTTGTTTTCCACCTTGCCAACCATGTATCTCAACAGAGTCGCCTTCCTTGTTGTGCCAACACTGCCCCTTGCATGGTTTTATTATAGGAACAATTACATTTCAAATGGTTGTTTATCTCTTTCCCACTGTACTGAAAACTCGCTGGGGATAGGAGCATATTATTTTCAGTATTTGTGCCCCTCTACCTTTACTGATGCCTGAACAGGATTAAAATTTAAGGGAACACACAAGCAAAGTATATATATATATATATATTTCTTCTTTATTTCTTTAAAATAATAAAAATTATTGTAAAACCCATTTGAACAAAATGTCATCATTTTGTTTCCTTTTTTCAGACTTAAGGTACACAACAGGATATTGATGAAAATGCAGAAAGTAAAGTGATTGCATTTATAATTAATTGCATAACACTATTTGATATTATAAAAGTTGAATCAGTGACAGTGACATATTGAGTCATACTGATGCTCAAAGCAAAAAGGGAAAATCAGAAACATAGATTCCTTCCTGGGGATGTAGTTCAATTGGTAGAGTACTCTCTTTGCATGCATGAGGCCCTAGGTTCGATCCCAAATGCCACCAAAAAACAAACAAACAAACAAACAAAAAACATGGATGTCTCTTTATTTAATGTTTTGAAATTTTGCTCCTCTTGGATATTTTACAGTATTTTGTGCATATTTTAAAATATTTTTGTTTTATAAAATAGTGTGTTGGGCCAAGGAGATAGCCCATGAAGACTGTAGTTTTAATCTCCAGTATCTTCTTAAAAAGTCAGGCCTCTCTTTCTCTTGGGAGTCAAGAAGCAGGGTGAACCCTAGAGCTTGCTAGCCCGCTCATCTCACTGAATCAAAGTTCAGTGAAAGACCCTGTCTCGAACAGCAAGGTGGGAACTGACTGGGAAAACTTGAGGTCAACCTCTGGCCTCCACATGCATGCGTGTGCATGTGGACACCCGTATCACACATGCTCAGCTACCTACACAAATCAACTCATGTGAGTGTGTAAACACATACAACACACAAAACTAAATAGAGAATAGTACCTAGAATGAGGTAGGAGACTGATTAACACCCGATGAATGGGTGAATCAGGAAGTGCATGGGTGAGATGATTAGAAAGTGGTGAATGGATGAAAAGCTTCTCTGACTCCATTTTTCAGACTCTCTGTACATGATTTTATAATTGCCCGTGTCTCTTTATCCACTCCTTTTCCGTACAAACTCCTTCTTAAATTTGTAGAAATGGAAGAAAAGTAAAACAATGCTCCAAATTTGGACAGCCAAACATGTTTTGCTCAGTGAATTGGAACAAAAAGTCAGGGCTCTAGGATTTGGGATAAAATTGATCTTTGTAGAATAGTTACGAGGTGGCAGAGAGCCACTCTTTCCTGGTCCAGCTCTTGTTGGTGGTCATAAGAAGGCCTTGGTCACTGGTACCACTGAATACAAAAGCAGCATTTGGAGCAAACCCACCTCTACCCCAGAAACACAGAGCAGGCAGTCCTGGGGGACATCATCAGCCGTGGCTGAAATGCATTCTTGGATTTTTCACACATCTGTATTGCCATAGATAAATGGCAAGAACTGGCCTGGCACCACACTGTGAGCTATTCTTTTCTCCATGAAGGTGGGAAAAGCACCTGGCCTAGAAAGGAAGAGCTTGGATTTGGGCCCATTTCTGTTTACATGGACTTTGTGACCTGATGAAGTTATTTAGCTACTCTGAGCACCAGTCTACTCATTTGTAGAAACAGGTTGTCTATGAAAATTACAATTTTGAGAGTCTGTGTTAGAGACCCTTTATGTTATGAGCAGTTATCTCAGGCATTGATGATAGATGTGTGAAGAAGATGGAGAGAGCCATTCTGTCCCACGCAGAGCTGTTACACTCTGATCAATTAGTATATTCCCCAGGAGGGGAGGCTGTTTATATTAATGAAAATGGGCTTTAAAAAAAGGCATGAGACACCGGTTTAGATGTTTTGATAGCTTCTCTATCCATGTTCTAGGATAAGCCTCTGAGCTTTTTCTATATCCTTAGGAAAGGCCAAGGATGCCTCAGCTTTCTGAGGGGCATATTCACTTAAGCCCGTGCGGTAGGAGGGTGGAATTTTTATCATTCTTTAACTTTGTCCAAAATGTTTACCCCACCCCTAAATGACTCAAAACAATTATAGCACTGTTGCCACTGAGGAGAGAGCATCACTAGCTATGACATCAAGTGGCCATGTGCTGTCAGTTTGCCCTTCTCCACTGACCATGACTTCACTACCTCTAATGCACAGCTGGTTCTGCCTCTTGTTGTATCCGATTTGAGCTTCTAATAGGCAGAGCTTGGCCTCTGTCTACAGCCAATCTTCTTCCCTCATTCAAATAACCAGAATGTGATCTTCCATTCCCAGTGGTTTGTGATCAGTCAAGGTAGTTACCTCCCCTCATTCTTGTCCATATGACGTGGGCTTGGCTTCTGTCACCATGTGCATGGTCCTCAGTATTTGTTTTTCTTCTCTTAATGGTCACCCCAAAGTGTAGCACAGCATTCTACACAGGTTCATCAGACCAGAGATCATGACACCTTTTTTTTTCTACCTAGTCCAGTGTTTTCCAGGGCCTCTGCATATTTAAATTACCTAGACAGTTTTTGAAAAACATTGTTTTTCTAGACTCCATCCTAGAATGATTAAATCAGATATGCTGAGATTAAAGTATGGGCTCTGACATTAAATTAAATTAAAGTTTTCTTTAATTAAAAAAAAGTCCAAATAATTATTTTACATGACCAGAATTAAAAGCCACTCCTAAGATACCAGGTCTTCAGTTGGAGCATGGGAGACATACTGGTTGGTAGATCAGTAGGAAGAAGAAAAGAACAATCTGCCATTCACAAGCATGAGACAAACAGTAAGTTCACTCTTCCACTTAATTATCATCTGTGAGTCAGATATTTTTTTCCTCCATCTTACAAAGGAGTAAACTTTGGTTAAGATGGTATTGTAATTCACTCCAGGTCACTCAACTATCAAGGTGAGAAGATCCAGCTGGAGGTGGGCAGAGTGATTTCTTCCCATGCAGGGAACCCATATCCAGCCCCCAGGCCTATAACCCTAAGAGGTCTGTGTTGAGCTCAAAGCCCACCTTTCTCTCATGCCACTCTGCATTCCTTAGTTCAGTGAATGTCGAGAATCAGAACCTACCCTCTGCTAGATGCGCTAAGTCCATGACTGTGTGAGTTGCAGCCTTGTGGTAATTTTCTAAGCTGAATTAGGGACACAGAACATTTTCTGTTTTTCATTCAATGATTTGTTTATAGGTACATTTTCTTGAAGGAAAAATCATGTCGACGTAATGCAGGCTTTGTAGAGAAATAAGTCTTTGATATTTGGTTGTAAAATAAATGTCAGGATAAAATGTTTGAGAAAATAAAGAGGTATATATGAAATTACTTCCCACAGAGCTGTAGAATACTGAGAAACTATTGCTGCATATGTTTCATTGCTTAGAGTAAATTTGCTACGTAAGGACAGGGCTGCTGTATACCCACCACCTCAATCCAAAGGACTGTGATCTCCCTGCCAGGTGTGATGGAAGAAGAGTTGCACATTGTGTCAGCCACAAGATTTATCCCATTATTTATAGACCATCCTGAGTAGGTGACCCTCAGCCTTTAACTGACGTGACTAGCATACAGTGGCTCTGTTACACTCACTACGCTGCTAGCACATACTCTAGTAAAAATAGCCGGTTATTTCACATTTGATTGCTTAAGCAGGGTTATCTATGGGGCTACCTGTATGCTAAAGGCACTGGGCAGGAACAAATGATGAGGTAATAGGGCAAGACAAGAGAAAGGGACAGGAGCTTACAAGAAGACCAACAGAGCCAAAAAATCTGGGCTCAGGGGGTCCTGCAGAGACTGATGAATCAACCAAGGACCATGCATGGAGAGGACCTAGAACCCCTGCTCAGATGTAGCCCATGGGCAGCTCACTCTCCATGTGGGTTTCTTAGTAAGGGGAGCAGGGACTGTCTCTGACAGGGATTTAGTGGCTGGGTCTTTGATCACCCTCCACCCCCTGGGGAGGTGGCCTAATAACTAGGCCACAGAGAAAGAGGATCCAGACAATCCTGATGAGACCTGATAGTCTAGGGTCAGATAGTAGGGGAGGAGGACCTCCCCTTTCAGAGGAGGGGCATAGAATAAACACATCATTTTCCTTATCCTGTGAGTTTGTTTCCAGAACCCCTTCATAAATCACTTTCACAGAAAATGACAGTAAACAGTCTTAGTGCCTAAGTTTGAGTACTGAAGTTCAAATCCCAGTTCTATGTTTATGACTGATAGGACTTTAGGACAATTTTCTCATCCTCTCCCTAGTCCTGGCCCTTTAACTTTGGTATTGGTTTGAACCTTTCATTTTCCTGCAAGGAGTAACTGTACCCACTTAATCAGTTTTTGTGAAGAGGGATAAAGAAATTGTTATGAGTAACATTCTCAGAGTACACATGCAGGTCTTGTGAGCTTACTTTTGCTAATATCAGTGTTGTTGAGCAGAAAGCAGGTAAAGGGAGCTGGCAAAAGGGCAACCTGCAGGCACATTCCAATGTGCCTGCTTCCATGTGGCTGTGCAGGAAGTTCTGAGGCACTCTTCACAGAGATTTGAGGAGATAGCGATGTTCATTTGCAGTTAATATATATTCAGCTGTACTAATTAGTTATAAGCCCCAAAGGCTAAAAATAAATTAAGTCAGTCCATTTTTTAAAATGGACTGTAGACTAGTAATAATGTTGACAACTTCTTTTCCTTGTTGTTCTCATTATTGTAAGGTTGAAAATACTGACACCAACCAAGGTTGTCTGTGAAAAGAAGATCCTCAGACCTTGAGTCTAGAGTCACAATGTGATATGAGCACAAAATAACAAATATTCCTTAGTGTAAATTTCAGTTTCTCAGACCCTTCTGTGTGGCTGACATTTTTCAAACACTGTGCAGTCAGAGTTTGCAGGAATTTTCTAAGCCTGCCATAACAAAGAACCAAAATGGAATGGTTTAAAACAACAGCAGTTTATTTTCTCACGGGTCTAGAGACCAAGAATGCAAAGCTGAAGTGTGAGCAAGTCCATGCTCTCTAATGCTGCTGAGAGAGAATCTCTCCTGGCCTTAGTGTCTTGTGTTTGTCATGGTTTCTGGCACAGTTCAGATTTTAAATATATCACTGCCATATATATGTATATATGTATGTAAGTGATAACTTACATACCATAAGTATATCACTGACTATTTCCTCTCTGGCTGCCTTTGTTCTTTCCTCTGTGCTTGCGTGTCTGTGTCTCTTCTTATATGGAAGACAGTCACATAGGATTAAGGTCCACCTTAATTTTTAGAAACATGGAACTCTGTTTCTAAGTAAGGTCTCTGCACCTTTCTGGAGAGACACAGTTTACCTTACAGCACCAACAGCAATCACAAACTTAAGATCTGCACTGCCATTTACTTTTCAGATTAGGAATTTGAACCTCCATGCATTCGGGTTCTGTGGCTGTCGCTCACAGAAATCCCCCTTTTTCTGGAGACCTGTGGGGTGTCAGTTCTCCTCCTTCACGGTGTGGACTCCAAAGACAGAGCTCAGGTTGTCAGGCTTGGCAGTAAGCCTCTTTTCCAGTGGAGGCAGCTCACTGGTCCCCAGACTTTTATTCTAGCCCAGGTTGGTCTCGAATCTGTGATCTGATTGCTGCAGTGACAGGCAGAGGCCAACGCTCAAGCAGATACATTTTGTGGTGTTGGTGGATCTTCTGCTTCACCGTTGTGCCGCTTTCCTGAATTTGATGAAGCAACACTGAGATCGACCATTGCACAAAATTTCTCAACTGGAGACGTCTCTTTCCTTTTCTAGATTTGTCCCCCTCAATACTCCATGTCGAAATGTAACTGCCACTGCTATAGCATTGAAAGGTGATCAAGAAGTGATTGCTCCTGAGTTCTCTGCCATTGTGAATGCACAGACCAATGCTGTTACAGTACTGAATTCATTGTAGGAGAAGTGAGATTGCTATATCATTTTATTTATCTTTTCATTTTTTATTTGAGACAGGGTTTCTCTGTGTAGCCCCGGCGGTAGACCAGGCTGGCCTCATCCATCTGCCTCTGCCTCCCAGAGTGCTGGGATTACAGGCGTGCACCACTGCGCCCAGCAAGCTTGCTACTTTTAAAAAAAAATGATAGGTTTATCTCCATCTTGTTTCTGTTCCTGCCTTTATTTGTCCATCTGTGTAGCTGACCATCACTGTACTATCCCCAGGTCTCTCCCTGACTTTGAGGCTCTAAAACCAGTTCGACTACTACCTGCTCCTGACAGAACCCCTTGCTGGTGAACTGTACCCTTCTTCTAGATTTGTGGGGTCTCCTTAGGCCCCTTGGAATCAAGACAAATCCCAAGAGCATAAGGATCAGAAAGATGAGAAGGAGGAGGAGGAGTTGTCCCAAGCCCTCATTCTATCCGTACCTGTCCTTCTATCTTGCTTTCTGCTATGTAACAGAAACCGTGAGGCTGGTCAGTTTATAAGGAGTAGGAAAAAAAAAATCAATTTTTCACTGTTCTGAAGTCTGAGATGGCCTAGATTAAGGTACCAGCAACTGGTGGTGGCCTTCTTTCTCTATCGTAGATGGCAGAGAGCATTGCTTGGCTGACCTCACAGGTGTCTGACACCACATCAAAAGTAGGCTAAAAGGAACTATAGATAAAGGGAAACTCATGACAAAGTATTCAGAATGTTGCTCTTCTTTTGCTTTCTATAAAAGATTTTGCACCAAGGAAGAGGGTCCTGTCCTGGTAGCTCCCAAAATCTGTGGATTTAGTTGGTTGGTGAGCCTTTTGAATGAGTCCTGGCCTGTAGAGTTGTAGTCGAGGACCTGAGAATATCTCTAATTCTGATCCACATGTGATGTCAGTTCCCACCCCCCAAACAAGTATTGATGAGGATGGATGTGTATGAGTTTGTCCATGACTATAAATCAACAGGAAGAGTAGTTTACCCATAAGTTCCTCATCCTGGTAACCAGGAACTCAGTGGCACCAACACTACACATCAGTCACCTTATAAGGTCTTTAGCATTTTAAATCTATAAAACTAAAACCCAAGCGAAGTGAGGAACTTTGCCCTAAAGATGCCCGAGCTTCACTGTAGTGGAGACAACTCAAGGCCTTGTTCTGTGTAGGCATCAGAACACCCACCATGGTTTCTCTTTTTACCCCCTCCTGGGAAGAGGATTCCTCACACTTCTCAATCGACAGATTCTTTTTCAACCATAAATATCCATTTTGGAGGAGGAGCCGGACAAGTACAAATGCTTGACCCCAAGAAACCCCAATCCATCTGCTCATGGCTGCTGAAGATAGAATTTCTGACGAGCTGGGACCTGCTTCTTTGCCAAGAGACTTCAGTGGCATGCCAAGGAAAGATCATCTTCCTGCTCTGATGGGCCCCCATCTGAGATTGTGGGAATTACTCAGGAGGCTGCTTTTCACGAACCTACAGCATACACTGAGACAGCCCTTGCCCTGAAGAAAGACTCTGGCCATGCAGAAGGCTAGGACCTGGGCTAGGACTGCAGTTCTAGGGAATGTCACCGTTGGATCAACTGCCTCAGCTATGCCTAGCCCAGCCTCACACCAAGCAGGAGTTTCTATGAGATTTTAAAAGGCAGCTGTCATGCTTGCTCCACTGAGCTTTCAGATGTGATGGCTGGCCTGGCAGGGTTCCCATTTGGAAACCTGGAAGGATTTACCGTCAATCAGAACTGGGCAACTTTCAGTTCAGTGTTTATTTTCAAAGAAGACTTCCTGAGGATGAGAAACCCTTTGTTCTTCTTATAAAAATACCCAGACTCTCCCCATCCTCACAATGAAAAGGCAGCACTGTAAATTTAAATAAATCCACATGCCATAAGATGGTGAGGGATCAGGAAAATAGAGGCTTTCCTTGTTTTAACCATCAAATGTGAAATCCAACCCCTTTTCTCTCCTTCCTCTCCTATTGCAAGTAAGAGTAGGTAAAATATTATGGACATTTTGAGCCTACAAGATGAAATTTATGGAGAGGCTTTTTTGAAAGTAGGTAAAGAGTCCCACAGGCTTCCTTAGTCTGAAAGTTGCACAAGGAAGAGAACGTTTTCCATGTGCCCACCGTGATTATAATGTAGTAAGACTGCTATTCTTGTGTGGCTCATTAACTAGCCTTAAAGATAATTCCAAGAGAAGTTCAAAGGATATATTGAGCAGTAGGGGAATCAGCCACAGCATTACTTTGAATGACAGCTTTCCCTTGGTTTCCTGTAAAAAAAGTTAATCACATTTCATATGCAAATAGACACCCCCCAGGTATACTGTCTGGCTTCCTTCATTTATTCAAATGGTATTTCTGAGCTCTTACCCAGTGTACACCGCTATGTGAAGTATCATACGGCATACAGCAAACATGTTCCTATTCTCCTGACCCTGCTATCTTCTGGGAGGAGCTAGGTTGGTAAAGCACAAAACAACTGACTGACATGGCAAGACAGAATTGTCAAAATAATTCACCACACCTCAAAAAAAGAATGTCAAACTGTCTTGTATCAGCTATGAGAACCACCTCCCCGTTTTGCCTCCCCCCTGCATCTGTCTGCCTGAATCAGTGTCTCCATGTGAGAAAGTTCTTGGGGTCCACTCTAGGGGAGCATGCCTGGATAACAGAGTCCTCCTCATTGGCTTTGCTTTCTCTTTCTTGTGCTGTTTGGACTTTAGCATCTTTCAAAAGGTTCTCTGATGTGTCTAGGTTGCCATAGAGACCAATAGCATCCTTAAAAACAGAAGTTGACCCTGGAAGGAGAAGGGGGAGAGGGAAAGAAAACAAATGGAAGGATAAAAGGCAGAACCTACCAGAGACAAGGACCAGAATTGATTTCCCAAAGAGGAAGGACTGTAGAATATAAGGAGGGGGGATGGTGGTGAGCTGGTACAGTCCTCTTTTCTCTCCAAGACTCCGGAAAGCCACCCTGGCCTCTCAGTCTACTTCCCCATGGTCATGTACAAAGCACTACACAGAACTCGACCTTTATCCTGCTTCTCAGAACTCTATTCAGGCAAAGTTCAAGCTTCCAACCTTGGCACCCCTACCCCCGTTATTCATACAACTTTCCTGTACCTTTTGCCCATTGCTAGACCCTTGGCAACTTGTAGCTGCCTAAAAACATTGGGTTTTTGGTCAGGCCTTTCCTTTTGCCTAGACTGCATTCCTGACTACCTAAAGAAGCCGACCCCTCACCAGCTCCCTGCGGACTTTGCATCCTCACTGTTTGTAGCACTCCCCTAGTCCTTATAAAATGCCTTGCATTATATGATAGCTACACAACTATTTAATCTTAATTGCAAAAGGGTGAGAAGGGAAGGAGGGAGGAAGTAAGGAAGGGAAGAAGGAAAGAAGGGAGGAAAGGAAGAAAAATAGGAAGCAAAGAAGGAAATTCCATTTTATCTTCTGGCCCAGAATAAACAAGGGTTTTTAACAAATTATCTTTAATAGTTCTTAGTTATATTGCTCAGTTGAGACAATGACCTGGATAAAGCACTGAGTGGTGGTGGAGAGGCACATTTTTAATGTAATTTTTGATATTATGATATATTATAACTTGATATATAACTTGATACATGATATATTATAACTTCATTTCTCCTTTCCTTTTCCTCCCTCTGAAAGCTCCCATATGAGAGGAACTTCTTGACACTTGGGTGTCACTACTGTAGGCAAGGGACTGGGGTGACAGCAGCAGCCCTTGGCAGGAGAGAAGAGGGTTTTCTGCCCAGAAAGAGCTCAACTCCACTAAAGATGTCAACCATCCTACTCCTGGCTCCCAGCATCAGAGACTGCAGAAGCTGTTCTCCCTTTCTGCCAGCCACGGGCCTGGCATCTCCAGACTGGTTCTCATTCAAATGCCTCACAGTATCAAGTGTAGAGAAAGTGACAAAGCTCAGACCGAATTTCCATGTGTTTTCATTCTGGCTTAGCTCTGGGGTCTCTTCATTAAGCCACATTCCTGCATCCTTTGGGGTCCAGAGCCAGAGGCAGCAAACTGGAGACAAGGCTAACACTGCAGTCTCCCTCCTGGCACCCCTCTCATTCATCTGTGGTCCTGCTATGACACATCCATCTCTTTTCTCCCTGCTGTTTTTGAACAGCTGTCTAGGTAATGTGCCTATCTTTCTGCCCCTGTCATTTTCACCTTCTACCCATTGGGCTATTTGCACTGTTTATATTTTCTGTCTTTTTCTATAGGCCCTTTCCGTCCATAGCATCTATCCTGTTGATATTTTGGTCTATTTATATTCACCTGCCGTGCCTAGCCACCCTTTCCCTTTTAATCCCCTTTATCAATCTTATTTACCTTCTCTATCAACCCATTCATCTTGCAATTATCTTGACCATATAGTTAAATTGCCGTTCCTTTCCGTCTCTGTCCTTAGCTTGTACTTGGATCTACTTGGAGCCTTCCTGTTTTGCCATTTCCCCCTGCCATTTTTTGCATTTGAACAATGATCCCTGTTCAACTCACTTGGGGCAAAACCTGGCCACCCAGATACCTGCTGCTGTAGGCAGGAGATCTGGGTCCATTTACTATTAATAGCAGGGGCTGGTATGTGTTGAATATCCTGCTCATATCAGACCCTGAGCTGGGTCTTTATTTCCTGCTTGCTACAACTTCCTATGTTACAGTGGAAGAGTAGAGGCTCAGGGAGGTGAAGGAACTGGCTGAAGGTCACACAGTTAATAAGTGCAATAGTGACAGCCCACTCCTAGTTATCTGCATGGGCAGTGGCATTAATAATCTTTGCCTGCAAAAAAAAAAAAAAAAAAAAAAAAAAGAATGTAGAATTAGTTTCTAAGAGGCTGGGGAATACAGCACCTGGAACAGCAGATTTCTCTCTTGGTGCTGTTCTGCTACAGCTGGTAGTCAAATCCATGGCAGGAGAAGCCAGTATGTGGAATGTCAGTGCCTCAGATTCTGAAAACATGAAATCTTAATGTGGCCCTCCATGTACGTGGTCAGGGAGGCCGTGTGTCTTTCTGTAAGGGAGAAGAGCTGTATTATGGCTGCCAACATCTGTTCTAGCTCCCAACATCTGTCCCAAGATCCCACCCCTAGTCCTGTGGAAATTTTCCTTCCACACAGCTGCCCTGAATAAGCTTTCAAAGGGCCAAAGGATGGTACCACAAGATTCCATGGCCTGGAATAAACCATGAAGAGAATCACTGGGTGCATCTCAGTGATGATCAGTGTTAATTGTCAACTTGACAGAATCTAGACTCATCAGGGAGATGAATGCCTAGACATACAGGTTGGGGACTATTTTGTTTGTGCTAACTGATATGGAGATGCCCATTTTTACTGTGGTCAGGACTATTTGCTGGCAAGGGATCCAGGACTGTAGGAAACAGAGAAAGCCAGCTGAGCACTGGCATGCATCCATTGCTCTGTGGTCCTGATTGTGGATTTGATATGACCAGCTTCTTCAAGTTCCTTGAGCCTTTACTTCCTCACCATGATAACTGTACCATTCACCTGTGAGTCAGGATAAGCCCTTTCTCCCTTGTGTTGCTTTTGTCAGGGTACTTTATCACAGTGACAGGAAAGAAACTAAGACAAGACTCCTTTCCACATGTTAGACAGCAGAGAGATTTCAGAGACAAAGTGGAGTAGGATGGAGGCAAGTGGATCATCAGGCCATCTGGACGACCAATCAGTCAATCAAAGACTTCTCTTCCCAGCCTTGTAAGCTAAGCAAGGATCAGAAGGACAGAGAAAAGTAACAGAGAAAGGAAGGCTAGCAAGATATGAAGGAAGCTAGTGCGGTCTCTGCAGGCAGCATTCCAACTTTTTCCCTGTCCTGGAGAGTTAGATGGGAACTCCCTCACCAGGGTACACGCTCCTACCCTCATGGCCCATCTGCTGTATAGAATACATGTTTAACTCCAGACATGCACTTTCTTTCCCTAACAGATTATGGCAACAGAAGGTCCCTGAATCATAATCCATATAGCATAAGGGAATGAATTGAATCCCCTGGGGGGGGGGGGCTTGCTTTCTTTCCTAATTACTATAGCTTTATGCTGAGCCTTCAGAGTTTTGTGCAACCCAGAGGTAGAAAGCTTTGCAAACCCCAGTCATTTACATAGAGCAGGGTGGTGTAGAGTTAGGTGAGATCAGCATTGACTGGGAGCACAGAAAGGAGTGGGGGAGGAGGAGGTTCTGGTATAAGAGATGAAGGAGGCTGCGTGAAAGAGGTAGCATTTGTATTGGGTCAGGTGACATAGAGACAATTTATGCTGACATTCTAAGTAAAAGGTCTTTAACAATGCATGAATGCTCATGGCTGGTGAAGAATGTCTAGGCTTGGGCTGATGAACTGGGGATGTTTACTGAGAAAGAAGAGAGACATTGTTTCAGGTGAGGAGATACTGCTTTCTGAGCCCCACCCCAGCCACTGCGAGGCTGAGTGGCAGGGACCAGAGCCCCAGGGCTCAGGGCATTTCCGACTGTACTTTCCCCTCTCTTCCTAGCTTCTCAATCCCTCGCCATCAGACTTTGTATCTCTTTCAAATAAAACAGGTTGCACACTGCCAAGCTAACTGAGGCTCCCTATCCAGAATGACAGGCCCTGCCACACAAAAGTAATTTCTTGTTAAACTTCTATCCAGTGAAAGGCAACCACTGCACACAGCAGGCCTGGCTGTGCTGGTACTGCCATCCTGCCACCGAGGCTCTGGGGAATAAAGGAAAATGCTTAGTATTAAATTTCATGTAAATCAGACTTTATTTGCTCTGGTGACAGGTTATTACCTTGTGCAGGGAGTGAGGGGAGAAACGGCTGCAGGCTGGAGACACAGTTTCCCAAATAAGCTCCAGTAGCAGCTGTGGCAGGCATGCCTGGCTCACCTGCTTCACCCCACCCTCCCTCTCCACTAGCTTGTCTAAGAATGGCCAGCATCTACATGCTCTGCTCCAGATCTTCTCAACATAGTAGACCTGTTCACTCGGCCTTCCTGAGGCTGGAGAGAAGGTTACTATTTATATGGACTGCCCCTAAGCACGTTGCCTTGTGGCTCCGTCTGTCTCCCACCAAGAACATTCTGTGCAGTACTGTACTCATGTGGGCTCCACTCAACTTCAAAACCTCTGGTATTTCCTTACCGCCCAGGCTGGGGCACCTTCTCCCTTTGAGCTTTGTTCCTCTGTCACCTCTGTTCTGCCTCTCTTGGCTGAGACACTTCTCTAAGCAACCGACACATCTATCGAGAAGCTGTGTGCCTAAAATGATGGTTTGTTTCTTTCTGATGTCTGTTACTCATCTCTTCAGCCAGGCTGTGACAGGCTAAGAGAGGAGGTTAGCACCCAATGTGTTGATATCTACAGAAAGTGGATATTGTGCCTCTTATAGTACAAGGCCTTCCACAACACAGATTCTAAAGAAGGCTGCTTTCTCCTCATAGGAGGATATTAGTGAGTATAGGGTAGGAGATGCTTTAATAACAAATGTCCTCAAACCGTCATGACTTAAAAGAGTAAATATTTT
Source organism: Psammomys obesus (assembly GCF_907164565.1). Taxonomy (NCBI): domain Eukaryota; kingdom Metazoa; phylum Chordata; class Mammalia; order Rodentia; family Muridae; genus Psammomys; species Psammomys obesus. The sequence goes on along the minus strand of NW_026596057.1, from coordinate 10,379,991 downwards.
CTTTGCCACATTGAATATTCATTTCACAAACCAGTAGTCTCTGCTTATTTTAATCAATTGTAGACACAATTTGAATTGCTTAAGAAGGTCTCACATTGCTTGTTATCTCAAAGTGGCACAGATTACCTCCACTCAAAGCCGCCTGGCTCCACCAAACAAAAACTGGCCAGAAAGTACAGTTCCACCATGTTTTCCCCGAGGCAGAGAGCTCAAAATACTTAGTAGCATCAATAGTGTCTCCAAAGTGCTTTATTACTAAATTGATCAACTACTGATAAATGGAGAATATGCTGCATCTAGTGTGTCCATCCACTATGGACACAATACTAATACTGGGTCAGTACTTGATATATGACAGGTTTTCAATATAAACCAGCACAGACAGTCACCATAGTTCTGAGCCTTTGTCCTCATATGAAACTCAGTTCATGTGCTTTGTTAGCCCTTGATCCTTTTCCTTGTTATTGTAGAGCATCCTCTACTGGGGGGAAATCAGCTTGCCTTTATTGCTCTGTGTAGACACAAGTTCAGTGTTGTTCAGCCACATCCTTTCAGCACCATAGGAGAAGCGAAGTGGCTCCCATCATCTATGCAGCCTGTCTACTGTTGGCACATAGGCACATATTTTTCAAAGAAAAATATCTGTATAGAAGGTGTGTGTGTGTGTGTGTGTGTGTGTGTGTGTGTGTGTGTTTGTGTGTTTGTGTGTGTGTTTAAGTGTGTGCAGAAAGCAATAGCAGACAGGAAAACAGAAGGCAGTTCTGTACTTCATAGGTACATGCCTTCCGCTGCTGGTTGATCACTGTCCTATCTAATGTAACGTCTGGTCGTGGGAACTGGGGGACAAGCGCCTGGGAAACTGAGGTGCAGTTCCTCCTCTGGAGACTTGTCTGCTCCCCTGTGACCCACCCCTATCTATCTTTTTTTCTCCACTTGGTTCTTTTTTTTACGTCTCTTTTCTTATTTCTCTGTTTTGATCGTCCCAACCCTTTTCTTCAATACGTAGTAGCAGATAAGAAATGCAGATGGGAAAAGTTGGGGAGAAAGAGGTAGGTTTGGGGATTCTAAGTACATGCTTAGAGTCTGGTTAATAATGGCCATCATTAACAGCTAGGGGCCTGGTTTGAGGTTTGGTTTTGTTTGTTTGGGGTTTTCCATGATGTCGTTTCAGTATATTTGACTGAATTTGGGATTTCTGAAAACAGCATTTGGTCCTGAAACTCATATCCAGGGAAGGTCCCTTTGGCTATATGTCCCCCCTACCCCCTGGCTAAGGCAAAGGGAATAAGACTACAAAGGGAATAAGTCTACAACCAGTTTTGTCTAAGACTTAGTTTGGGCTTTCCTAGCAATTCTGATTGAGGACTTTACTTCAAAGAAGGCAAAACCAGCCCAGCAGCCCACATCCTCCAACACTGGATGTCTGCCAAGTTCACCATCTGTGCCCTATGGCCAGAGATACGCACTGCCAACCCCTGCATCAAACCCCGCCCTTATTCCAGAGACCCCAGACAGCACTGGGAATTTGCCAGGGCCTCAGACTGAATCATGCAATTGGATAAGCTTTGCCAGGTTTATGGCTGGTAATTTATGGCTTTCTTTAGCAACATCTATCACACTGTACAGCCGTTAATCCCCGAGTCTTTGCCCACTTTGCAGAAAATAGCTTGCAATTCCTTACAGTGTAGCATTTGCTAGCTAACCTGTCGTGCTGTCAGGCTGGGTGGGTGTGACAAGCCACTCTGTTTACTTCTTTCCGTCTTTCTTTCCTTGGTGAGCCAGGCCTTCTCCCTCCAGAAAACAGCATCAAGGATCTCTATTATCTACCTCTGGTTTGCTCTCCCACATGCTCAGCCTCAGTGGACTCTCTATGCCTAACCACCAAGCTACCCAAGAAGATGGTAGGATGCCAAAGCTAGGATGCTCATAGCATTGGCAAGTGCAGGGTGCTTTCCTAGCACAAAAGAGAGGGCAGATACCAGAGGACATATGCCTTTTACCCATTTTTCAAAGTCATGGTAGAAGTGGTGGAGAACCATTGCAAGTACATATTATATATAATTACAGGGAGTGAGAAACTACAGCCAACCTCAGCTTAAGGATGCTACCCAAGGGGTCAATTGAGACCACTGAATGTTGAAAACAAGAGCATCCCAAACGATATACAAATGCATTTGGCACCAAGGGGAACTTTGGAGTATTTCACAGTCAACACTTAAGCTATTAAAAATTAAGATTTCTTATCTTAAGGTGTGTTTCCCTAGGCAAAAGAAAAGGTCACTTGGGAAATTATAAATCATAGAGAGCAAGGTTAGATAAGGTAAATAATTTGGATTGAAATTGTATGGAAGTAGAGTGTACTATATGTAGAACTATATAGACAGCTATATAGCTATTTAGATAGCTATTTAGCTATAGATGTATGTATTCTAGAGTGCATGGGAATTAATATAATGATATATAATATAATGTAATATAACAATATAAAGATACAAGAAGCAAGTATGCTGGAAGAGACTATACCAAAACAATAAAATGATTAAATGCAAATATTGGGATACACATATATACATTTTATGTATGTTTTCTGTGTTATATATACTGTAAGCACATATTACATATGTATTTTCTAATTTATTATTTTTCTGTGTTTTTTTTTAAGTTTTCTACAATAAACACATTTGTTTTTACTTAAAATAAACAGAAAGCCACCCATAAGTGATGATGTTCATTATGATTTACTGATTGGAGTTACATCAAGGGCATATCATCTCCAGTATACCTTCCTAACAATACCAGGAAAATATCAGAATGTATGTTATGGGACTATTTATTTTATTGCAGTCTATTCTCTAGTAAGACATTGGAATCCTGTGGGCTCCATATATAGTTTTCTGACAATAAATATAGGAAAGAAGCAGAGCTTAAGCATTTTCCAGGTCAGGGATCACGTGCCTTTTGGTGTCTTCACTGCATAGCTGAAGGCGCCCAAGAAATATCTGAATAAATGAAAGAAGTGGCAGAGGCTGCTCTCGGAGCCAAGTGAGACCGTAAACTTAGGCTGTTGCCATCCTGCTCACCTTGGAGTGGTTTGTAACCCTCTTAGCTGAGGGATGACGCTGGCCTGTGGTCCTGGTTGTTGTACGATTGGCCGTGGGTGGTGGAGATGCCTCATGACCTGCCTGTGGAGAGTGAAGGCGGTGTTCACACTGATGTTGCATTCATGGTGATGAGTCCACAGAGCTCACTTTTCCCCTTTAAGTTTTGCTCCCCTCTTTGCTCTATCGGTGGCTGTCCTTGAAGGGAAACATGCATTGTTCAGTAAAAGGCCTTTATTTCCCTATACTTTTCTTTGCATTTCAGTTCTTCTGTTTTATACTTTGTCTCCGAATCAGCTTAAGTTGTGTTGACATTAGACTTTGACCACAATGTGAACCTGGGGTCTCAAAATACAACGGCTGGTGTAAAACTGCAGATGGTTGGACTGATTGAAGTCTAGAGGCTGGTGAGATGATAGTAGCTAAGCATGAAGGATTAGAATGTTACAAGATTTGGGAGAAAAGAGAGTGAAGGGGAAAGGGACTTGGCAGTGGAAACTCAGGAAGCAGTTGCAGCTTTCGGACACATTTGTTCTGTGAGCTTAAGGAGATGAATAGATCCCTGTGAACTGCACCTTCTTCATCTACAAAGTGAAACAGTAAGAGCACTCATATCCACCGACATGTTCTGGAACACACACAGAGTCTAGTGAATAAGTGTCGATCCACTAAGATCAGCAGTGGGACCCTCCTGTACTTTCCCAAGACTAAGCTGGAGATGGGCCTTAAAGAAGTCACTGAAAGAGCAAGAAGAAGAGGAGCATGTGGTCAGAAGGTGACAGGACAGCATGAAAGTCCTCAGGATAACACCTTCACAGAAGATGGCTTCCTCAATGTAGTTAGAGCCCTAGCCACTAGAATGGGTTTTGACTAAAGGTTTATATGTGATAGAATAAAGAAAGTATAGGTTGAGGTGTTATGTGGCTTGGTCATCTATGTGGTCTTTAGAGCCACCTAAGGTCTGAATAGAGAAGTATGTAGAAATTCCATGTGTACAGATCTGGACAGCAGTCAATGGCATCAACAGGAACAAGGCAGCCACATATACCTCAAGGGATGTTAACACCAACTCTGGTCTCACTGGATAAGAGAAAGTAGCAAGGATTCTGTGGGAAGAGCCTAGAAAGTGCTGGTACCCTATGAGGAAAGTGATGTGAAGTTGTGGAAAGGAGTAAGATCTAGAAAATTTGAAAAACTGGAAGATATGGGCAGTCCATCTTGTGCTTTACAGGAGCAACTGATGGCAATGACTCTTCACACAGACTTGGGAAAAGAGGAAAATTAAAGTCAAGAAAGAGAAGAGACTAGAAGGAGGAGATTAAGGATGGAAAGAGAAAATCAAAAGTAAGGGAAGGGGAAAAAAGGGAATGGAAGGCAAAGAAGGAAGAGGTGAATTCAACTTTGGGAACTGGAAAGGTTCTGACTGAGACTCACGGGGCCCCTGTATTAGTTGCTTTATTGTCACTGTAGTAGAATACTTGACAAAAGCAACTTAAGGGAGGAAAGACTTACTTTAGCTCACAGTTTTGGGGAAATACAGTCCATTAAGAACAAAGGCCCAAATCAGGGAGAGTAAGGGTCACACTCATACCATAACACTCTGCCTCTGGACTCTCCTGGCTCATTATTCTCACCTCACAATGGAAAGTGAATTCAGTCCAACCCCAAAGGTTCCCATAGTCTTAGCCATCCCAACACTGTTCAAAAGTACAATGTTAAAAATCACATTTAGGGCTATCTCTTAGCTATGAATCCCTATTTTAAAAGAAAGAGAGAGTTCTATAACCTCCAATACACCATGGCACAGAACAATCATCATCAGTCCAAAAGGGAAGGAAGGAAGCATAGCAAGGAAAAAATAGATCAGGGTAAAACTGAAACCAGAAAGGCAAACACCACACCTTGAAGCATCCTGGTCAGCACCTGGGACTCATCATGTCACCATCTGTGCTCAGACAGAACTAAACAGAACCACTGAGATGGCTCTGTTGCCTGCAGTATATATGGTCTTCCTCTGGGGCTGGCTCCACTTGGCGCCTGAAGTTTTCCTCTGCGGAGGTCTAAGATCTGTGGCATCTACACTACACTAGGGTTTACATTACAACATGGGCTTCATGTATAGGACACAAGGAGTTCCACACAGGAAATAGGACACTGATGGATGTTTCCTGGTTTCAGTAACTTGCATGAACCTTGGTTCCAGACTCTATAATCTCTTCATGCTTGCATCTTATATATCTGGAAAACCGGAACCACGTGGACGATTCAATATTCTGTTGCTAGCTCAACGTAGCTTCATGCTCTTGGACAAGCTTCCAATGACCTTTGAGTGCATGACTGGATGACCGTGGAAAACTTTTTCCTAGGGGGTCCTGACCAAGCAAGACCCCATGGGAGCCCTATTTGTTCAAGCACTCTCTTGTCAAGGCAAATGGTTTTGTGTGGATTTGCATTATTGCGCCATGGAGCAGTTGATCAGTGTGATGGTCTTGACGTTAAAGCCCTTTCACTAATTCCCTCAGTGCAGAGTATGATGTTTCAGTTTAATTGTGAATTTAATCACTTTAACAGTTACGGCTGCTTTGTTGGCATCCATCCAGTCCACAACTTTGACCTCATTCTGACTCCTTTCCTCTCCAATATGCACATTTCTACATATTTCTGCCTTCTTCCATTACAAATGGAAGAGCGATGAGCAACAACCGTGCTACTATCTGGATGTTATGCTGTCTTGAAACATCTCCCATTAAACAACTTTGTCCATTGTTTTTAAGAGTCAGCCTCTTTCACATGTTCAGGACATACATAGCTAGGTGTGTTGTTTTATTTATGCCAAAATATGACTTGAAAGAGTGCTAGTCCAATTCCCAGTAGACCTTGTTCTCCTGGCCTTCACTGTCCATATTTCTACCAGCATTCTTGTCTTCTGAATCCTTACCACAATGGCCCACCCAGCTCTGCTCATAGCACTCCAGGTCTCCTCCAGCAACAAACCAGTTCCAAAACACCTGTGAACTATGTGATCAAGTTTGTCATAGCAATAACATGTGTTTCCTCCCCCCCCCCAACCTGACTTGGTACCAGTTTTCTGTACTAGTTACTTTTACCAGCCAGAATACCTGGTAAGAGTAAATCAAAGGAAGAAGGATTTATTTTGGTGCATGTTTTGAGGGAATACATGACAACATGGAAGGGAAATCATATTAGCAGGTGACACCAAGGAGTGGGAATGTGTAGCTAGAACTTTAACCTTCTCACAGGAAGCACAGAGATGACTGGAAGCAGAGCTGAGCTATAGACCTCAAGGGCTGTCTCCTGGTGAAACGCTTTCTCCAGCTTGTCTCCCCTTCCAGAGATTTCACAGTCTCACTGAACAGCATCACCAGCTAGAGATCAAGTGTTCTAATATGGAGACACAGATATTTTCAGGATCAGAATGACTATTCCAAGTCATTAGGCTGTGTTCGGCAATGTTATAAAGTAATAAAATCCTTTCATACAGTATGTTCGATCTACACATCTCTCCTTTTCCTCGTGATGAAACTACTCCTTCCCCTACAAAGCTCAGCTCCATGCCTTTCTACTCACCTCTCTTGCTTCAATCACAATTTTGATCAGCGTTTTAAGGAGTGAGAAGAATAGAAAAGTAGTGCAAATGACCACAACTCTCAGTCTGGAACTGGGCTAAGTTTGTAAAGTTCATCGTAGCCCTCTGGAGATGTTCAGAAAGATCACAAATCAGGAGTTTTTCTTCCACCCATGAAGAACTAAAAATGAAAGAAGCAAGTTTAGGGAGTAGGAAAGTATGTGTGGAGAGCTGCATAAAATCAGCAGATTTCCCTAGAAGGACAGCCTTTGAATCCATAACTATGTAAGACAGGGGCTTCATAAGATGCATAAGGCTAGAATCACAATGCATGCCACAGGCTCAACGCAGACTCCAAATTGTATACGGCTAAGTGTGGTGGGCATATGAGTGATTAACAGAAGCTGCAGCCTTTGACCCTGGCCATTGTTAGTAACTCCTAGGCAGGAAAAACACCTGATCTTTTTTTCTTTTCTGACCTCTTCTTCATCTATGGCTGAGCTGCCTGCTCCGTAAGAATCAAATAGTCAGTGTTTGTGGAAGTGTTTGTAAACTTTAAGATTCCCTGTAAGAACAAAATATCATTGGAGCAAATACTTGGTAAGTACTTGTTGAATGAATGAATGAATGAATGAATGAATGAATGAATGAATGAATGGAGTTCTGTCATGGTATACTATTAATTGTGATTACACACTGATGTTCCTATCACTAGCAAGCATTTTACTTATTGCTGAGAATTCTATGAGTACTGATCAAAAACAAACAAACAAACAAAACAAAACAAAAAAACAACCTGAAAAAGTCACAGAGTGATAAATAGCTTTCCACTAGTTTTCTGGGTTAACATCTGTCTCTATCTTGTTCCTATAATCACCGTGTAGGTTGCTTGAAAGCAAAGATCAGCTCAGATAGCTTGTCTTGTATCACGCACAGTAGCGAGCCATAGCGAATATCTAAGGATCTGCTCTTCCGATTCTTTGTGGGCAGAGTCTGGGGTGCATAGGCTTGGGACAGCCATCTGCTGGGTGGGCTGCAGCAAGAGGAAGCAGGAGGCTTAGTTGTGAGGAACTATTGCCAACGTGTCTCCAGAAATTTCCATCTCACGTGTTCAACACACTTTGCTTCTAATTAAGCGAGAGGGGAAAAAAGGGACATCCCCAGTAGGTGAGACGGAGCTGGCCTTGTGGATGTTATTTCACTTTTATCTAAGAGTAGCAACTGATTAGCTTGCTCTGTTTTCTCCCATCTTACGTTTCATGACTGTGTTTCATTTCCTTCCTGGACAAAAAAAGGGGTATTTCTTAGTTGTTCATGGCCAGTAGGGAAAAAAAAAAAAACTGAGGGAAAATATTATACAAAAAGAAGAAGAAGAAGGAGAAGGAGAAGGAGAAAGAAAGAAAGAAAGAAAGAAAGAAAGAAAGAAAGAAAGAAAGAAAGAAAGAAAGAAAGAAA
>NW_026596057.1:10367378-10371842 GCF_907164565.1 Psammomys obesus | reverse complement strand
AAAGAAAGAAAGAAAGAAAGAAAGAAAGAAAGAAAGAAAGAAAGAAAACACAAAACAGAGCAAGTAAGCTAGCAGAACTGGCAGAGCAAGGTTGAGGTAAGCATTACAGGAAACTTTTGCTGAATCTCAGAATCAAAACAATGACACACCCCTTCTTTTCAGCTAAGCCTGCACAAGAAAAAGGAAATTGCTCCCACTCCCTGGCATCTACAAGAAACCGTTTTGTCTCTATCATTAGTCTCGAGTCCCTAAGAAGACTGTTTCCGTGAACTCCAGTGCCCAGTGTTGTTCTCTGCTCAGGAGGATTTGTCAATGGACCCATAGTGACTTACTAGGCATCCAACAATTGATCCAGGCCTGTATGGAAGGCAGAGGACTAGATACACAGAAAACTGGCTCCAGATGCTTTGATAGTGCAGTGAAAGCTGAGGGGCAATGGGAAGCAAGAGCCCTTTCAATGGCACAAACCGGCAGAGATAAAGGATACCACTGAAACTGATGGATACAGAGAAATAGAGAGAGGGTCCATTTCAAACCCAAGCCCAGCCTGTGATGCAAAGGATTGTCTCTGTGGGGAGGGATGAAGCTGTTAGGAGAAGATATTGATTGCTGAGCATGCCCACAAAGCCTGTTCCGTGGACCCAAAGCTCTTTAAACAATTACAAGAAACAGGTAGTATCTGGCTATTAGCAAGGAAAAGAAAGCCCAGAGGTCAGGCTAGTTTGTTTAAAGAGAAAACTGCAGTGATTCATCACCATGTATCAGACAGCTAAATAAATATTTACTAAATGGGAGCAACAGCACACGAAAAGGAGCCTGCCAAGCAGTCCTTCTGAGGGTGCCTCTCCACAGCCACACTTGAGAAGACACTTTGCTCTAAGACCCCAGGATCTGGCCAGGAGAAGGCATGTCAGCTGTATTTTCTATGTCACCTCCAGTAACATCACACAAGAAACCTGAGAGGTTTTTGGCAAGCTTCTATTATTGTAAATATGTGTGCTAAATTTTTATAATCCCCAGTTTGTGAATCATATGAGCAAGGGAATAATCTAAATAAGAAATGCCCAACTTACATCTTAATCATTATTTTCTCCAGTTACTCATTCTCATGACTTTCTGGAATTGTGAGACTAAGCCTGCTTCTTCATGTACAAGAAGCATCAGAGATTTCTACAGTGTTCTACTGGGAAGGGCCTTAGGAATCCCCAGTCTTGTTAAAATTTCGTAGTTGAGGGTGATGAACTCCAGGGAAGGCAGAGGCTTCTCCATGTCACATAGTGGTTCAAGGCTAAGAACCTTGCTTCCCCCTCTCTCATTCTCTTTTAATTGGACCACACTTTTCACTCCTTAGATATAAGAGTTCTTTCATGTTAGTTGTTATTTTATGGACACACGTGTTTTGTTGCCTGCATATATGTTTATGCAGCAGGTGTGTGCCTGAGGTCACAGAAGGCCAGAAGAGAGCGCTGGGTGCCCTGGGGCTGAAGTTACAGATGGTTGTGAGCTGCCATGTAGGTTCTGGGAATGGAATCCAGAGCCTCTGGAAGAGCAGCTGCTGCTCTTAACCACCGAGCCGTGTTTCCATCCAAGCATGGAAGAATTCTGAATGTATCCAAGGTTCCTCTAGAGTTGTCTTTGAGAGGCCAAATTAATTCATGGATGTTTCAGCTGCTGTGGGCTCCTTACTGTGCTTCTGAGGCCTTTTTAAATTAGCAGCACGGCAGAGTTTCTCAGAAAAGTGGCCCGAGACCCCCCTGCAAGTCAGTGGTGGGGAGAGTTCCTGGAAGGGGCTAGCACTCTGTGACAGAGGAGTTTTTAAGGGCTGTTTTTTTATCCCGGGTGAGACCTCATCAGAAATGCTCTAGCACATCCATAAGCAACGTTGTCCACAGTGGTGACACACTGCTAGATGGCTCAGTGGAAGTGTGTGACGGTGGAACACCTTTCCGTACCACAGCCTTTCCCACTGCTCTCACCAATATCTGACAAAAACAGCTGGAGGGAGAAAAGGGGTGCTTGGCTCAAAGCCTGAGGGGATGTGTCCCATCGTGGTGGGGAAGGCGTGGTGGCGGGTGGCTCCAGGATGGCAGGAATGGGAAGCTGCTTGCTCCCATCTCAGCGGATCGGGAGTAAGAGAAAGAGGAATCCCAGAGTTGGATTGGCCTCTTCCTTTTGCCCTCTTTTATTCAGTCTAGGACCAAAGCCAAGGAGCTGCCCATACTCAGGCATGTCTGTCCCCACTCAGCTGATCCTCCCCGGAAAAGCCCTCACAGGCCTCCCCTCAGGTGTGCTTCATTACTAGCTCAGGTATTTATTAATCTAATCAAACTGACAAGCAAAAATTAACAGGCACAATTTGTAGTCCACACATCCAAGTCTCTCTCTCTTTTAAAGGGAATTTACATTTAAATATTGTTCCAAACATAATTAAACATAATTACATACACAGATGATTCGGAGAGCTCCGAGATCTTAAATTGTTCATGCTATTGCTTGACCGTGAAGAGTAATAAGAGGCTAATGGCTGCAGGCATCTTAAAGATCTTGAGAGATCGTAAAACAATGTGAGTTTAGCTATGGGAAATGGGACAGAAAATAAAAACTTAAGCAATGGTTTTTTTTGTAGAAAAGAATATAAGACCACTGGGACTGATGGCAAACAGATGGGCTGCATTTCAGTAGGGCAGTGGCTGAGAACATGATTTGATGCGTCCTATTTCTAGCCCCCGAAGAATACTTTGAAAAATAACAGTTTAGGGACCAAGGTTATCAGAGCTGATTTCTCCTTGAGAACAAAAACACGAAGATATATGATATTCAGGAGAGTAAGAGATGATGGAGGACGGAGGACAGCCATAGCTGTGCTATTGGCAGATGGTGGGGGCTAGAAACACCAGCGCATCTCATTCGCCTGCTATCTAATCCAGTCCACTCCTGTGGACCCTTCTCACCACTTCAGGTTTCTGAAGAGACCTTGAGAGTAGAGAATCAAAAGAGACGAATCCCTGTAACAGTTCATTTTCTGCTGCTATACCAAAATACCCGAGGCTAACTACTTATCAAAGGTGTATACTACTCCAGAAGCTAGGAGCCATAAGTTTTGCCTCTTTGAAGGGCTCCATTAACTGTGTCACAGCATGACAGAGAGGCAGAAATGATCCACATGTAGAAAGGATCACATGATGGCACAGGAAATGAGAGGAATTCAGGGGCTTCTCTTGCTTATGTAACAGTCTAGTCCTCAATACCTGCACCAATCCTTCCTGAGGCACATACTCAAAGAACGCCCCCATTGGGCCCAGCACTGCTACTCTGGGGCCCACTCTTCAGCACACCAACTCAGACAACACCTAAACCATAACAATCTTTTCCTGGCTGAGTCCTTAGTTACTTGGACATCTGAGGAAATCTAGGGAAGGGATGGATGGTTTAGAGACCTACGGATCCAAGGTTAGAAGTAGGTTGAGCCATTTGGTGTCTATGTGGTGGCAGTCACTGTAGGCAGGTTGTATGTTAGATATGCTTTCCTGTAAACCCAGGAAAGCAAACACACACACACACACACACACACACACACACACACACACGCACACACCTCCCAGCCTTCACTACCGCCCCAGTCCATCGTTGTTGGTAAGTAGCAAAATCAATTCATTTGGATTTTATCTCCTTTTTATTTCCCCTGCTCACCCCATATTGGGGTTGCTAATAAACCACATCATAGGGTAAAGGCTGGCAGCCAGGGGGGGAAAGAATGAAAATGCAAGTGCACAGCTAATGAATTAATTGGATTTTGATGTACTAAGAGTCCGTAATGAACTCTCGATTATTCAGGGATATGTTCCTAACCTAATGTAGTCCTCTTTATTTTCTTCCTGCTCTGCTTGAGGCTGAGTAATTTGGAACTCGTGTAAAACAACAAGGATTTTTGTGGAAACAAAACAAAATAACTGATCATGTTCTAATTGTCTTCTTTTCTTTAAAAGCCCTTTCAAGATTCTATCTGTTGTCTGTCTTCTATGAAAAGACAAGCTTTTGAGGGCCAGGTGTGAGTCTAATTTACATGCGCATCCTTCCTACCTTCCATCCCCCTTCCATAATATCTTATGAATAATGGAGTGTGAGCAGGTTGACACACATTTCACTCTGTAGTAGCTTTATACTATCACATTGGCTCATATACCAAAATTTATGTAACCGTACTCTTAGGATTGAGCACTTGAATGATTTTCATTTTCAGCATCTCTTACAGTACTTCAGTGGGAATCCTGATACATTTTCTGAGAGTCCTAGACAGAAACCCTGGGTCAAATTAGATGTATGTTTTCAGGGTTTTGATAAATGTTCTCACACTACACTCCAAAAATATCATGGCAACAGTGTATGAGAGTTCTTTATTTCTGGTTCTCATTCTTTCCTCTCTCTCTCTCTCTCTCTCTCTCTCTCTCTCTCTCTCTCTCTCTC
>NW_026596057.1:10346292-10367368 GCF_907164565.1 Psammomys obesus | reverse complement strand
CTCTCTCTCTCTCTCTCTCTCTCTCTCTCTCTCTCTCTCTCTCTCTCTCTCAGTGGTTCCTGAGAGGGAACTTCCCAGAGTTATAGACTCTTGTGTGGTGCAAAATCCACAGTGGTGTCAATAATTCTCAGCCTCTGGTTTCCAAGAGCTGTTTCTTTCATTGGTACTGTATTTTCTCAAAAGTCAGTATATTGTTTTCATTATGGAACTATCATACCCACCCAGCAGTATCGCCCCTGGTAGTGATGGGGTGGAAGACTTAGGAGGGGACTGCAAAGTCAAGAGCTCCAGAAAGAACCAGTGCCATCTGGATTGTTCTCTTGTACATGGGACCCTCAGAAACAAAATGACAGTTTGGTGGGCTCATCTCATTTTCTTTCATTTGTAAAAAGAGGTGAGTGGGGGGAGGGAACAAAATGCTCATGATTCTCTTAAGATCCAGAATTTCTGGGCTGGAGAGATGGCTCAGAAGTTAAGAGCACTGGTTGCTCTTCCAGAGGTCCTGAGTTCAATTCCCAGGAACCACATGTTGGCTCACAACCATCTATAATGAGATCTAGCCTGCAGGCAGAACACTGTATGAAAAATAAATAAATGAATCTTAAAAAAAAGAACAAAAAATAAAATTATAAAAAAAAGAGAGATTCAGGGCTGTAGAGATGGCTCAGTGGTTAAGAGCACTGTCTGCTCTTCCAAACGATCCAGGTTCAACTCCCAGCACCCACATGGCAGCTCACAACTGTCTGTAACACCAATTCCAAGAGATCTGACACCTTCACACTGATACACATAAAATTTTTTAAAATTAAAAAAAAAATCCAGAATTCCTCATGGCAGTAATTATTAAAAATATTTGCTCTGGAACTAGAAAATGACCCTTAGATGTTAGCCATGGATGCCATGTCATAATTCTGGCAGCGCCGTGGATTCTCATGTCTCCAACCCCAGTCTGTACTAGACTGAGATTGACAGAAGCCAGATATGAAGTCAAAGTTAGTGTTAAAGGAAAGAGAGGGCAAGAGTATAGGCAGAGAGCTGAGGGAGGGGAAGATGTTTGTCTTCCCTATGTCTGTAGGGAGGCAGCTCATTGGGGAGTGGATGAGAAGTGGGCAGAGGAAGAAGAGATTAGAGGATGGCTTCTCAAAGTCATCTAGCCTTCTGGGATCTCATTTGGAAGAGTAAAACTCAGAAGGGATCACAATTCAGTGGCTGAGAGCGTTCAAGTGCGACCGAGTCTTCATCCAGCCTTCTGTGTTCCAAAGTCATCTCCTATAAACATGAGACCATGGGATGTTTCTAAGCCCCTCCTGTGTATTACACCCCTAAGCATCCCTATGTGGAAATTCTAGGGCTGTTGTCAAGAATACCTAAAGTGGGCATTGGATATACAACCAAGAAGATTCCTTCAACATATTCTGCACCTCAGGATACCATTTATTAATTATGTAATTTGCTGATTAAGTGGATTAATAAAGAACCACTGCTCATGAGATTTTCCACAACTCTTGATGAGAAGTTTCTATCCTACCGTGAACCACCACAGCCCCAAGAAAGCATCACGGCTGAATGATAATGGGTCTCATGGCTGACATTCATATAGGTCTCAACTCCTCTCCTCACTTTGTAGTCATCCTCTTATATAGGTAAAGAGAGTTGCAGCCAGGGAGCCAGGGCAGGTGCAGAAAGGAGGACAAGGACTGGGGAAGAAACTGGTCCTTTTCACGTTTCATAAGGTACCAGGTGCTGCGGAAGGAAAAGTTAGGTTTCTGCTGTGTTGCCTTGTCTACGTTTATAGGTTTAATTGAAAACACTTTGAATAGTGATAATTGTACTTTTGCTAATCTCAGTTGAATTTGACAACTGGTTCTCTGATTAGAAATGCTTATTATGGGTCTTGTCTAAGGAGGGAGAGTGCAGCGCATACACGCCTCTGAAGTAAGTGACAGCAGACAGCAAAGAAAGCCACTTCTTTCCCAGGGTTTTGTGAATGTTGAAGATGAGTGACACTAGCTGCAGACAGAGCACATTGCTGAAACACAGAGATGCAGGAGAAAACCTTTACCATCAGCCAAAGTGTCAGGGAGAGCTCCTGGCACCTGTTTGATTAGAAAATAACAGACAGAAGAGATTTCCCATTGACAATACCGGCACTCACAGCTCTTCTTCTTTACAAATTCAAATAGCAATGCATTTTCCCAGCAGAAGCCTCCATGTTGTTCTCTGCCAAAGCACAGCAATGAACTCAAGAGCATGGGCCAAAAGAGCTTAGTATGTCTGTCAATATGGCAGAGAGCTTTGCAAGGCTGTCCTCTTTTAACTGGTGAATAATACCTCTTCCCTGAGGTCGAGGGGCTTTGGGAGGGATCCTGAAACCCCATAACTGGTGTATCTCTTAATACCCCTTGGTAGGATATTGAGAAGCAATAAAAAGGAAAAACTGGCTTTACAGTATGTTCTTAGGAGACCACCAGCTTGCTAAGCATTGAAATATCTTGTCCAAAAAATGATGCAAGTGCTTTTTTGTGTCCCAAGAAATAGTTTGATCACTTGAAACACTTACTGGTTTTAACCATCTCTCTCTCTCTCTCTCTCTCTCTCTATACATATATATATATATATATATATATATATATATATATATATATATATATGTGTGTGTGTGTGTGTGTGTGTGTGTGTGTGTGTGTGTGTGTGTGTTGGGGGGAGGTTAGTCACAGAGAAGGCAAGTCCTTGTCCTTTCATTGGTTCTATGAAAGTACACTTTAAAGGCAGGAAAAGGGGAAAGCCTGTGGGATGTGACTGAGGCCGATGCTGATGTCATGGATGCTGCAGACACCGAGGAGATCCTTTGGCTCCCTACCATACTGCCTTGCTTGGCTGGTTCTATGTGGGGCAATGGGATCGATCATGCTTTCTGATTGGGCCTATCCATTTGGTCAAGCAGCTGACTGAATTGATCTTTTCATGGAATGAGGCCAGTCATTTGATTGAATTAACCAACCTGAGTGTCTGTCGTGTTTTACTTTTTGTCTTTTTCCTAGTAGACATAGCCAATGCCTCAGGTTATCATTAGATGTTTTACTTTTGGTGTTAGGGGCCTGGCAGAGAGAAAGCAAAATTGACTCCTCGTGACAACAGCTAAAAGCTGGCAGCTCTTCATAGCCATCCAAAATCCCCCTGTCCACAGCTGACAGGCCTCCTAGCAGCCTGTTTATGCTGAATTCCAGTAGCTGTCCTTTGGCCATGCCACTGCAGCATCCTAGCCATTGTTCTCTGCAGGGTCCATCCAGATTAGTATTTCTGCATGAATTCCTTGGATGTGTTGTGTGTTCTCCTCTGCTTTGTCATTCAGCCATAACCTTTCCATTTTGAATCCTGCCCTGCTGATGGTTCAGCTCCCTAGTTCAATATTTTACATTTATCTCTATTGAATTCTAGTTGCCTTCTGTTAGAAGAGGCACTTAAATTATCCGAGCCTCGCTCCACAGGCTCAGACTCCAAGTCCAAGACAAATCTGTTGAGCACTTAGGATCATTGGCTCTATGTGGAGCTAGGGAGTGTAAATGTATCTGGATTGGACAGTTCTTAATGATAGCAGAGGCGACAGAGTTGGGTAGAGAACATGGGAGACACTGGATTTATAATATCTCAATCAGACTTTCTCAGTATGGGAGGAAAATGGACCAGAAAAATTATTTATAGAGAGTGGGAAAATAAATATACCTATGTAGCCTGTAAGGACTGAGCAGCTAGCACATTGTGAGGTCCTGATGGGTATGACCACTATTAGATATGTCAAAATATAATGTGGCCCTTTGTTCTACTTTGTCAAGGAATTTTATAATTCTTAGATCATTAGCCTTCTTCTGTTCATCTGCTGATGATGACAGGAATGTGTCTTAGGTATAGGCAAGAACTATAGCATTCCAGGAGGGGTCTGAAGCTTAGCAATTCTAGTTGAATATCTTTGCCAATATATCACAGACACTGAAAAACAGAAAACACACCAAGGGACCAAGGGCTTAGAAATCTCCAAACAAGGGATTCAATACAGCAGCATTATGCATAGCAAGCCATTATGGAGAAGTCTCAGTTTTAATGTGGGAAGAAATGAATAATGGATTGTTCCGATTGGTTTCTTTCCCTAGATAAATCCTCAACAGTTTGCAGCCCAGGTTTTATTGACTTTCAGGTCTAAATGCAGCATTTCAATGGCTTCTACAGCTTTTCCCTCTAAACGACAGGTTCAGATTCAAGCTTAAACTAAAGAGTATGAGATTCAGTGAACATTTTTGAGTACTGCAAGACCCCACCCACCAATCAGGAAGCCAAAAGCTTAAGGAGGCTGGAAAGCTCCTTACATCCATGAATCATTTTTCTTCTGATTGTGGTACCTTTTGCTTCTGCGTGTATGTGAGGAGTAGGACAGAAGATAGAAGGTGGGGGTAGCATCGCCACTGCCGTGCTGCTTCCCAAGAGCCTACCTGTTGAGCACTCATTTTCCCTTCAAAGTAGACAAGATCCCATTGTTTTGAGGAAGCAGAGAAGAGAGGAGATGGTACCCTGAAACAGCATTGAGAACATGACAATGAACTCTCAAATTTCAAAGCCAGGCACAGAAGATAGAGGAAGCATATAAGCCAAAGACAAGGAGTATCATCAGCCTATATGACCGTGCCAGGGTGGAGAGGCCCTGATGAGCAGACACTTCAAGAAAATGCCAGAAACAACACAAAAGCTTTCAATAACTATATTCAGAATTAGCAGGAGTAGGAAGGGGTGGACACAGTCTTCAGTGAAAGGCTAAAGAGAGAAGAAGACCATTAAATATTTCATTTCTTTACAAATATTTAGGATCTTTCAGCAGAAGACAATAGAATCAGTGTTGTTAAAATGATTTTGATATTTGAACCGGGTAAACAAAGTGTTAAATGGTTCCTGGAATGGTAAAATTTTTCTAAGCCTGACAATTTTTGTGCTAGGTTTTTAAAGAAACACAGATTCTTTTTTTTTTTTTCTTTTTTAAATCACAATCTAGAAATGATTATGGGAGAGAAACCAGAAAACTAGAGATAATAAAACCCTGTTTGTGTTGGGTTTTTTTGTTTTTTTGTTTTTTGTTTGTTTTGTTTTGTTTATTTTCCTGGAAAGAACAGTGGTCATAGATTGTACAGCCTAGTGAATTTGGTACAAATCATTATAGAAAGTGTGAAATAAATTATTGCAATGGATTATGGGGGAAAGTGGTCACTTATAGGCTGGCTTGGGTTCAGTGAAGGCAGGATGTTCAGTGAAATCCCATTTTGACCAGATTTCTAGACATGAATCAGTCAAGCACTTTAGATAAGGCAACCTCCTTCACAAAGTGTGACTTGATACTTTTGTGGATGGAGTGGAAAATTGGAGACTGCAGAATGCTGTTAGACAGCATCATGGTTAACTGGCCAGGAATGGCTAGACAGTTGGTCATGTCAATGATGTGAGACTATTCTGTACTGTGTTGAAGGGGCTCGTGCTTTGCTTTACCACCCATGTTTTATCAAAGATTCAGAAAGCCTGCTTAGCAACCTTTACATGTGGAATAGCTGGGCAGGTATTTAAAGTGTCTTCAGTTTACAGGAATGGTTAAAACTGACAGGTGAAAATAAAGCAGGTAAAATTAAGGCCCTGAGCATACACTTCTAAGGAATCATCAAGTCACATAAAATATATTTGTGAGTTATTTGTTTGATTAGACTGTCAGTAGAAAATTACAGTGTATATGGCCACGAAAGCACTAGAGAAGGCATTCTGTTAAGAAAAAAAAAAAAAAAGTTAAATTTATTGTAGGGTTTTTTTTTCCTGCAAAACTACCCTTGAGAAGTGCAAGTTTTTCTCCAGGGAATTCAAACACAGTGGCTGGGTGTCCTGAAGCCTCATTGTAAGAGTACCTGGACAATAGCAGGTGAAGCTATTTCCTGGGTGTGTATGACCCCGGAAGGTTCTCACAGCCATGCACAAGAAGATAAATAAAGAATGCTCCTAGCAGCATTCATCTTCATGACTATGAGAAGAAATAACCCAAATGACCATCAACAAGAGAAAGACAAGAGGAAATGGGATATATACATGGCTCTCACAATTATTACTGTAGAAAAAGAAAGTTAAATGGGAATATTTGCAGTATAAGGACATTTATGTACATCAAAAAACTCCCACATACCAGAATGTCATTTATTGTCCAAGGATGCCTAAGGACAACAATAAAGAAATTGATGAGAGTGAGAAATATCAAGTCTACGTTCATGGCTATGTCTCAGTGGAGAGGGAGGATAAGGTAGTATAAGAAAGACACACAAGACCTTACTTACATTTTTCCAGTACTTAATTTTAAAACAGGGATGTTGGGTATATGACTTATTTCATTCTGTATGCCAATGTCCTGTATTTAAAATAACTAAAATACATTACAATACTTGGGGGGGGGGGAGATTTTAAATATATGCTGAAGTGACACTCACATATCAGAGAATTAACTATTTTAAAGTGAGCCAGTCAGTAGGATTTAGTAGCTCACAATGTATTATAGCTACCACCTTTACCTAATTACAAAACATTTCTATACTGAATACAGGCTACTTAAATGCAACAGGATTTCTTCCCATGCTTCATAGAAGGCTTTTGCCTACACAAAGATAACATTTTATAAATACATTTTATTTATTGACAAAAATTTAGGGT
This sequence comes from Psammomys obesus, assembly GCF_907164565.1. Classification (NCBI taxonomy): domain Eukaryota; kingdom Metazoa; phylum Chordata; class Mammalia; order Rodentia; family Muridae; genus Psammomys; species Psammomys obesus. The sequence continues at coordinate 10,360,648 of NW_026596057.1, read as the reverse complement.
TTCAGAAAAGCTAAGGTGAAGGCATAGCGGTTTCCTATATACTTTTCAGCTCCACTCACACACAGTCTCCCAGCAGCAGCACCCACAACCAGAATGGCACAATGGTTACTACTGATGAACCTATATCTATACACCTGGATGGTGGACATTTTACCAGTTTAGACAAAGGTATGATGACACAGAATAGGCTTGTTACCCTAAAACTTCTCTTTTGCCTACCCATGCATTTCCATAATGCGCTTTTAAGAAAGCTGCTTTAAAAAAGTCATAAGAACAGAGGATACATAATAACCATCTTTAAACATTTTAAAACCTTTCTTGTGGAAGAGGAATTCAATTTCTATCCTGCAAAGCTCCCAAGGGATCGATGAATGGATATGAAGAGAGAGAGAGTTTGGTTTGATGTAAAGGGAAGTTTCCTAACAGGACTGGTGCAAAGTAGCTCAGAGTGTGACTTTGAGTTAGAAAGAGTTGGGGTATCGCTGATAGGTATTCTTTCTGGGAAAGCTACTTAACTCCTCTGAGATTTCATTTCCTCATATTTATGAAATAGATAGTAATAATACAAAGATAATAGTATCATTGTAAAAAAACATTTCAAAGAATAATAGATTTTTGGAAGAGCAAAATAAATATATTTATATGACTATATATGAAAATTATATATACACATAAAATTCACATATATATGTGAAGAATGATCTATGCGGAGAGTGGATGCTCAGTTTTATTTGAGGTCATGCTGACATTGAGTGATGAGCTGTCCAAGGTTCTGAAGCAGAGAGCTCTGTGCTAAAGTCTAAGGAAGACTTAGGTCTGTACTCTCTATTGTCAATTTTACATATTGATGAGTAGTGCATGTTTGTTTGAAAGACAGTAGAGTCCTATTTTGGGATGATTTTTCAGTCTGTCTTCCATGTGCTGAAGAAATAAGACTGCAGCCACTTCCCCGTGTACTGTGGGAGAGATGGCAAAAAAAAGATACACTTGGGTAAACATACAAAGAATACAAGTTGGACCATGAAGAATAAAAGTAGATATATTAGGGAGGCTGGCAGACTAAATAACAAGCAAATCGGGATTCAGAGAAGGTAAGGATCACAGGGACATCCAGCCTGACTGGGCAATCTCTACAGATAATGGGTTTTGTTTGTCTGATGTGATAACAGGCTAAGCCTGGACATCTTGCCAAAAATGGTCCTGTTTTCACAGAAAATAGAGAAGGAACTTTGGTTATAATGTATTTAAAGAATAAAGGACATTTAGAAAAAAGAAAAGCTAGGTGCTAAAATCAAGTTTGTTGTGTACCAGGTGGTAGACCAGTCATTTGTCCGTGCTCAAACATGCTTCATTCTCCACGGGGAATTATTTATATTTGTACTGTATAGGACCAGGAGTGTCTTCCCACTGAACTGGAGTGTTCATCTTGGTGTTTCAGATTATTGAAGTCTCTTATAAGGAGTGGGGGAAAAGCCCAGAAGGCCAAGATCAAAGAGATAAGGCTAAAGGCCTTGTATAAAGGATTGTATTCCCAATGGCCAGTAATCCTACCTGTAGAATGGCTCTGTTTTGGTTTACATAGCTGGCAAAAATATAGTTTCTTAAAATTATTTGGAGATGTCATTATTAAGGAGGTCAGAAACTGTGGCCTCAGCCCTGACTATTGAAGGCAGAAATCAGCAATTACTTGCGATTGTTCATGCTTTTATATATCTGACTTTAGTTAAGAATAAAGCTAGGGGGCTTTAAGTCTATGGTCAATGGAAGTTTAGAAAATAGGAAAGACAGCTTGGACCTAAAACCCTATGATATTGACAATAATTTCTCCATATGACGAGTTCGGTGACTCTGCCCTCAGCTAGTTTTGAAATCTTTGAAATCCCAGCCAAACTTAAAAAGACAGCTTTCTCTGCACTCCAGTTATAGATATCAGACAGCGTGGCTGGATGAGCCATAGGAATAGCCACTGCGCTTGAATAGAGGGACATGACAGTGTCAATGCCTTCCACAAGTGCTAAGTGAGATCTTGCAGACATGAGCCTAGCCTAGAGGATTTTATCATAGAAAGTGAAAATATGCTTTCAACGAGTAACAGAAGTTGTTCACCAGTGCTCTCTTAGACCACCGTAAGAACTTGACTGATTTATACCTGAGATTGTTCGAGTCTGTGTATCTATAGATGAACTGTAACCAGAGTCAGACACTGTGTAAGAGTCTCACCATATGTGGTCTCATTTGCCAGTTAGCCTGGCCTTTCTGGCCTCTCTGCTCTCTCTGCTTTGTTACTCTGAGTTTTCTGACCCTATCCTTATAGTCGGTTCATGCTAGAAATGTCATAACAATTGCTAAACTAAAGATAGTTGAATCCATATGTAGAGAAGGCATGTGTAGTATGTTCTTTTCTTACTAGCTGCTGGATGGGCTTGCCATTAGTTCACTGATGCTTATATTCTTTACCCATAATTTTACTTACTTACTTATTTGGTTGGTTGGTTAATTACTTAGTTGTTAGTTAGCTAGCTATGGTGCTAGGGGTGGAACCAGGACCTAGCACACGTTAGATAATCCTCCTCTCTGAGCCACATCATGACTGTTCTTTCCCTTTCCTCTTAGGTTTTTTTTTTTTTTTTTTTTTGTGTGTGTGTGTGTGTGTGTGTGTGTGTGTGTTTTGACACATGGTCTCACTGAGCTATCCAGGCCAGCCTTGAACTTACTCTGTAGCCCAGAAAAGCCTTGAAACTGATGATCCTCCTGACAGTGCCTGCTGTGTAGCTAGGATTATAATCCTGCTTCACTGGTGCATTGAGAGAGACACGGGAATCTGCATGATCAATTCACTCTTCATAGTGACAACATAACTGATACAGAGGAAAGCATTCTGCTCAGCACATCGGCCCAGAAATAAGGGCTGGAGGGACAACGTAACCAGTAGCCCATCTTTGTCAGAGCCAGTAGGCCTAGTGGCCACACCCCAAGTTTTAACCACCAAGGAAGGAACAGCCCAACTCTTAGTAAAGTATCTCTGCTGAAGGAATCACAAAGTAGCTAGTTGTGGGGGAAATAACCACCAAATTGCTTAAAATAATAATACTTTCCAGACAAATAAACCTCTATGCTACCTGTCAGTCTCCTGGAAAACACACACGCCTGAAATGACAAGCAAAAGTTCTTTTCTTGAGCCCTTAATGAGCACCAGGCTTTAAAATATGACTGGATTCAGAGCAGTCAAAATACAAAGAGGTTATCTGTTTTGTTTAGGATAGAGTAGATCCTCTATTGCTCCCTCAGGGGTTCATATAAGCACGTTTTTGTGGCTTGTGCCACAATATGTGGCATAGAACTCATAGAGTTCAAGAGTATCATCTCTCAAAAGGAAACTACAGTGCCATTGACCCTTGACTCAACATTCGCTGGTAGATTTTTGTCTGGAGGTGCAGCTCCTGGTAAGTAAGAGCAAACGCTAACAGAAGGTGAACATACGTAGCAAGTCTGTGAGGAATCTTGAAAATGCCAAGCCCCTGGGTGTCTGACCAGCAAGGAAATCTGCTCAGTTTCAGCATCTCTCGAAGGGAGGTGACTGCTCTCTGGCCATGTTTCATTAGCACTTAGCTCACTGAGACTGTTCATTTATGGGATGCCTGAGGTTGCAGATGATTCATCTGTTCGGCCCATAGAATGGTAGTATTTCCATCAGTGCGTTTCAAACCCTATTTTCTAAGAAACGGACAACTCTTCTGTGTCTGCGTGCATGAGCCTTTATATATATAGTAATATGTGTTTATGTGTGTTTGTGTGAAGTGCACATGGAAGCAATCACGTGTGTGCTAGGTTTATGGGCATGCATGTATGTGCACAAGACTGGGTGTTGCCTTAAAGGTATGCTGAGACCAATTTAAATACAGCTGAGTCAGCCAGCAAAGTCATTCTCAGATCCACTTCCTGCTATTGTATTTTTCTTTCTATCCAAATAAAAAAAATGCTGCATAACAGAGCTGTTCTCATCTTAATTACTGCAGAAATATTGCTAATTAGAAACAAGGGAAAAAGTGTTAGGGATTTGCCTCAGAATCAAAGGCAGCATTATTTTCCAAAGGATATTAAAAGGCTTGCAAAAGAGGCTAAGATGATGTGCTAGATAGAGTTGTGAAGTGTGTTTAGGGCCCCAGTGGTAAGACGGCTGTAAGGGGAAATTAAATATCTGGGAGGAAAATGTTCTCAGATGTTGGAATTATGCCTGCAGCCATAACACTGGATGCTGTGATCCTGTCTCTCTCAAACAGGAAATGGGATCAAGAGCTCTCCAAGAAACTGGAGGCTGGAAAAAGTGCTGGTGACTCAGACTTCCACCCTCTCACCACAGTGTCTCTCAGCTGCATTTACAGTGGATGTGAACTCAGATACCTGGGGATGGAGGGTTTCCTTCCCTTCTGCTCCTGTCACTCTGTCCATCCTGTTCCTTCCGCCATTCTCTTTGTAGCCTCAAATGAATCAAAAGAATAAACCGGCATTAGGAATCGATCTTTTGGGCTCTGTTCGGTGTGGCTAGGTCCCTGGGTTTGTGGAATGTAAATCTGAGGTGAAGTAAGAGCTGAGTAGATAGTATATGATGGTATGGAACCTCAGGCTCTCCTCAGGTCTGCCAGGTCCAATTCGAACTCCAAGTCTATGTGCAGATCATGGTGGCAGCTATCTCGAGCTAGCAGACCATGTTACAGTAATGATTCATCTGATCAGCTTCAGCCTTTCAAGTATTCCAGTTCTTCAAGCCAAGAATGAAATCTGGAGGCGTCAATATGAGAACCTGAAGGAGCAGGGATGAGGCCCAAAGAGTTACAACAGGAGTAACTTGAGGACAGAAAAGAGAAATGAAGGAATTTATATGGTGGAAAGACAGAGAAGATAAAGAAACTAATGCCTCAATATCTCAAGTGGCTAGTGTAGCTGAGGAGATACAGTTTATAGTAGTTTCCCTTGCCTAAGATACATGGCTTGAGTTGTTCCATAAATAGCAACCAGGAGTCCAGGCTCTTTGTCTGACAAAGAAAATATCACACAAACCCTCTGATGTCAATTTCCTTGTTTACATTCGATTTCTGGTCCTGATTTTTGCACAAAGGTACTGTGAGGATCAAATAAGGTAATGTGTATGCACAGGCAACTGGCTAGCGTTGACTGACAGAAGGTGTGAGGTTAGATCTGGATCAGCACTGAGCAGATACACTACATCATTCACAACTCCATGGGGTTAATAGAACCCCATATATAACATATAAGATCTTCTCTTACAGTCAGGCTACATGTATGAGAAATAATGCTTTTCCACCTTCCACCCCAAGCACGGGATAAAAGAGAAGCCTTCTTATTGCCAAGATACCTGAGATGTTCATTTTCTCTGGTTTTCCAACTGCTGACCAAGAATTTAAAAAAGTCACACAGAGTTTCAGGGCTCCTTACAAAAACAGTAATTCCCCCGGCCCGTTCCTCCCCAGTCCTGAAAACTGAGTTTCATAAGCAAATAAACAATATTTGCCATTTATTTTAGCATTTAACCAACTAAAAAATTATAATGTGTTTATGCTGCTGTTTTTGAAACTGTTTCTGTTTTTAAAATAATATTATACTTGAATGATCATATTACAATGTGTTGATTTACAGCTGTGGGAGGCAAGGATTTATCTCTGGCAACCATCGCTTCACCACCTATGTCCCCACAATGCACCTATGCATACCTTCTTCCCCATCCTTCCAATAGAGTTCATCAAAATTATCACAAATTTCTATTTTTTATTTTCACTATTTGGCCTTTATAACTATTATTCATAACAAAGCTACATATAGTACAGTGATGTTTCTTCTTTTATACAACTTTTTTTTTTTTGGATGTCCCTAGAGTTCAATTTCTTCTCTACTTGGTGCTTAATTACAATATTAACAAACTCTGACATAGCCATAAAACATGAAAACTGCCAACACCTTGAGCAAAACATCTTTTTGAATTTTTAATGAGAGATGTTCTTCTAAAATTCTACCTTTCTGCCCTGTCAATTGGTTAACGGCTTATATCTGCAGCTCCCCAATCTTTCTGAAACTTCTCTCACCTTTCTCTCAGTGATTCAGTTTCTTCTCTGTATGAATCTGTTTCCTAGACCCAATGTCACCACCTCCCCTTTGGCCTGCTTCCTTTGACTTGTGGCATACATTCTTCACTAGCTTCCTGGGAAGTGTTACATCAAAGGTAAAATATTTGAAAGTAGATCTTAGATATTTGAAAATGCAGTGACTCCTTGTACTTGATTGGTATTTTGGCTGGATATAAAATTTCACCATGAAAATTATTATCTCCCAAATTTTGAAGAAAACAATTCATTGCTTTTTAGAATTCAGTGTTCTGTTGAAAGTCTAGGGCCATCCTGATTTCTGGGTTTTATTGTTGCTGTTTTGGCAGCATTGTAGATTGACCTAAGACCTTATGTGCAAGCTATGGACTCAGCCTGATTTTTTATATCTTATGTATTACCTGCCTTTAAAAAGAGATCTCTAGATTTATTTATCCATGATTTTCTGAACTTTCATAACAATGTGTATTGATCTGATCCTCAGTTTTATTTATTATGCTGGGCACTAAGTAAGCCCATTTAAAATGTGATGTCATCACTTTGATATGAGAATATTATCTTATATATTTTTTATTTGTTTGTTTCCTTGGCTTTTTGCTTGTTTTATTTGTGTATGTGTGATAGGAACTTGTTATATAGCCCTAGCTAGCCCAAACTCACAGACCTCTGTACCCTAGTACTAGATTTAAAACCATGTCTGCACAACCACACTCTACTATATATTTCTTTAATAATGTTCATTCCTCTATTTTCCTTGTAGCTCTTTTCTACCGCTTCTCCTTTTTCCTCTCTTATTAGTTCAGAAGTTGGGTCTCCTAATTTTCTCATTTCTTCTTTCCTGTTTTCTATCTTTTGTGTATCTCTTTCTGGAAGATTGCCTTACTCTTATGTTTTATACATCTTGTTGATTTTGAAGTTTTCTTTTCTTGATATCTTGATCTTTAGTACTCAGGAGTATTCTCTTGTTTTTTTTAATATTTCGTTTATAAATAACATCCTACTAAATGTATACATGAGTGAGCCCAAAAACTCTACCACGGAACTCCTACAGATGATAAACACCTTCAGCAAAGTGGCCGGATACAAAATTAACTCAAAAAAATTAGTAGCCCTTCTGTATACAAAAGACAAAAGGGCTAAGAAAGAAATTAGGGAAACAACACCTTTCACAATAGCCACAAATGACATAAAGTACCTTGGTGTAGCCCTAACCAAGCAAGTCAAAGACTTGTATGAAAAAATTTCAAGTCTCTGAAGAAAGAATTAGAAGAAGATATCAGAAGATGGAAAGATCTCCCATGCTCATGGCTTGGCAGGATTAACATAGTAAAAATGGCCATCTTACCAAAAGCAATCTACAGATTTAATGCAATTCCCATCAAATTGCCAACACAATTCTTTACAGACCTGGAAAGAAAAATTCTCAACTTCGTATGGAATAACAAGAAACCCAGAATTGCTAAAACAATCCTCTACAATAAAAGATCGTCTGGAGGTATCTCCATCCCTGATCTCAAGCTGTACTATAGAGCATCAGTTATAAAAACTGCATGGTACTGGCATAGAAACAGAATGGTGGATCAATAGAATCGAACAGAAGACCCAGAAATAAACCCACACACTTATGGACACCTGATCTTTGACAAAGATGCCAAAACCATACAATGGAAAACAGATAGCATCTTCAATAAATGGTGCTGGTCTAACTGGATGTCTACATGTAGAAAAATGCAAATAGATCCATACTTATCACCCTACACAAAACTGAAGTCCAAGTGGATCAAAGACCTCAACATAAAACCAGGCACATTAAATCAGTTAGAAGGAAAAGTGGGGAATACCCTAGAACTCATTGGTACAGGAGACAACTTCCTGAACAGAACACTACCAGCACAGGCTCTAAGAGCAACAATCAATAAATGGGACCTCATGAAGCTGAAAAGCTTCTGTAAATCAAAGGACACCGTCATCAAAACAAAATGACTGCCTACAGACTGGGAAAGAATCTTCACCAACCCTTTATCTGACAGAGACCTTTCATATTTGTTATAAGGTTATGACACTACAGCTGGGAAGATTCTCAACTATTTTAACCCTACTGTATTGGCCTGTTACCAGTTTTGGTCTCTAGTCCCAGCTTCTGCTTCTCCGTGTCCAGTGGACCTTTCTCCCCAGGGCCCCTGTATCTGCCAGAAATCCTGCCTCCCTCCCTTGTCTCAGCTATTGGCCTTTCAGCTCTTTATTTAACCAATCAGAAGGTAGTTGAGAACAATGTTTGCAAAATACTGAAGCAGGAGGAGCTTCTTTAAAATGACAATACCAAATTCCTGTAATTTGGTATTTCTACCTTATAGAAATCAGCATTTGAATATTACAAGGACACTTTACACAGTGCCCAAAAAGATCACCTCAACTGGGAGGAGGTGGGAAGATGTAATGTCAGCTCTATTTTCCAGAGAACAGCCTGAGCTGCCTTCCTAGGACAAAGACCTGTGCTGGGAGAAGAGTGCCCTAGTTGAGCATATGAATTTTATACTGGCCTCCTGTTTTCATTATTCTCCTCATATTTGATGCCATCTGAAACAGGTATCTCCAAGCCTAGAGTCTATCTGGTGCAGTATGTCCAGAGGACAAACCTCTGCTGTTTCATGGATGTGAAGCTGGGAGAATCGAAGACTTCCACCCTGTCTTCCTGCTGGCAGTGACATTTTCCCTCTATCCTTCAGAGGGCTTAGCTTCAGAGGTTCCCTCAAGTCTCAAAACAGATTGCTGCTTTGGGACTTCCTCTTCTCTGAGTACTTTGTCTATTCTTAAAGAGGCCACCTATGCCACTGCCTCCGTTCTTAAAAACTACTGTTATAACTCCTCTTTGTAATTATACGTTTAAGCCTTTCTTCCCTATAGAGAATGCACTAGTTTTCTATTGTGGCATAGTGGGTCACCAGAAGCCTAGCAACTTAAAACAATACAGATTTGATATCTCGCTTTTTGAGTCAGGAGTCCAGTGTCTTTTAACTGTGTCCTTAGCTCAGCAGGCTGAAACTGTGCAATGGACCAGCAATGTCTTCATCTGAAGATTTAACTGGGAAAGATTCACTTCTAAGCTTTTTCAAGTTGCTGCAGGATACTTTCTGCTTCAATTATAAGACCAAGGTCCCCAGTGCCATTCTAGCTATTGAAAAGTCTCTTCATATTGGCCACTTACATTCATCCACAAAGACCCTCTCATATCAAGTTGCTCTCATGCTTCATAGCTTTCTGACTCCATGCTCTACAACCAGCCAAGGAAAACTCTCTGCTATCAAAGGACTCTTGTCAGTCAAACAGATCCATCCAGACAACCTTCCTTTGTTAATTACAAGCACATCATGTAACATAACCTCATCACAGGAACAAAGTCACAAGTCCTTAGCCACAGAGACTACACATTACATGCATATCAAGAAAGGGGGAAATTTCAGGCACTCTTTGAATTATGCCATTGCAGTAGAGCAATCTTCAGAAGGGAGCGAAGATAGCCGTGGTTATTTGGTCCACTCTGTGTAATTACATGTCTCTCCTGACTAATCTACTGTACTGTTACCGTTGTTGCGTGCCAGCTGTTAAAATCAGTATTCTGAACTTCACGACCGACTTGGTTTGCCATGAGAGTGGTGCTTCACTTCTTTAAAAGTTCAAGGAAAAATGAGATTTCTCTCACTTTTTTTTTAACTCTTTCATCCAAATGAGTAAGCTTTAGGTGCCTGTGAGATGAATGCGTAGCCTGGGCAGGCTCTCACATGTTTCTTTGCAAAGCCATGTGCTTTCAAGAAGCCCAAAAAGCCAGCTTTGGACAGCGTGGCTTTGTATGTCCTCAGCGGTCCTGACACACAGCTCAGATGCATGTGTCCTTCTCTACACAAGTGCCATAAACTAACATAAAAGTCTTCTGCATGAAGATATCACCAATCAGAGACAACACCTTGGCACGGGGGCATGGTGATTTATCCTTATTTGGCAGGTCCCAATGGTAGCTGTTGTGTTTGGTGATGAATCACTAATTTCTTGAAACCTTGACTGGAACCTGAAGGCAGGAGATAAATGTGAGTGGGGGGCATTGCTTCAAGCATGCCAGCAGATAAATGGCCAGTCACGGCAAAAAGATGGTTTTACATTTTGAGTGTAATCAAGTGAGATGTAACCAATATTCTTTAGTTCATTAGCTTCATGTCTCTTAACCTTCACTGTTGAGTGCTCCCTTACAGAGTCCCTCCTAGCCCATCCTAGTGTTTAAAAAAAAATTTTTTTAGCTTAGAGTGAAAATGATGGGTGAACTACTGGCAGGTAGCCAGGAGAAGGGCAGAAAAAGTGGTCCTAAGGGGAGGAAAAGTAATACACAAATTTTGTCCTCCCAAGGGGAGAAAAGTGAGAAAGGGGGAGGCAGGCATGGAAGGAAGATTGGCATGGGGAAAATAGTCTGATTTCAGTATCTTTCTCATGCTGGTGTCTTTCTCATTATAGCCAACTGGGCATCAGTAAATCAATAACATGTGCAATCTCTGGAAGTGATTCAGGGAGACGCCTCCTCTTGCTGTTGCTGGATAGAGCAGCAGCAGGATACACCTTACCTTATTTTGTATTTGGCTTTCATTCCTAGGGAAGGTCTCTGGACTTCCTCATCAGAAAATCTGCTTTCTTCATTTATTCTGTGAAAAACACAGGTTGTGGGATGACGTTCTTCCCTGCAGAATTGCTAGGGTCTCTAGGTAAGAGCTTTTGTTATACCTGTTGTGAGGCCCACGTGGTCTCTCATGACTGTGAATCAGTACCCAGCTATGGTCCTGCCTGTATAGGGATTTCCTATCAGCCTACCATCTAAGTCTTAACCCCACTGACCTGGCTTCTCCTTAGAGTCATTCTGTACAGTCACACTCTGGTGTCTTTGTACACATTACCCTTCCGCTCAGATCACTTCTCATTTCTTTATGTAAATGTCACAGAGCATCTACTCTGCCTGCAAGTATCATGCCCACTCTCATTTTTCCTGACGATCTTTCCTTGCCACTGAGTCCTGGTTGCACTTTTCTTCCTCCAGGCATGTGGGAATCTGGAGTGAGCTGGAGATTAATTAAGGAAAGATTAAAGATCAGGTAGGCCCGAGGTTGGGAGGGAGGAATGACAGACCTACAGTCTCCTCCAAGGAGGATGGGTGTGGCCTGCATAAAATGGACACAGAGATGTCACTTGCACAGTACTCCTGTGGGAAATGTCAGTTGAGTACACAGGGCAGGAGACGCTTAGTGTTATGTGGCTGGTACCCCTGGGTCAGCACTCTGCTGAGCATATTTTAGGGAGTCCAGCAACTGTCTGGGAAAGCAGGAAGCCTATATAAGACAGCAATGCCTGCCATTATCTGTTTGGACAGTGGTATCTCTTCAATGGAGAACTAGGATGAGCTGGGAATTCAAAGTATAAAGTACAAAATAAGGGACTGAGCACAACATGTACTGTGTACAGTGCTTCCAATTGTTTATTCAAATCCAGGGCTGAAAAAGAAAATTATCTGGAAGTAAAACAGACTCCAGCTACAGCTGAGCTTCTGCCTGCTTGCTGGACTGTATGACCCTAGCTTTACTTGAGTCAACACCATCTATGGAGACTGACTCATTTCTCTGAGCCTACACTTGTGTACAGTAGAGGGAAGTCTTTAGACTTCTAAAGAGGCCAGAGGGATTCTCCCCAGTTCAGAGCATCCTCTGAATGCTCGGGTGACACAAGGTGATCTGACAATTCATAACATGTCCCACAGACTCAATGGTGATAAAAGGCCACTCATGCTTTGAAATCCCTCCTGAACGGCATGCCAAGTCTGGCCATTTGTCTGTGTGGTAGTATTAGATTTCTCTGACTATAAATTCTTTAAAGCAACCGAGGCCCCCATGGCCTTTCTACCTTTAGTCGATGTTGGGAGGGAGTTCCATATCCCATGAGCCATGTCCTGATATAAAGAGGTAGAGGAAAGAATAAAAATCTTTGAGATAGCAATTGTTCAGCAGTTCTACTTCTTTCCCAATGGACAGCAGGTTCTGACCTTCTGTGTCTTGATTCCCCTTAGCCTGTCACACAGACCATACCACTTCACCCCAACGTCAACACTTTTTTCTCCGTATAGAGGAACTCCTGTTTCTCTCTATTCTCCCCTGTCTCTGTCTCTGCTTCTCTGTCTCTCCCTCTCTCAGCCCTGAGCTCCTGAACAGTGATTGGTGCACATGAGCAATGAGATCACTACAAATGTTAGTGTAGCTTCCTTCTCTTCTCCAGTTCTTTGGTTCTTGTGTCATCTTTGTACTCTACTTTTCTCCTCTTCATTATTTCTCACATCTCATTGAAACTGAGGCCAGACTGTCAACAAATCAACTTGGTACTTCAAATGGAAGGCTCCATGCTCAGTTCCAATCCTACTGTCCAAAAAGGTGTAACTTTTTCCTTGCACATTCCTGAATATTTCCCTAGCATATTGTCTGTTCGTGGTATATGCAACCCATTACTATACCAACATCTTCCTAGGCAGGCTTAGAGCTTGGGCAGACTCAGGAATTTTTAGTATGTGTGTTGTTGTGGGGGTTGTGATATATGAAGACCTTCTGCTTGGCATTTGATGATTTCTATTTGAATCCTGGCTCTTTTAGAAACAGGACTCTCACTCATTAGCTGTGTGCGACCATGGAAGAGCTAATCAAATACCCTCTGGCCTCAGTGTACTAATCTATATAATGGAAATCCTACTGCCATTATATCAGAGTTGATTAGAAGGTTAAATTAGTTCACAAAAGAAAATCAGAGCAGTGCTGAGCATACGAGGCTATCTAAACTGGATATTATTTTTAATATTATGAGGTAATCAAATATAAGTATTTTTAGTCAAATGACCTCAATATTTACAATGTTGCTCTTTCCATCTTCATCTAATCTTGCTCATCAATCTACAGTTTCAAATGCCTCCTGCCCTGATTCTAACAGTCCTTCTATTTTATCTATACTTCAACTTGTTTCTATTTTCTTTTCGCCAGCATTGGCTTCATTATGTAAACAATCTCTACAATAATCTCCACCTCCTCACCTCTCATTCATGCCTCAATCCCTGGTAATCTGGCTTTAGTATCCAACACACTGCTAAAATTGTTCTCCCTGAGATCAACAATGACCTTCCTATTGCTAAAGCTAATTGCTTTCCTGACACTTTGACCCCATTGACCACTTGCTTTTTCTACAAATGTTTCTTTTGTTGCTGAGACACTATTTTTTTCTGGTTATAGCATTCATCTTTTGTTATGTTAAGCAATAATCCTCAAATCTCAGTGGCTTATGACAATGAAGGTTTTTCTTTAGGCTCAACTCCCACATCAGCTAAAGGCTAGATATAGCTCTGTGCCTCATTATTTTTCTTTTCCTCCATTTGGTGATCTTAGATGAAAGAAAGAAAAGAAACAGAAGGAAAGAGATTATACAGTAGTCCCTGAGACTTCTGCTATGGTAGACACTGCATTTGCTCACATCACATAAGGCCATACCAGGTCATGTGGTCCAAGCCTGACATCAAGTAATCAAAGAAGTACATTCCTCCCACGTGCAATGAACAGAGACATGCAATAATCATCCAGGAAGGACAGAAAATGACAGGGACAGATAACATCTCATGGGTTTTCTTCTACCTCTCTAATCTTTTACTCTTAGCTTCTATCATTGTCATTGGGTCATCAAGTTCCAACTACTAATACTCCCTAAATTATGCACCCTCCCAAGATTCCTCCCTTTTAAATATGTTCTTATCCCTTCCTATGCATCAATATAGTTCAGTCAACCTTTAATGGAAACTTCTTATCTTTTCCCTATACCCTTACTATTAGTTATTTGACTTCCTAGCACTAAGGATCGTATCTAAGATAATCAACTTATGAAGATAAAAGGGTTATTTTGGCTCATAGTCTTGGAGGTAGTAGTCTGTAATCAGTTAGCTCTCTTGCTATAGACTTGCATAGCATCATGGTCAAAATCACTTACCTCAAAGAAAATGAAAAAGAGCAAGAAAGACACTAAGACCCCCAAAATAGCCTTGGTAGCCATGTTCCTCAAAACTTAAAGACTTCCATCTATGCCCTACCTCTCAAAGTTTCTATAATCCCCCAATAGTAATAAACTGGGAGCCAGGCCTTAACACACACACACACACACACACACACACACACACACACACACACACA
>NW_026596057.1:10344477-10346282 GCF_907164565.1 Psammomys obesus | reverse complement strand
ACACACACACACACACACACACACACACACACACACACACACACACATTTGGAGGACATTTTTGGCCCAAATTATAGCACTAATCCTTGCTTGAATTTTAGTAATTATTTTCCAACTGGTTAGCATGTTTTAGTTATTCACCACTAGGATCCATCTTTGCTGCAGCAAAAGATTAAAAGTCCATTTTACCTTGCCTCCTCTCTATCAAGCAGACTACAAAGCTTCATTGGCTGCAGTGAAGCTCAGGCTTCATATTGTGACACTCAAGGTTCTTTACATCCAGATCACATGTCTCCATGCTACCCTTTTCTGCTGGTCAGCTGCATAGACTTTTCATTGGGATAAAAATAAGCCACAATGCTTCTCATTCTTATTCATTTGCTTGCACTAGTCTCCTTTCATTTTCTTTCCTTGGTGAACTCTTATTGTTCATTCAAGCTCAATCTTGTCCCCATTCCACGATGTGTGACAGCAACCACATTACATTACAGCTACATTACTAATGTATCTTTTTCTTGTACAGATTATGAGTTCTCCAGAGCAAAGACTGATTCACTAGGCTCTTTGAAATTGCCCAAGATTTAACACAGAATGTACACATTAGGTATTCAAACAATGTTTGTTGAGGGAAGGAATAAACAAATGAATCACATTAACACAATGGTCAAATTTGCTAGTTGTTACTTTTCTGTCCTGGCTACTGGCTGGCTTTGGGAGGCATGGTCTTATATTAGAAGACAATCTTGCTTTCATGTCTAACACACTGTGCAGCTCTGATGGGCTGGACCTGAGAGGTCTAGCCTCTAAGGATTCTTTAGCAAGCCTCCCTCTCCTAGAATCTGACTCTCCAGCATAAAGGGCTCCTCAGAGACTACATTCTCTGCCTTCTGGCTTTCCTAAATGAACCCCCCTACACACACACAAACACACACATGCACACACACACACACACACACACACACACACACACACCAGTCAGCTCAAGCCCTTTTTTGTCTCTTTCCTGGAGTTCCCTCCAAGCTGCCATTCTCTTAGCCTCCATTTAAGTTTTTCTTACTGTTTCTTTTCCTCTCTATCTTTATCAGAGCCAGTATTTAACTTTGCAGGACTAAGTGCAAAATAAAAATGTGGAGAACCCAAGTATGCATTAGTAAAAGTCTAAAACAGCAAAAGCTAAACAATAACCAAAGCATGGGCCCTTTTCAAGAACAGGACCCTGAGTGATGGATATGATTATTTGCTAGGTGAAGGGCTTGGATCAATGCCATGTAGGAGTGTTTTAATGCAAAGGCATTTGTAATTATGAACAAATTGTTCATTTTTTTAATGTAGTCAGAAAATGCAAAGTGGTTGTGTTGACGCCACCATCTGGGAGGGTGCAGAAGGGATTGGGTGCAGAATGCCTTCATCCTCTATTAGGACTCTGCCAAGAGGCAACAGGACAGAGGAGTTTGAAACCTCACTGCTTTGTTCATCCATTTACTGAAACATGAAAGACGCATTTACTACCAGCCACCAGACTAGAAAGTTTCCTCAGATAGGTAAGGGGTCAGATGTGGGGGCTGGCCTCAGGAGTCCAGCTAGATTCTTTGTATCCACCTATGCATGGCCACCTCTGTATCTATGTCAGTTCAGAGGAATACTGCCAGCAAGGGGAAGCATACCGTCCTGTGGGGAGATGTGCTCAAAAAGGGAGAGCCTAAGTTGGAACTGAAGAAATTCTCTTCTCTTCTCTTCTCTTCTCTTCTCTTCTCTTCTCTTCTCTTCTCTTCTCTTCTCTTCTCTTCTCTTCTCTTCTCTTCTCT
>NW_026596057.1:10316724-10344467 GCF_907164565.1 Psammomys obesus | reverse complement strand
CTTCTCTTCTCTTCTCTTCTCTTCTCTTCTCTTCTCTTCTCTTCTCTCTCTCTCTCTCTGTCACACACACACACACACACACACACACACACGTTTCTTTTAACCTAACAATTGGTGTGAATGGGTGACTACACTCTTAGTTCCTGGAATCTGTCCTAAATATGGTGGCCTGCGTGCCAAGTTGGGCACCATGCTGCCCTCAGTGGTCTCACACTTATTTCCAGTGCTAGGGAGAACTTCTGGTGTTTTGAGCATTTTGTGAGTCATCTTCAGAGGACTCTACATTCAGGGATCATTTCTATAGTTCATAAATCACCTTCAGGTTCCCATCAATTCCATAACAGTGTTATTTTGATAAATTTAAACTTGAACTTACCGGTTCTGTAAGCCAACAGAGGTCAAATGTCACCGGTGGATATCCCCATCCTCTCAGGCAAATAGAGAAGCTTAGAGAAACTGAGTTGGTCTCACTGAGGCAGGCATGGGTGTCCAATTGGACCCCAGGCAGAATTTGAGCCTGATTCATGCTCTTTCTCCACATTAGGTGTCAGTAAATGGGCCCCTTGCTATGCACACAGGTTAAAGAGGCTCACGTTAATGTGCTTCAACTCTCTCTCTCTCTTTATCTTTTTCTTTTAGCCCTAGATTCAGTAATGGTTCTCTGTACAAACTCATTCATTTTTAATCAGTTGACTGTAATGATTTGTTACAAATGATCTTTAATTCTCAGCTGCGGTTAATCAGTACTGAATGGCACTTTTCCTGTTATTTTATTTGGATAGGCTTCTCAGTGAAATACTTGCCTTCCATTACTTAATCACTTATTTGTTTTTCCTCAGCACACAGTTTCTAGCAGCACACAGCAGTATTTAATGTGGACATTTTTCCCTGGGCGCCATGAATTGAGTTCTCCAAGCTGTAGGGGTAAGAGCCTCGAGGGAGCTCTGAAGGTTCATGTTCTAGTTTGATATTTACTGGCCCTCTTCTGCATGTCAGCACAGAGCCAGGAGCTAGGATATGCTGGCTTACACTGAGCAATGGTAACACACCTTGGAAAGGGTGATTTGTGAGGCCTCGTGGAGCAGGGAAGGAGAGTAGAAGGAATGGCATCTAACCCATCTCTGGCCTGGTAGACTCTTCCACGAGGAGGAGAAATGCCCACTAGGCAGGTGTTTCTAGGCAGATGGACCGACAGATGCAGGAGTCCAAAGAGAGCATGCATGAGATTATTGGGCATATGCACGTGATGAGCATGTCTGGAGTGCAGAGCAGAGGCAGGGGAGAATGGGCAGGGAGGGGGAGGGCAGAAACATAAAGGTGACAGATATAACAGGCTCTGGCCTCACCTTAAACAGAGAGGTTTAAGAAGAGAAATAAACTGAGCAGCTTTGCTTTGGAAAAGCTTTTGTGGGAGCAGCATGGACAATGGGGCTAGATAGTGGGCAGAGAGTGGTGGCAGGAGCCAGGTGAAAAGGAAGTAGGGTCTGCCCCTACCCCTGGTGGACTACTTCTGGGCCAGAGACTGTGGACTTTGTGAAGGGAATGTTGGATTGTATAGCAGGCAGGTGTCCTCTGTGCTCTCTCCTTCTCTCAGGTCTGTGAAGTACTTGTTTGCTTTCAAAGACATTTAAGCACCCAGCTGTAGGCCAGGGCGTCCATAAGTAGGACGGGGCTGATGGCACATTGATCTAGGTCAAGGTGAACACAGCTGCAGGAACAATTCTGTAACCCCAATGGCGGCAGATATTGGCCCTTTCCCCAGGGGGCTGTCAGTCCCCTGGAGTCAACTGAGAACCTTCCTTAACTGGATGATCCTGATCAGTGAAGGGAGTTGAAAATTTTTTTTTTCTTTTCTTCCACAAACTACAGAGTCAGGTACATCTGGCTTCCATGGGGACCAGCACCATCGCTCAGGCCCTGGAATGAAATCTTAGTGCCAAATGTGTCAGAAGGCTTTTGGTGATTGGTTTTGTGTGGGGTGATTGGTTTGCTCAGTGGTGCCTCTAGAGGGCAACCTGTGCTCCAGTCAAGGGGCACCTAAGGTTGTTCAACTACTTCACAGCCTGACCACTGAATGCAAGAGGTTAGGGAAAGCCTCTGTGATCAGAGCGGCATTGTCAGAATCATCAGTGAAGGGCCTGCTGATGAGGGGATTGCTGCAGCTGTAAGAGGCCTGACTACAAAAGCAAAATACAAAAACCCAACACAGTGTCAGCTAGCACTCCACTCCACACCAAGGTCAGGTTTGCCGGCTGGCACCTCTTTTCTAGAACAGCAAACTAAGCGTGAGCAAGACTTAGCAGGCTGTCTTTCTCTACTTTGGAGGCCTCAGCACACTCCGTCTAGCCCTTTGCTGCCCATGGCAGACCTTAAATCACTCACCTGTGTTGGTGTCCCATATGGTAATAGATGAGATAGATTCACACTAAATGGTCGGTGACATCAGATTTTGTTTAAAAGGCAAACATCTCTGGAAATGATAAAACAAAGATATAAATGTTAGAAAGCGAGCTTAGAAAACATTGGCTTTGTGAAGACTCACAAAGTCTTTCTTCATAAGCAATCTGTTGGCCTCGGAATATTATTTCTTGGTTCTGAAACATTCCCAAAAGACTCTATGAAGTTTCTTTAGAACTTCATGGATGCAAACCTGAGATGGTTTCTTTTCCATTCAACCTTATTCTTTAAGAAATGAATCTCAAGGAAAATGTCAGGTCTCTATTAGTGGCTAGACTAGCTGCTTTCCAAGGCTATTTTGAAGAAGTTGCAGGTCTAGAATACCTAGTTCTCTGGGTCTGAATGGGTCTTGACTATTCCTGAGTTGAGCACTGTCCAGTAGCCTTTTCAGTCTCCATGCTTGGATTTCTGGGAAATTCTGTTTGCATCTCTGTTAAAATCTTGGTTCAGAAGCCATGTGGAAATATCCATGTGCCCTTAGGACTATGTCTTCTCCATGCTCCATGACATTCTCCCTCTAGGAGTGCGAAACTGTTAAAAGTACAAAAAGATGGTCTTGTCCTGAAAACCCGCTGCTTAGCAACTGCCCATACCTGAACTGTCAGGCTTGGGGGAGGTCCCCAAGCCTTGGTCTTTTGTCTTTTCAAATAAAGAAAAGAAAACAACATCTCAGAGATCAGTTACCGCCTTGTGGGTCAGGAGAGAAGCCGGATTAACCAGAAGTGGTCTTAACCTGTCAGTATGGGGATCTTTGGAGATGTGTGTGTATGGACGCTTTGCTGCCAAATGTTTGGTAAGGGGCACAATGCGAAGGGTCGGTGGAATCCTGGGAAGAAGACCAAGCCTAAGTGCTCCTGAACTGAACTGGCAATAGTGCACACTCTAAAACACAAGACCAGCTGATATCTTGGATCCTACCAGGACCCCAAAATTCAGAACCTCTGGTTTTTTTTAGAACCAGAAGCTGACTCACTCAAATAAAGTCTCATGTCCAACATCCTCTTCCCGCTAAGCTAACATCCTTTTCCCTCATTCTAAATTGGACCACTTCACTTCCACATTTACAGGTTACAGGAGACACATCTTTAGCCTATTCACATACGCAGGAGACTTTCTGATGTGAACACAGGTCCTGTCAAGACTAAGACTCAACTTAAACGTTCGTAGTCCAAAGGGACAGTGGCTTGTGAATCCTACCACAGTTGGTTACATACTCTGTTGTAATCCTGGGTTTCACCTTACTATTTCCAGCGAGTGCAGTGTCTGAGCAGATAACCTCAGAGCTGGTCATAGTCCGGTAGGCTCTCTTTTCATTGTTCTGGTCTTGAATTCACCTTCCTGGGATGCTCATGTGTACCATGTGTACTCCTTCCTTTTGGATTTACTCCTTTCTCCATATTTGCATTGGCTCAAATTTCTTAATACTATTTTTTTATGTTTATGAATATTTCACCTGTATGTCTCTATCTGTACTATCTAAGTGCCCAGTGCCTGTGGAGGACGGAAGAGGATGTTGAATTCCCTGGAACTGAAGTTATGAGCAGTTTTATGTGGACGCTAGGAACTAAACCTGGGTCCTCTGTAAGATCAGCAAGCCATTTTTAACCACTGAGCCATCTCTCCAGCCTCTTGGCTCAAATTTCTTACCTACCTAACCTCCCCTAATTTTGACCTTCATGAATCTCACCCAAGAAAAAAACTATCCTACTTCAAAGGGCAGTTATTGTCTCTAGTGGGTTTATACTTAATCCTTTGTTGAATTCCCTTCCTGTCTGTCTAAGCTGTTCTGCCCGCTCCCTTCTAGCTCATAGGCTATGGAAGCAGGAAGTTGCCTGATCCTTGGAAAATCCTGATGAGGGAGAGGAAGCCACTACTATTTGTGCCTTCTTCAAGTCCTTTCTTCCCTCCACACCTCATGTTGATTGATGGAGGAGCAGCAAGGGTTTTGGCTCATTGTCCCACAGAATCCTGCAGAGAGTTCTTGACCAAATGCTTTTGAAGTTTATTGTTCATTACTCTGGCAGTTGAACTGCCCTTAACTGCAAATCCAAGGAAGATGAAAGTATCTAGCAAATTAAAATTGGACTTGTTCTGAAAAGACAAGATTCCCGGCTCCACCATCCAGTTTTACCTTTAGTTGGGTGCTTTGAGAAGAAATTGGCTAACTTTGAGGTGGGCCAGATAGCCACCATCATAAACAACATGCTCTGTCTCCAACCTGATGTCATGTGTTTGAGAGCCAAGACTGGATTAACCAGCTCTACTTCTAGAGCCTAAAGGAAAAAGACTCTGGGTCTACATATGGCAAGATAGGGCCTATACTGGGAAAGTCCTGGCTTCCCTTTCCCCTATGAGATTCCTTTTATGGAATCCCTGAGAGGGAAGCACATGTCTTCAGTCAGAAAATTACCATGGTGACTGATGGCTGGTAAATACAATTAGGCCCCAGTTAAATGTTCTCCAAGGGGTGTTCTTCCAGTACAGTAATCCAGATTTGATGATCACTTTAGCAACTATCCACTGGAAGCTTCTGGTAATGAAGGGTTTGTCTCTGTCAGGTTTCAACCCCTGGAACATTCTGTACCCTTCGGATGCAGAGAAGCTGTAACCAGAGGGGAGAATGGGAAGGAGAAAGGGGAATTCTGGATAGTAGGTGATACGTTTTATATGAACAGCCTAGTTGGCCAAGGACATAAAATGACTGGGATTCTCAATGTGAGTTAGGGAACAGAGGTGCTTGCAAAGGTCACAATTCTACAACATTTACTGCTCTCTTTAAAGCTTGGAGCTTAATTCTTTAATTCCACTATTTTAGGTCTTTGGAGTGATGAGCTGAGAGAGAGAGAGTGAGAGAGCAAGAAGAGATAGAGGGGAGAGAGAGAGAAGGCCTACCTCAGACCATGCCCTTGAAGTATTGATACCCTAGCTGCTAAGGTCAAGCACACGCCATCACACTTCCAGGCAACAGTAGATAGCTTGGTTACATAGAAACAAATGAATTAGTACATCAAATATTGACTCATCTGCAGAGCTGAAGGAAGAACAAATGTGCCATCTGGACTTCTGCCTGCCTGAGATCTTAGCCAGTTCTGCACCTTCACAGCTAGATAACCTTGAGAAACTTACTTTAATTCTTTGTTTCTCAATTTCCTGATTAGAAAAAGGAAGGCATCACAGTTCATTTTCTGTAGCTATAATACCATGCCAGAGTCTGGGTAATTTATATAGTTTATTTAGCTCATGGTTCTAGAGGCTGGGCATTCCAGCATGGTGCTGGCATCTGATTGACAACTGAAATGAGGGCTTTCATCACAACATGGTGGAGGATATCATGGTGACATAGAGCATATGAAGTTGACTCTTTCTTCCTCTTCTTATGAAGCCATCAATACTGTCATAAAGAATCCCACACTTGTGATCTCATCTGATCCTGATTGCCTTCCTAAAGCCCAATATCACTAACATGGAATTGGGGACCAGGTTTCCAGCACAGGAACTTTTAGGAGACACATTCCGTGTAACAGTGGCTAATAAGGGTAGCTTCCTAACAACCTGTTAGTGGGAATCCAGCAGGACAAAGCACAGAAAGTCATGGTCTTGACCATGTCAACAAAGCCAGTTTCCTCTCTTCCCTCCTAAGCCAGGGGCTCCCAAACTTTTTCATATTGTGAACTCTGCTGGCATCTGGTGAAGCTATGAATCCCTTTTCAGAAAGAGTAAGACATATATATATATATAGGATTGCAGAGGAAATTGCATTTTTATTGAAATATAGTTATCAAACTGCTGAAAAACCAAATTTGTGGTATAGTGATATATGTGTTTCTTTATTAACATAGTAAATAATAAGGTCTACTGGCAGGTCTAATAACTGTTCTAATTCTAAAGTAATAATAAGCTTAAACAATATTTCAACATATCTACAACTGTAATGAGATATAAAAAATCTATAATTTCTGTGGGTGACAACATTATAGCTATTGTTAATAACACTGTGACTTGTCACCTAATTCAAAATTAGAGATACTGCTAAATTTTCCCTAGAAATTGGTAAAAATAAGGATGTATCTTTTCCCCTGCTAAGTTCGTAGACCCTGAACTAAAACCTGTTGCTGTTTGGCTTGATAAAACCAGGTTATAACCCTGATTTCTAAACTTCTTCAGCAATATTTTTTTGTCTTCACTAAAGCAAAAATATAAACGTAGAAAGCTTAAGAAATGTGATTGGGTAGGAGAAGAAAAATTTTAAATATTAGCCAAGAGCTGCAGCTAACACTGGCAAGGTTAGACTATGGGACTTATTACTATCCTATTTATTTTTCCATATACTGAGGCTGCTCCATTGAGGACCGTTGTGTGGTAGTTGTCTGTAGAAGGATGTCAGATCACAGGAGATGCTGATCCAGCTCCATAGACCATGACGAGGGGTCAGAGTCACTGGGGAGTCCCAAAGGAGATGGGGTTCTGCCCTTGACAGCTCAGTCCTGTTGCCTCAGGCACTCAGATGGCTCACTGCTTCCCAGCCCCACTAAACAGTCCCAGCCATCCTATTGATCTCAAGTCTCTCGTTAGATCTGATAAATTCCCTCAAGTCTGAACTGTGAATTGTGAATAATGGGAACTGCCCACTCGATGAAGGAAAACAACTGACTCTGCTGTCAGATATTCAGATCAAGTTGCTGATGCCTGTAGCACAGTGGGGTCTCATCCAAACAATCCACTTAGAATGGTGATAACCAGGCAGTTTATACCAACACAGACATGTGGAGCTAGGGAAGGTCTATCTCTTATTCCATCCGAAGTGATTTTTCTATGACAAGCCTACAGCCTTCCTCTGGAGCAGGAAGGTAGTTTTGCATATGTTCAGTGATTCCAGGTCAACTTGTAAGACAAGAGGCTTCCTTTGGCTTGTCCAGCCACTGTTACATCTAGAGAGGCCCCACTGTGTACGTTCACAGCACGGCGGAGGTCAAATCCTCAACCTTCCACAACGCTGTGAGCCAACCTCTGGTCTTTGATATCCTCCTAGGGGAGTATAAGGGTGTCTAGTCACAGCTCTCAACTGAGGTCTTCATGCTTCTCCCATATGGGACCCAGGAACCCAGAAGACATCACTATTGCAAGTTGCAAAGCATCTCTCTCCTCTCCAGCTCAGTTCTTAAAGGAACGCCCTCTCCTAGGGTGGGTTAATGAAACACTGTCAGCAGATTCATCAAAATGTAGCTGTGTGCTTTCCTAGAGGGACCCTGTGGCTCTGAAGTGGCACACCTCACTTCCTCTAAGCCTAGATAAAGGTCATAGCTAGAGATGACAGGCCACTGAAGTTCCTATGCACAAGATACCACATTTCAAAACATTTTAAATAAAACAATGTGGAAAGGGCAGCCTGTTCATTTTATTTTCTGCCAAGGCATTCAATTAAACCTGAGATTCTGGGAAAATCTGAACCCTCAACCATATTTTCCATTAGTAATAATAATAATAATAATAATAATAATTAATAATAATATAATTACAGAGCCTGCCTGTCAGATATTCCAGACAACAGTACCTCTATTTAATTAATTGCTAATTAAGATATGAAAGAACTGAAGTGTCTTCCATACTTCCTCACTTTATTAAAATACAGAAAATCTTAATCATGAAAAGAGAAACCCAAAAAATTCCAGGTTGAGTCCCCCTTTGGGTTAACCAGCCTGGTGAAGGGTGGGAGGAGAGGAAGGCCCACTATGGGTGAGGTGCCTTGGACTGTATTATCCAGCTCTAATCACGTAAGCAAAGAGGAAAGAAGCAAGAAGGGACAGGAACTGACAAGGTTTGAGTTTCTGCCTTCTGCTCCACACTAGCTAAGTCTTTTACACACACCAAATAAATCTTGTCTGCAATCCTGCAAGGGACTATTATTATACCCACTTTACAGATTAAGAAAGGGGGTAAGTAAAGGCTACATTAATACCCCTTTTCCTTTACTGTGGCAAAATACCTGACAAAAGCAGCTCAAAGAAGAAAGGGTCCATTTTGTCTCACAGTTTGGGAACACAGTCCCTCATGCCTGGGAAGGCATGTTGTCAGGGCTGATGACCCTAAATCGGTAGACAGGAAGCAGAGTGAGAGGAATTCCAGTGCTCAGCATGATTTCTTTTTTAATTCCAGTCCAAGACCTTAACCCCTGGGATGGTGCCTCCCATGTTCAGGTGGGTCTTCCCATTCAGCTAAACCTCTTTGGAACCCCCTTCATAGACAACCCAGAAGTGCATTTCTGTGGTGAGTCTAAAACCTATAAAATTAACCATCAAGATGAACCATTACAGAAGCCTTAACTGCCTTTTTTTTTTTTTTTTTAATAAGTGTGTATTTGGCAAGGATAAGATTTGAGCCCAATTTCCTGCTTTCTGGTTTTGGTTTGTTTGTTTGTTTGTTTGTTTGTTTTATCCCAGGGCCATTCAAGAAACAAAAATGGCTTATTCCATGACTTCATGATTATGAGCAAAGCGAAAAGCATTTGTGGTAGCTAGCTTTCAAGTGTCCTCCAGCTGATCTTTGCAATCTGGTATTTATATCCTTGTTCTAGCTTTGTTTTCCACATTAAAGGGCTCTAACATGCATATTAGAATATTGCAGAAATATTGAGATGAATAGTTACAAAAGACACTTTGACCCCCAGCTTCTTCTCCCTTAGACTGCTCACTCTGGAGTAAGCCATCATCATGTTGTGAAGTTATTCGACTAACCCTTGAGAAGCCCATGGGGGAGAAACTGAGAACCAATATGGCAACTGACATTACAGAAATTCTGGAACTAGACTATGTCCAGTGGGTCTCTGGGTGACTGTGGGCTCACCAAAATCTCATGAAGACCCTGAGGCAGACCATCCATATACACAGGACCCACAGAAACTACTGGACAATAAACACTGCTTGCTTTAGTCCCAGACTTGGAGCTAATTTTTGCATATAAGTAGATAAAAAGTTGAGAAATCACAAACTTCTATATGCTGCCCACTGAATCATAGTTTTGCCAACGCCAGTGGGCCAGAGAATTCCTCCTAAGAAGTAGGAGTCTGAAGTTGCCGGCATTTAAGATCCTTCTTGGGAGGAAACTGAGGGAGACATAAGAGACTGTAAGTCAGATCACCAACAGCTGCCTACAGGTCTCATTTTGTATTGTAGATGACTAAGCACAATTTGTTGATCATTTACAACCTGGTCCATTGTTTAGCAACCAACTGCTGGAAAAGTTGAGGGGGAAAATAAAAGAAAGAATTGATTATTCTTTCAGGTACTGGGTGATTTTGTCTGGAGCTGGTCAGCATCCTTGGAATCAATGGCCATTACTAGAATGTCAACAGCAGTTAGCAGTACATAAATCCATGCCAGTCAAGTTCAAAGTTTATACTGGATACCCACATGAACCATTGCGTGAAATCTAAAACCTCAGCAGTGTTTTATTGCTGTTTCTGGGCTGGCAGGTGCCTTTCTTCTGCCCATGTTTCACCTAAGCCACAGGGGAGACATGCTCCAGGCTTTGAGAAAGTCTACGATTGAAGTCAACATGGCCTCTTGGGCAGTGCTCCCTGAGTTGTATAGATGCTTAAGATCCTGCCTGGCTGGTCAGGAACAGGGAGCTCATGCTACAAAGACAGAGCCAAGCCCCTTGGGTAGCCAAACTCACTTTCAGTACAAGAAGGTCAGCATTTGATGAAGAAGAAATATATACTACATATTTTCTGGACATATTTCTTAGTGGTTTTTTTTTTCCTCAAAGATGAACTGTAACAAGCTGACCTTAGAAATTGCTGGGTATCAAAGAGGTTACAGGTGAATTTTGGAAGTGAACAGATGCAAAAAAACAAAAAAAGCAAAGACCGTAAACATACACACTAGTTTGCCCGGTCAGGTGCCCTTCCCTTTGACCTTTGAGTATGTCTCTGGTGCCCCTCACCCTCCGGGCCCTCTAGAACTGGGAAGGCTGAGAGCATTTAATAACATGAACCTTGGTTAACATTTGCCTCAGCTAAACCTCTGAGACTTGCCACAGGAAGATGTGCCTGTGTTATTCACCGTCTTCACTTCCTGTCATAGCGATCCTTTTCCTTGTCTACAGTTTTATGAAAATCTGGCTTAATAAACGGCCTTTGTGTGATAACTTAGAGCTCTACAACTGGTTAATCAAATTAATTGGATTCATGAGCTACTATGTGCTAAATCACAGGGGTTGGTATGTTGAGTTCATGATGAGCTGCATTCTAACAGAGCAAATGTAGTTATGACTTCAGAAAAATTGGCATATACTGTCTCAAATGCAATTTCCTCAGCCCACAGCTTAAAACATGCTTTAAAATCCTGTTAAACCAATGAAGAGCATCATACTCGACTCCTGGTACCCAACATATTAGTTCTCACCTTAATTTTCCTTTTGCCTCCAAAAGGAAATGGCCTTACTGTGCACCAATTGCCTGGTGCCACAGGTGAGAATTTCTTGACAGCATGGGCTGTGCTCAATTCTTCATGGTTTACATGTCTCACAGGCTCCACCAGGGACCACAAAAGTAAATAGTCTCACACATCCACGCTCACATATGTCTTATGTGGACATACTGTGAAAGAAAGTATATAAGGGTATGTTCCGTACAGTCAACACAGAGATTAAAGGTACAGTGTTCAAAGAAGGAGAAGGGAGCCAAGTCACAGAGAACGAAGCGATTGCCTTGGAAATTTATTAACATATGTTCTGTTAAAACCTGTATATGGATATGCAAATGAACTGGGTGGGGGTAATGATGGTGGTTGTAGGTTTAGTCAAAGCAGGTTTTGAATAGTGTCTTAGAAAAGCTACAAATGAAAACACCCTGTATGCCTCTGGTGTGTGTGTAATTAGAGTTAAGTGAGCAAGAAGGAGGAAGGGTGTACATTGCTAGTACTATGAGAAGCCACTCGGCTGAGGCATTCTCCCAGCAGATACTGGGAAAGGTGGCTCAGAAATCCCCCCTCGGACACAAAGAACTTCTTTGCACAAAGCTGTGCCCACCTGGTGGCAACTAGCATGCAAAGACTGATCTACACGGGGTCTAACGGTCTAGGCTTCTTCCCAAAGTGAGGAAGGGCCAGAATACCCTCTGGTCATTTCTGCTTTCCTCTGTCCCAGCTCAATCTATTTTGTGGGAAGTGAAAACAAAGCGGAAGGAGAGAATCAACTCTATTATAGAACCAAGATGTGGAAAGAAAAAAAAAAAAAACAAACAACAAAACACCGTATTTCCGGTGAATATCTGTAGAATGATTCCCTTATTGGGACACGTATGTGTCACCGTTATAATTTTAAGAATGTCAAACGAAGAGATTTGAAACACGACAAACATGTTAGTTGAATGGATCAATGACTGCCTATATTTTGCTAGAGAAGCAAAACATGTTGCAGGTATTTGGAGTTAAGTGAACTGAACAGAAAGGGATTTTGCCAGTACTTTCAGTAACATTTACTTAGCTGGTTCAAATGAGATTGGACCAGCTCTCTGAGAATGAAGTCACCACCTCACATAAAGGGGAAAGAAAAGAGGGCAACAGGTGGTCAAAAAAGGAGAGAGCATTTTTAACTCCATGAAAAGAGAGATTGTTTAATATTACAGCTGTCTGCGCCTTGAGTAAAGTGAAAATTTGGCATGGCTAGTAACCACATTTCCAAATTACCTGCAGTTCTCCCTTTTGGTGGGCAGCTAGATTCTTATTGGAAGAGAAAAATGCCTGCCGTGTAAATGATCTATAACCTCTGTCTCCACTACCAGCAAACCCACTGAGGACCACTTCTATCCTGAAGATACAACCCCACAGTGCATGTACCCCACTCTCCAGGCAGCCAGAGTTTTCGCCAGGAACAGATACAGCTGGCCCTTGTAGCATTAGATGTTCTTCACACTTCCTACCCCTCTGGGGTTCCAGGAGGGCCTCCTGGGAAGGCAAATCTACTCAGGGACAATTTAGAGAAGACTGGGCCTTAGCAAAATGCTTGCTGCTTCCTCCTTTATATTCCAACCAATTTTTACAAATGCATCCTCCATAGGCATCTACAAATGAGATCCCTAAGGCTTAGTGTCCCTTCTGGAGAAGGCTTAGGAGTGTTTGTGAGCTAGAAGTCCTTGAAGGCATAAGTTAGCAAGCCATAAACTGCATTGACAGATCCTAAGGATCTGTGTAGGGAGAGCCCCGTCCAAGTTCTGCACAGGGTCCCTGATTAAAGAAGCTGACAATACCCTTACAGGCAGCTTGCACTTGCAGTAGATGGCCATACTTTGATGGTATATTCTAACCAGAGATGATTATTCTGCATCCGCTGAGTCATTATTTATTGAGTTTTCCTTTGTTAATACTGTAATTGGACAAGATCTAAATAGAGCGGGAGAAGGACAAAGACTCTAACCTTGTGGAGAGTCTGGAAGGCCCTGGAGGATCTGCAATGAAAAGTCGAGCAGATAGAGAGACCCTGATAAATGGTGCTTTCATGAGAAAGGGGTGCTCAGCATACCAAAGACATTGAGGGGATAAAGAGGAATCCTGTTTGCAGAAGGAGTTGGAAAGGAGGCTTCTTGGAGGAAGTGACAAACATTTACTGCAATCAAAGCATCCAAGCATTCTCACAACCACTTTTAAAGCTGTTGAACTTGTTATATGAAGTATGTTTCTGAATGTATAATGAGTCCACAGATTTTTTTTTTACCCTAGGTATTTGTCATTTCACACAAGTTTGTGAATCTTAATAAAGAAAGAACTAATAAAATAGATAAGTAAAACTGTAGCGAGAAAACAATAACTTAATAATCAACAATGTTTTTTTCTTGTAGAGAGCTACATGGTCCACCTCTAAATTTATTTAAAAGGAAAGAATAGGGAAACCGAGGTTCTCATTATGAAGCTACATATTCTTTCCTGTTACAGGTGTCTGTCTCAGCTCAGAGAACCAATCTCTTCTGGAGTTAGAATCAAAGAGTACGCCATCAAGAGAAAACATCAGAGAGGACGACATCAGGAAGGTACTGTGTGGACCTTTTCCTATCCATCATGCCAATGGCCAGTTTAAGGCTTTCAGTAGGAATTGCCTATTCCCCGGGACCTGAGACCCTTTGTCACTGAAACAACAGCCTTGGGGATACTCTCCATGAAATGAGCTGGCCAATAGCGTCAGCTCCTCTGGGCTTCACACGGCCCCTGAAATCACTTGAGAAACCAGGTACTAAGATTTTGGCTACTCATAAAATAGTTCTGAAACGCACTTCATGATGCAGTTGGTAATAAAAATGTCTTACTGATCTCAGTCCCTCCAAGAAACTAGACTTGAGTCCCAGCCCAGAGTGCCTGCACCAGGCCTGCATGAATCAATGCTAAATTATTCACCAGGCTGACTCTAAAAATTCCAGAGTTCCAAAACCCCTAATAAAGTATTATGAAAAAATATCCATCTCTTTATCTCTATCCATAACTATTTATACGGCTGGAGGAAAACCTGTCGTTTTATTTCTTTTAATTTAAAAGCTTTTCTAATTCCTTTTTCCTACCACATATATATGTCTGAAAAAATTTGGGGTTGAAATAATAACCTCTAAAAAATGGTCGACAGGAAAGGCTCTGAGGATTCCGAGTTGACAGGCGCAATGAATATTTCCCTCCCTCAATAACTTGCTGTGGTGCTCAAACCTTATTCACTGAATTGGGAACTTTTCAAACAGGTGTCTAGTTTTTTTGTTTTGTTTTGTTTTTATTGTGCAAAGCAATGATAATATACCCACTAGCCTTCTCTCGCTATTTGTTTATACAGTTCTAAAGTTTGTTCAAGAAAAACTCATTTTCTTCCTGGGCCTCCTTGGGTCCTTGCCACATCCTCCATCACCCTCCTAGCATTCTACAGACACATTACAAGTCCCATCTGGAGTTCCACATTGGAATCCTCCTGGAACTTCCTCAGCAGCATCCTGCCTCAGTTAGGGAAATTTGACAACAAAGTATCCCTGGACCATTTAAAAAAAAAATTATTTGAACAGCAAGTCTCAAGATACGTCATCACACTAAGTGAGCTGTCAGCCATTCATATTTCAGGGTGAGTTTGTGAGTTTGATGTTTCAAGGCTACCAGATGAGTGAGACAGAAATGTCTGCAACCGCACAGAGCTGGAACAGGTTGGGCCAGGTGGGCAGTAGTGGAGGCTACGTGTCACGAAGCATCCTATATTTAGATGGTGATGGCTTCACTTACCTACACTCTGCTCAGAGAAAACATTTCTATATATGGAAGAGTAGTTGGCAAACCACTTGCGGTGGGGAAAGACCAAAACTCCCATCTAAAAGGCTTCCTCAAATAAGAACGCTTGGTTTGTGAACCGACTTCTAAGTGTTCGATGCCAGCAGAAGATCTGGAATACTTTCACCCTTCTCTGCATAGATGCTCAATACATGACTTAATATTGCTTTAGATATGAGAAAAATTTAATTTAATTTAATTTATCTCCACCCGGGCCTGCTATCTGAGGCTTTTGCTCACGATATTAAAAGAATAAAGGAGAGGCCCCAGGTTCATGGGTGAAGCCCCAAGGTGGTAAAATAAGTACTTTGCCCAAGGTGAGCATCAGGAGAAGACAGTGCTAAAGACAAGTGTCACTTGGAAACAGCACCATTCTAATATCTAGGCCCCTGGCCTCAGGCTTACCCTTGAAAATGAGCACATAGACCAAAGCAAAGAGCTTTGATGGACTCCAGGTGAGTCTCCTGTTTAAAGAGGACCCAAAAAATGAAGCCAGATTCCATGAGAGCCATATCCACACCAGGGTCAGGATCCATCTCAATCTAGAGCTGGTAGGAGCTCCTGGTCCCAGGGAAAGTCAAACCAAGATGGGAGGGAGAAGCACCCAAGATAACAGATAACAACTGTCAGGGATCCAGGACAAGGATGGGGAATTCTGCTGGGTGCCCTAAGGGTAGAACTTCTCAGAAGTCTGCAGACATGAATTCAGAAGTAATTCACAGAATCACCATTCTCCATCAGTTACATTTGAAAGCCTCCCCAAGGCATAGATGCCAGCTCATCTTTCCCTGCCAAGCCTTGTCACATGTTGTCACTTGTGCATTGTGGACCTCTCAGGAGAGTATGGCTTATGCAGATGAACTCTCTCTCTCACACACTTACAAATATCTTTTTGTGAATGCTGCTTGGTAGAGAATTGCAGAAGTTACCAAAAAGGAGGACAGCCATGTGACCCCATGGCTCTTTGGCAATTCATACCAAGTTCACCAGGCTGGGTTGAGCTGCCTGGATCAACTTGCTTCTCTCTTACCCTCCATCCCCATGCATTTGTGAGCAGCTTATTTTAAGAGCTGGTTAGATGAGCCCTTAATAACATTAGAACCTAAATGGCCCCAGATAGGCTTTCAGCTTCCTGCCAAATTGAGACAAATGTGATATTTGGGGAACTGAGCTCCAAGCTTTGTGGCTGCTCTGGACTGCAGTCAGATTCCAAAGCATTTTGCCTTCTCCCCTGATTTGCTGCAGTGTAAAAGATGATTTGTTGGTCCCTTTCATCCGTGAGGGGCTAGGATTCTATGTTGATGGCCTTGATGATCCTACATTTTCAAAAAAGTTAGGCTCTATCCATCAATTTCTATAATCTACAGGAAAACCTCTCAGGGGTCCCATGCCTACAGGAACTTTGACTTCATGAAACCATCTTTCTTGAGCAACTACTACTTTAAGTTATTTAGTTCATTAATGTCAGTAATACCAGAGTTTGGGTAGGCACAACAGAAAATGATATGACATGGTTTTTTTGTTGCCTAAGTATATTTAGTGTCCTCTGTAAGTCATGGGTGGGTTCATTTTCAGGAAAGACAGATGCATTGATCAAATAAAGAGGTATGGCTTACCAATTTAGTACTCTTCTAAATTCTTGGAAGAGGTGAAAACAAAGTGAAAAGAGGAGAAAAAAAAAGTGAACATAAAGGAATGGCCTGGTGTTGACGTAAATGTTTTACAAGAAAACAAAACATGTGTGTTTGTCTTTCCTCCTGTCAGTTCTCATGCCAGATTCGGCATGCTGAGAACATACTGAAACTCCTAACTCATGCTTTGTTCTGTTGGGTGCGGACAGTCATTCAAGAACTGTCCATGAATTTAAGCTTCCTTGAAAGCTCACAGTGCAGCCTGTAGCTCAGCTCTTTCAGCTTTCCAGAGGACACTAAACTTCGAGCTCACCCTTGCACTGGGGGTAAGGAAAGAAGACCACCTTTGTTGTGTTTTTCTAAGCTAAACCAGGGTGCCTGAGGAGTCAGCTGGGAGAAGGAGGGGGAATATGATGGATAAATCTATCCTGCCATTCTGGCCCCACAAGTTCCCAGTTCACGCCAACCTTCACTCACAGATCACTACATGGTTTTAGATGCATTTAAGCTGTGGTCAGACCCAGACACCACAGCTGAATAGGCCTGGCTTGCTTTAGCTTCGGAGATTGCAGAAGCTCAGCAGAGTTCTGATCATATTTGATTCTATCTCAAACTCCAGTCAGTAAGGGCTCAAAGGCTGTTTGATATGGAGGACTATAAAAGGGAATGTCAGAGGTCTGAGCCCCTATGTTCAGGCCTGCACCTTTGAGAAGTTAAGCACCTGTCCAATTGTGATGCACTTTCATGGAGAGAGTACTGCCTGAAAGGTCACCTCTTATTACAGTACTTTGCTAATGTTATAGTTGTGGTTTTCTCTCCACATTTGTGGATATGAAAAATTCCATGCTATCAGGTACCCGAGTTGAGGTTCCCCCTCAGCTTAGAGAAGACTTGTCTCCATTTAAACAAATAAAAGTAGCTGTCTCTTGCTCCTTTGATCCTCTGTTGCATCCTCTTATTTTAAACTCTGTGGAAGAAGGTTCTACATTTACATATCACATTACTTGGTGTCAGTAGAGAAAACCTACTCATCCAAGTGGTGAATCCAGAAATTCAGAAATTCCAGAAATGGCAGAAATATATTTGGTAAACAGCATGTGCCATGACCCGTGTGCATTCTGATCACATGCAGGACACACTATAAGGAATGTAAGGATGCCTTGCCTCTGTCCCAAAATTATAAAGTGCTGGGATAAATAAAGAGATGGTGCTGAGAGCAATGGAGAGGTGGGTTGACACTCACCAGCTGTATCTTCTGGACAGGAGCCAAGCAAGCTGGACAGGAGTACTCCAGACACACGAGGGAGAAGGAGCAAATGAAAGAGGAAAGGATCAATGTAGGTAGGAGGAACAGCATTGGAAAGGCCAGTGAGGTTACTGGGGGCCAGGTAACATGAAATGCAGTGGGCAGTATGCGTATGAAGGGGAGACAGCGTGTACCGAGGGTGCAGAGACTAT
This sequence comes from Psammomys obesus, assembly GCF_907164565.1. NCBI lineage: Eukaryota > Metazoa > Chordata > Mammalia > Rodentia > Muridae > Psammomys > Psammomys obesus. Next base: position 10,326,637 of record NW_026596057.1, on the reverse strand, counting down.
GTGACACATGGGAAACCTTAACTCCTTTTTGTCGATGGTAAGGGGAAATGGAAGGCTTGGAGCTAAAGAGTAGCACGGTCAGATTGCCTTCAGAAGGGTCACTGTGGAGCAGCAATGTGAGGAGACGTGAACAAGGAAGCTGATCTGACAGTTCAGACAGGAGGAGATGGGATCTGAATCCAACACATGCAATACATGCCTGAGGGCTCTAGACTAGCCTCCTCCATCCTCCACAAATACACTAGAATAAATGATGTCTCTTCTGCGCTAAAACCTCGGAGCATGTGTTGTGCTATTCTCATAGAGCTTACTCAACTTGTACTGCACCCATTGTTCGCTTCTGTAATGCTCCTGATCAAATTGTATCGTTGTCTTCCCCTTTTCAAATTACACTACCTTGCTCACCATGAGCACTGAATAGAAAGGTTATTTAGTTGAATTGAATTTTCAAGAGCTTCAAACCATGAATAATTGAGGAATCAGCCAAGTATAAGTGCTCATCATTTACATAATTGTGTAAACAAGCTGATAAAAAAATTATTTTGCCCACTACTTTTATTATCCAGAATGCCTAACTTCAGAGCTCTCCAGGTTTCAGGGAAATAGTTTTTTAAAATATGTTCTGTAAGCCCCACAGTTTGCACCTCTCTGAGAAAGAGAAGTGTTTGGAGGAAGGGAACACATGATTGCATTGGCTAAGCATGAAGCCATGTACAAAAACTGAGAACTTTTCCTGAACAGACAGAATTGCAGTACACACTGAATGCTGGGAACCACGAACAGAGTCCCAAAGGTCAATGTGTAGACACAAATTGATTAAGCTAAGTACTTACTGAAATTGCCTTGCAACGTACAGATGAGAATTGATCAAAAGCAGGACTCATCCCCATGTTGAAAAAGCTCATGTAAAATTATCCTTTGGCATGTATGTCATCAAAGCAAGTTTAAATTATCTATGCTTTTCCCCAGATGAAAATATCTCTATGCTGTAGTCCCAAAAATATGTTGTAAGAAGTTAATTGGTACTCAGAGTTTTATGATTGAGTTCCCTTATGTGTGAACTCTGTTGGCCTCTTGTCTACCCTGCCCCTGTGTTTTCTTTCATCTCTCATTCTTTTTCTCATCTCTCCATCTCTATATGCCAAAACAACTCCAACCTTGTCTAGTGTGGCATCTACATTGTCACTCAAATGCAAGCCCCAGCTTCCTCCAGGAAGCAAGAATCAGAAATCTCCCAAGGCTGGCCCACATCTAGCATGTGTAAGCAGTGACTGAGTATACCACTGGCCTGTGGCATGTAGGCAGCATAGAAGAGGAGGAGAATGTGCTGGAGTGAAGTAGATAACGTGAAAGTACATAAGGTAGATAGATGAGGGGAAATGGGAGAGATGCAGTTAGTAAGTCTTTGGAGTAATTTTGTATGGAATTTAAAGGACTGTACTTTGGGCCACAAAATAGGGTACATATCATGTGTCCTGTTTTTAGAGAGGTTAGGATTTGGACAAGGTAACAATTCTAAACCCAAAAGACAGATCATTGCAGTGCTTGGCAGAATATTCAGTACTGTCTGTATTTCTGTACTGGAAGCCCGAACAGGACAAGTATCAGAGGATGCTTAGAGATGATGACAAGAGAAAAACTTCAGAACAGAGCTTGGGCCATCAAGCTAAGCCTTAAAAGCATAGGTGATATGTCCTCAGGAAGGCCATGTGACCAGGATCTCTGGAGGAGGGGGTGAGGAGAGACTAAAGAGGAAAAGGAAAAGGGAACAGAGAGAGAAAGGGTGAGGTGCGTTGATGGTATAATGATTATAGAGTAATCAACATAGCTGCTTTTTGTCTCCTTGGGCACCTGTGCCAACCCGGGGTCTAGCTTGGCCAAAGACCAGCACTGTAGGGCAGGAAGTATCTCTATAATCCCCGTCAGCTCAGCAGCACTAGCCCTGAGCCAGCCGGCTCTGCCCTGTGAAGGCAGAGTGACACAGCCTTTCCTCAGTCCCCTTAAGGAGAATGTTTCCTGGCCCTGACAACCTCACATCTTAAAGACTGAAATTAAAAAAAAAATCATTTCTGACACGTAGTAATTGTACATATTTATGTACAGAGTATTATGTTCAGAGTAACATTTCAACTCACACATACGCTGTGAAACAATCAGGGTAATTGGTGTACCCATCACCTCAGTCATTTATCATTTCTTCGTCTTGGGAATTTTCAGAATCCCTCTTCTAGGGATTTTGAGACATTTAATTAATGCTTGTGAACCACAGTCACCCTATTATGTTACAGACCACCAGGAATTATTCTTTTCATCTAACTGCACCCCTGTATTCATCAGCATCCTCTTGAGATCTGTTTCCCACATACTTTTCCTGAGCTCCACAAAGCACTATTCTACTCTGTATAGTAACATCAGCCTTCCAGTTTCTACATGTAAGTGAGCTGTGGTTCTTGTCCTTCTGTGTTTGACTTATTACACTTAACATAACCAGGCTGGTGCTGACACCCAAATCCCCTAGCAATTGGATAGAGAGATCCCATAGAAGATCCTCAACAGCCTTCGTCAGTTGAAGGATCTGGAAACCTTTGCAGAGAGATTAGTAAAGAGAAGACAATATATTAGGAAATTCAGTGGCTGCCTGAAGTGTACTGCAATTGATGTCCTGATGTCTTCCTGCCCTGAAAATTAACCCCTACTCTGCCATCACCCTCACCCAAATTTTTAGAAAACAAGTAACTCTGGTTTCACAATGTTGCCTGAAACTCTGCCATTTGAGATGCGTTCTTTTCAAGGTTGACCCTGCCAAGTTCTTCTTTCAAAGTATGTATTACCCAAGATACTTGTTTATCCACATTGGAATACTAATAATTTCAGTAGATTTTTTTTCTATTGTCTAAGAGCCACCGGAAGAGGATTATACAGAGAAGAAATGGCAAAATGATGGTAGAAAAGAGGAAAATAATTTTAGGACATGGTACTCCGCCAGAAAAGGCAGAGCTAATGGTAACCAATATGTATGGAAATGCTTGGTAGGTGGTCTAGATAGCTACAAGGTAGAAAATACAGTTGGGGGGAGGGCAGTAGATGGGAAGGAAGAGAAAGGAGAAGAGAGAAACAGAGAGGGGGAGCAAAGCTGCTTGAGTAGCCACAGTGGAGTCTAACATTACTGTTGACCATATTCAAGGACCACCTAAAAAGATTTAGCATCATTTCAGCCAGCAGCCAGAAGCAGGAGTGGAGTAGGGCAGGTCTATCTGTGAAGCTTTGCTAAGCAAGGCTGAATCAATGTTTGTGCAGCAAAGTCAGCCCCAGCCACAGAAACACCTGAGACAGTTCTCATCAGACTCAGAGAAGAAACCTCCCAGAGATCTCTGCCATTGCGGAATAACTGTGGCCATGGGCCAAAGGGCTGCTGCATTCTCCTGCTGAGTCATCAGAGAGCCCTAAAGTCAGGAGGAAAATGATTTAAGAACTGTGATGATGAGAACTCTCATGATCTGTTCCCAGAATTTCAGGCATATTGAATGTTCAGTCTAGAACTTTAACCATCATTTCAGTTCAGAGAAGTTACAGTTTGTGAATATTTTTCCTATGCTAAGTGCTCTCTGGGTTACTTTATATTTATTCACTCGTTTTTACCTCCCGGCAACCAGTGGTAGTAGATACTGTTATTATTTCCAATTTACAGCTTAGAAAACCGAGGACTAGAAAAGTCTTACTAAATAATTTGCCTAAGCCAGGAGGGGGCAGATTGGGAAATTAGACCCAGGAAGTCTCAGTTCACAGCTCTTTCCCATAAGCACTGTGCTGAATAACCATATACTCAGGCACCAACATGGAGACTAGGCTGCTCTTTGACCTTTGTCACAGTCAGCTGAGGGTGTGCTTATCACTAGTGCAAGAAGAGTTTCTGTCAGGGGAGTGGTCATGACATATCTGCTGAGAGAAAGGCCCTGATTACTCATGGGAGAGGAAGTCTGCTCTGAAAGGGAATCAGAACCCTGTAGTGGAGAAGCCTGTCCCCTTAATCAAAGGTCAGCAATGGATATAACAGAGCTACTGTAACGGATGGATGATAATTATTGCAGTAATGACCTGGGATGAAAGAGTAAATGTATTCATCCCTAGGGGGTACCAGAATGATAGAGTGTATTGATGAGAATCTGATGTGATCAATGCAGCAAAAATTGATGCTGAGTGTGAGGCTATAGGAGGAGTGGGGATACATGCGCTCATTCAGTAAGCTGTGCTCACTGAATGCTGACTCTGGCCACGTGCTAAGTGCTCCTGGAAGGAAATAAGAGCTAGTCCATCGGGAGCTTACAATTTAACGAGTGAAAAATAAATGGCATCTCTCCCTCCCTACACCATACCAGAATACCAGAAAAGGATGGCCCTGACTGCTTTGACGAAGACACTGACAGTCCGGCAAGGTGGGTTTTAAGTAAAGGTACTTGCTACCAAGTTCAGTGATCTGAGTTCATCCCCTCATCCCCACGATCTGTATAGTGGAAGGAGAGAGCTGACTCCACCTTGGGGTACACATGAATCCCTTAGCTCTCTACATAAACAAGGTATGAGGTTTAAAAAAAAAAAAAAAAAAAAGAAGACGACATTAGTAGTCTGATATCCTTGAGTCAGGCCACTGCAAAAGAGGCCTGTTCAGATGAGACATCTTTAAGGTGAGGATCATTGGTGTTGGGTGAGGAAAGAGAAGAGTGGAGGAGAGAGCTGTAAATAAGAGTACCAGTGGAATTATGGTGGAAAGTGGCAGATCTTCTGCAGTTAACATTATCACGGGTCATTTGATGAAGGAAAGGAAAGGACTTCTAACACTAATGGAGGTGTTGAGGTACAGGTCTAGTGTATAATGGGAACGCCTGGAGCTTTCTCAAAGGTGGCCAGGGTCTTGCATTGTAGAGGGGTGGCTAAAGATGTTAAAATTGTTATGGGAGCAATTATGATTGTAACTGGGGTAATAATAAAGATAATGGACCTGTAATTGAAAAGCTGGTGGCTGTAAAGGAGATGGTGAGGGCAACCGAAATGTAGAGGGGGTGATAAGGGAGGTAATGGTGGCTGTGTGAAAGGTAATGGAGATGTAATGTAGATGACGCTAAAAGGTAATGGAGTTGTAATGAGGTGATGACTACGGAGTTGGGGAAGAGATGATCATCTTAATGGAAATAACAGGGACTGTGTGCTGCAGGTGAGAATGGTATGCAGAACATTCATCACCACAGCTGGAGCTGTGGGTGGCGAGGAAAATAATGACCAGCTACACCCAAAATTCTCATTATATCAGGAGTTCTAATGGACCCAGGAAGAAGATAATGATGTTAATGGAAAAAAAAAAAACTGATGGCTACATGAACATCAAGAGCCTGTGATGGCATTTGGAGAGAGAATGGAAGAGACCAAAGGGGCTTGAGGGTGAATGCACGTGGACTCTCGTGTAGATCTCATGCATGAGGTGAGATGTTTGAGAGATTTTTGCTAGGAACAGCCCTGTGGGCCCTAAGGCTTCACACAACTGCTCTAGTCCAGGGTGAACAGACCTGGCTGAAAAAGCAATTTGAGTTTACAATCTAAACTTCCCTATTAACATAGGAGTGATAACACCAGCTCATATATAGTACTTCTGGGAGCAGATGTGTAAACAAGTCTGGAAATTGTGTGAGTTTTGTGGAAAAGTGAATGAATGAAAGGGCTATCTGTATCTATCTTTTCTCTCTTTTTCTCTCACTCTCTCTTCCCCTTTCTCTTTTCTCTCCATATATACTTTCTATTTACTATTTATTAACCAATGATTTAGCTATCATGTACTAGTCTATCATCTGTCTACTTATAGACAACGTACCCATACACATACATACCACTAAAACTCCAAGTATGGAAGCAGCTGCTCATTTCTCCAGGGCTCAGTGATGAGAATGCGCACCCATGCCAGCTTGTGCTGTTCTTCTGTTTGAGCTCCGGGAATGAACTAGAGAACTACCAACGCCACCTGGACTACGACAGAAAGAAGCCTTGGGGCATGAACAAAGGTCAACTCTCTACATATAAACGCCCCCAGAGCATACCAAGCAAACAGGAGACTTGACCAAGATGCAGGGTTTATGCAGGAGTCAGAGACAGTTAGACAGATTCATCACCTACCTACATTCCTACTGAGGAAACACATAAGAAATCCAGATGTTCCCTGCGTCTGGAACCAACAGCATCAAAACCACTGAGAATGATACTAGAAAAATTCAGACTCCTAGGTCCCACCTCATGAAGGGTCTGATTTTGTATTTTTAAAACTCGCTGAGAAACATTACTCTTTTTCTCCTAAGCATCAACCTATATGCCTTATAAGGTTAGAGAAGTGGTGAGGAAAGCATATTTCCTGGAAATACATCAAATCTCGCTCTTGAGTGACTCTCCCCTAACAGTGGGATTTGATTATCCTCTGCCAATCTGCCCCTCCCTTCAAGCTGCATACCAGGTCTTCTGCCCATGAGGAATCACACAACTGGCTTATACAGTCTTTCAGCAGCAACTGTTTTTAAAAAAGCCAAAAGGTAAAAGTTAGCACAGGGATTCTATTGTTTTTTCCAGAATAGAAGAATGAAACAGTATAGGAACTGAAATCTATGTCACAGGTGTAAGAAGGAAAATGTCCGAATAGAGATTCAAAGTACCTCTAATTATGGGGATGGATGTGGATTATGGAGGGGATGGTATATTTGAATGTCTCTCCTAACCAGCCTTCAGATATACTGGTTTGCCCTTCCAGATACTTAAAGATTAAAAAGTGTCAAAAGCATAGCGATATTTAATTTATGTTTCTGGAAGTGTAGATAATTTCTGTGCTTAATTGAAGAAGTTGTACACACGTGTCAGTTAAAACTATTCAGAGGGAATAATTCCTTAACAGTGTATTGCAAATAAAAGTATACTTTCCATTCTTGCATGAAACAAATAGACTATTTTTCAACAGCCCATGTCTTAATTCCTCCTTATCCTTCTAACCTCCACTTCTCATATCTTAGCTTCCCAGAAGCTTCTAGTACCATGTCATAATTCCTTAAAGAGAAAATTCCAGGGCCTGTTGGTGCTGCCATGCCTTAGAGAAAGACAGAAGTGCATCCTACTTCTCCACTGAGGATTAAGCAATTCATTTCTGCCTGAATCACTCGGTAGTCTCTTAAGAGAGCGAGTTTATATTCAGGGTCACTCTCCCTCTTTCCCTAGCACCCCTTTTATAGAATGTGAACCACACAGTCCTTTGTAAAACTTGTTTTCTCAGTGATGCTGACCTATCACTTAAGAAATAGAACCTTTCCCCTGAGCCGTGTTGTCATTTGTTAGTTGCTAATTGCTCATTAACCTCCCAGGTACCTCCTGGAAGCCAGAACCTTGCCTCTGTTTGTCAGGGTGGTTCACTGGGTCCCCCTTTAATAAAATTACAGCTTCAGGAAACAAATCATTTATATCAAATACAACCCCATGGCTTCCTCTCATGTTAATCATTTCAGGCAGGTGCTATTAAGTAATTCAATCACTGGGCTATGGAAAGCTGCCATTGAATTAATGAAGAATGAACTCAAATTCTAAGAAGAGATTTCCTGAATAAATGGTTCTGAATGAATATATGGGAGCCAGGCCTGTAACCACAACACACGGCAATAATATAAAATACATGTTAAATATAGACTAACATTCATCTCTTCTCGGTGAATAAAACTCTTTAAGAGACATAAGCACCTATGTGGCTACCACCAACAATGTTCAGCTTTCTACACTTTTCCTGTCACTTCCTAATGAGTGACGTAAGCTTAAGAAATCTTGAAACCAGAGTTAATAAAATGTAACTAATATTAAAAAAAAAGAAAAAGAAACCTTGAAACACTCACTTCAACATGACATGTTCATTTACGTCCATGGTAAGTCTTTCCTTTAAAAGAGCATTTGCCTCTGCAATCCCCATTCAGACTCTGAGTTCTTTTCCCTCCATCTAGACCACCTGTGTGTACTCCTGTTACTGGGATACCCTGCTCATAGTGACCAGTGAAGCTCTCTGAAACCCACCTATGACTGTTCCGCCTCGCTTAGCTCTCTCCAAACTCCTTCATAGTCAGTATCCTTGATGTTCTAACAAGACACACAGAACAGTTTGGAATTGGGCTCCTGCTTAATCTTTCCAGCCTGATCTCATAGCAGTCACTTAGTGGAGGACACCTATTGGCTCATCCACCCCTGAGTAGCTGCCTTCTCTCACAGAACCATGCTCTAGCCTCTGCAGGAATGCAGCTTGAACCTAATTCTCATCTGTTGAGGTTATGGCAAACATTGCCTCTCTTCTCTGACCACCCCTCTACCCTATTCTTGGGTTGAATTTGGACTTTCCTCTGTGATCCCTGAGCACCTGGGGGCAAAACTCCAGCATTGATGTGAACACTTGCCACTATAACCCTTGGAACATAAGTCTTGCTCTCCAAATATACTGACAGCTCCAAATAGACTGAGAATGATTCTGCCTCGCATTTCTCCCTACGTCTTTGGTGCTGAGAAAGTGGTAGGTGCATAATGAATACATGATGAATGAAAGAGCCAATGATGGAATAAACAAAATCATGACGAAATAAATGGGAAAACCCAATAACATGATTTACATGGATACTAGGAGCCACACGTCCATTCTCTAGTTTCTTTTTATAACCTGAAATTCAGGTAGGGGAGACCTAGCCCAGAAAAAGTGGGTCTCCGGAGAGCTAGTTAATGCATCACAGCATCTTTCTCCTTATGCTCTTCAGTGAAGCATGTGTAGGCTTCTTTCCTGCATGGGGAAACCACTGTTAGCACTGACCCCATGGTGACCCTGGATTGCTTTTCTGGAGCTCAGGCTTCCAGCTGCATAGGAAAACTCCCCACTCTGTACACTGCATTTGGCTTTCACGGCACCATGGTCGCCTGGCATTTGTCATGCTGTGCTTCATCAGAGAGTTAATCAGGTTTGAGTTTTTAACAATGTGCTCGTCATGCTCGCTTAACTTAAAATCAAGCCTGTTCAGGCATTAGTCAGTCCCATTCACTCAGTCTGGTAGTTTTGGCCTTTAAAACTTTAGAATTTATCATCAAGGAATACTGTACATCGTTACAAAACACACTCTTATCATAAATTCTTTTATCTGTCTGAGGGGTTCAGGTTTGGAGACAGTGCTGCCATCAGGAAAGTGTCTGAGTATTAGCTCACCTTGGTATCATAACACATGGCCACAGATCTGGCGGCTGTAGACAATACACATTTATTATCTTACAGTCTGTAGATCAGAACTTGGACATGGGTCTAAGGTAAGGTGTCGGAGGGGTTGCATTCCTTCTTGAGGCTCTAGGGTAGACCTGTTTCTGGCTTCCCTCAGCTTCTATAGTTGCCCATGTTCTTTGGACTGGGCCCCTTGCTTCCTGTTCAAGGCCAGCAATGGCTGACAGAGTTCTCTCCCCATTGCCTTACTCTGATCTATTTTATGCCTACATCTACTTTAGAGGGCCCATGTGACTCATGAAAACTACCCAGCCAGTCCAGGATCACACTAACGTATGGACAGCTAACAAGCTACCTTAGTTTCCCCTTCCCACAGAACATAGACTACTTGCAGATTCCGAGGGCTAAGATGTGGGCATCTCTGGGGGCATCTCCGTGCTATCAATGATCTGCATGCCTCTGCACAGAGGAGAGGGGGGTCTTTTATTTAACAGCAGTGTTTCTAGCGGGGACTTTCCACAGCAATGTTCGTCACACAGAAGCTTGTTTGCAATATAAACACAGACTCTATTCCAGATCTTCAGAACCACACATTTCAGTGTCCTAGGGAAACAAATGTGTGTGTGTGTGTGTGTGTGTGTGTGTGTGTGTGTGTGTGTGTGT